>NC_092379.1:32600389-32953132 GCF_030028105.1 Mobula birostris
GTTGGGTTGTGCTGTGAAGGTTGGGTTGTGTTGTGAAGGTTGTGTTGTGCTGTGAAGAGGGTTGTGTTGTGTTGTGAAGGTTGGGTTGTGCTGTGAAGGTTACGTTGTGTTGTGAAGGTTGGGTTGTGTTGGGAAGAGGGTTGTGTTGTGCTGTGAAGAGGGTTGTGTTGTGTTGTGAAGGTTGGGTTGTGCTGGGAAGGTTGGGTTGTGTTGTGAAGGTTGGGTTGTGTTGGGAAGAGGGTTGTGTTGTGAAGAGGGTTGTGTTGTGAGGAGGGTTGTGTTGTGAAGGTTGGGTTGTGTTGTGAAGAGGGTTGTGTTGTGAAGGTTGGGTTGTGTTGTGAAGGTTGGGTTGTGTTGGGAAGAGGGTTGTGTTGTGAAGGTTGGGTCGAGTTGTAAAGGTTGGTTTGTGTTGTGAAGGTTGGGTTGTGCTGTGAAGGTTGGGTTGAGTTGTGAAGATTGTGTTGGGTTGTGAAGGTTGTGTTGTGTTGTGAAGGTTGGGTTGTGTTGTGAAGGTTGGATTGTGTTGTGAAGGTTGGGTTGTGCTGTGAAGGTTGGGTTGTGTTGTGAAGGTTGGGTTCGGTTGTGAAGGTTGGGTTGTGTTGTTAAGGTTGGGATGTGTTGTGAAGAGGGTTGTGTTATGAAGGGAGGGTTGTGTTGTGAAGGTTGGGTTGGGTTGTGAAGAGGGTTGTGTTGTGAAAGTTGGGTTGTGCTGTAAAGGTTGTGTTGTGTTGTGAAGGTTGGGTTGTGTTGTGAAGAGGGTTGTGTTGTGAAGGTTGGGTTGTGTTGTGAAGGTTGGGTTGTGTTGTGAAGGTTGGGTTGTGCTGTGAAGGTTGTGTTGTTTTGTGAAGGTTGGGTTGTGCTGTGAAGGCTGTGTTGTGTTGTGAAGATTGGTTTGTGCTGTGAAGGTTGGGTTATGTTGTGAAGAGGGTTGTGTTGTGAAGGTTGTGTTGTGTTGTGAAGGTTGGGTTTGTGTTGTGAAGAGGGTAGTGTTGTGAAGGTTGTGTTGTGCTGTGAAGAGGGTTGTGTTGTGTTGTGAAGGTTGGGTTGTGCTGTGAAGGTTGGGTTGTGTTGTGAAGGTTGGGTTGTGTTGGGAAGAGGGTTGTGTTGTGAAGAGGGTTGTGTTGTGAAGAGGGTTGTGTTGTGAAGGTTGGGTTGTGTTGTGAAGGTTGTGTTGTGTTGTGAAGGGGGTTGTGTTGTGAAGGTTGGGCTGGGTTGTGTTGTGAAGAGGGTTGTGTTGTGAAGAGGGTTGTGTTGTGAAGGCTGGGTTGTGTTGTGAAGGTTGGGTTGTGTTGTGAAGAGGGTTGTGTTGTGAAGGTTGGGTTGTGTTGGGAAGAGGGTTGTGTTGTGAAGGTCGTGTTGTGAAGGTTGGGTTGTGTTGTGAAGAGGGTTGTGTTCTGAAGGTTGGGTTGTGTTTTGAAGAGGGTTGTGTTGTGAAGGTTGGGTTGTGAAGGTTGGGATGTTTTGTGGAGGTTGGGTTGTGCTGGGAAGAGGGTTGTGTTGTGAAGGTTGGGTTGTGTTGTGAAAGTTGGGTTGTGTTGGGAAGAGGGTTGTGTTGTGAAGGTCGTGTTGTGAAGGTGGGGTTGTGTTGTGAAGAGGGTTGTGTTGTGAAGGTTGGGTTGTGCTGGGAAGAGGGTTGTGTTGTGAAGGTTGGGTTGTGTTGGGAAGAGGGTTGTGTTGTGAAGGTTGGGTTGTGTTGCGAAGGTTAGGTTGTGCTGTAAAGGTTGCGTAGTGTTGTGAAGGTTGGGTTGTGTTGTGAAGAGGGTTGTGTTGTGAAGATTGGGTTGGGTTGTGAAGGTTGTGTTGTGTTGTGAAGGTTGGGTTGTGCTGTGAAGGCTGTGTTGTGTTGTGAAGATTGGTTTGTGCTGTGAAGGTTGGGTTGTGTTGTGAAGAGGGTTGTGTTGTGAAGGTTGTGTTGTGTTGTGAAGGTTGTGTTGTGTTGTGAAGGTTGGGTTTGTGTTGTGAAGAGGGTAGTGTTGTGAAGGTTGTGTTGTGCTGTGAAGAGGGTTGTGTTGTGTTGTGAAGGTTGGGTTGTGCTGTGAAGGTTGTGTTGTGTTGTGAAGGTTGGGTTTGTGTTGTGAAGAGGGTAGTGTTGTGAAGGTTGTGTTGTGCTGTGAAGAGGGTTGTGTTGTGTTGTGAAGGTTGGGTTGTGCTGTGAAGGTTGGGTTGTGTTGTGAAGGTTGGGTTGTGTTGGGAAGAGGGTTGTGTTGTGAAGAGGGTTGTGTTGTGAAGGTTGTGTTGTGTTGTGAAGGTTGTGTTGTGTTGTGAAGGTTGGGTTGTGTAGTGAAGAAGGTTGTTTTGTGAAAGTTGTGTTTTATTGTGAAGGTTGGGTTGTGTTGTGAAGAGGGTTGTGTTGTGAAGGTTGGGTTGTGTTGGGAAGAGGGTTGTGTTGTGAAGGTCGAGTTGTGTTGTGAAGACGGTTGTGTTGTGAAGTTTAGGTTGTGTTGTGAAGAGGGTTGTGTTGTGAAGGTTGGGTTATGTTGTGAAAGTTGGGTTGTGTTGGGAAGAGGGTTGTGTTGTGAAAGTTGGGTTGTGTTGTGAAGGTTGAGTTGTGTTGCGAAGATGGTTGTGTTGTGAAGGTTGTGTTGTGAAGGTTGGGTTGTGTTGGGAAGAGTGTTGTGTTGTGAAGGTTGTGTTGTGTTGTGAAGGTTGGGTTTTGCTTTACAGTTTGGGTTGTGTTGTGAAAGTTGGGTTGTTTTATGAAGGATGGGTTGTGTTGGGAAGAGGGTTGTGTTGTGAAGATTGGGTTTTGTTGTGAAGGTTGGGTTGTGTTGTGAAGGTTGTGTTGTGTTGGGAAGAGGGTTGTGTTGTGAAGACTGGGTTGTGTTGGGAAGGTTGGGTTGTGTTGTGAAGGTTGGGTTTTGTTGTGAAGAGTGCTGTGTTCTGAAGGTTGGGTTGTGTTGGGAAGAGGGTTGTGTTGTGAAGGTTGGGTTGTGTTGCGAAGGTTAGGTTGTGCTGTAAAGGTTGCGTAGTGTTGTGAAGGTTGTGTTGTGTTGTGAAGAGGGTTGTGTTGTGAAGGTTGGGTTGTGTTGTGAAGATTGGGTTGTGCTGTGAAGGCTGTGTTGTGTTGTGAAGATTGGTTTGTGCTGTGAAGGTTGGGTTGTGTTGTGAAGAGGGTTGTGTTGTGAAGGTTGTGTTGTGTTGTGAAGGTTGTGTTGTGTTGTGAAGGTTGGGTTTGTGTTGTGAAGAGGGTAGTGTTGTGAAGGTTGTGTTGTGCTGTGAAGAGGGTTGTGTTGTGTTGTGAAGGTTGGGTTGTGCTGTGAAGGTTGTGTTGTGTTGTGAAGGTTGGGTTTGTGTTGTGAAGAGGGTAGTGTTGTGAAGGTTGTGTTGTGCTGTGAAGAGGGTTGTGTTGTGTTGTGAAGGTTGGGTTGTGCTGTGAAGGTTGGGTTGTGTTGTGAAGGTTGGGTTGTGTTGGGAAGAGGGTTGTGTTGTGAAGAGGGTTGTGTTGTGAAGGTTGTGTTGTGTTGTGAAGGTTGTGTTGTGTTGTGAAGGTTGGGTTGTGTAGTGAAGAAGGTTGTTTTGTGAAAGTTGTGTTTTATTGTGAAGGTTGGGTTGTGTTGTGAAGAGGGTTGTGTTGTGAAGGTTGGGTTGTGTTGGGAAGAGGGTTGTGTTGTGAAGGTCGAGTTGTGTTGTGAAGACGGTTGTGTTGTGAAGTTTAGGTTGTGTTGTGAAGGTTGGGTTGTGTTGTGAAGAGGGTTGTGTTGTGAAGGTTGGGTTATGTTGTGAAAGTTGGGTTGTGTTGGGAAGAGGGTTGTGTTGTGAAAGTTGGGTTGTGTTGTGAAGGTTGAGTTGTGTTGCGAAGATGGTTGTGTTGTGAAGGTTGTGTTGTGAAGGTTGGGTTGTGTTGGGAAGAGTGTTGTGTTGTGAAGGTTGTGTTGTGTTGTGAAGGTTGGGTTTTGCTTTACAGTTTGGGTTGTGTTGTGAAAGTTGGGTTGTTTTATGAAGGATGGGTTGTGTTGGGAAGAGGGTTGTGTTGTGAAGATTGGGTTTTGTTGTGAAGGTTGGGTTGTGTTGTGAAGGTTGTGTTGTGTTGGGAAGAGGGTTGTGTTGTGAAGACTGGGTTGTGTTGGGAAGGTTGGGTTGTGTTGTGAAGGTTGGGTTTTGTTGTGAAGAGTGCTGTGTTCTGAAGGTTGGGTTGTGTTGGGAAGAGGGTTGTGTTGTGAAGAGGGTTGTGTTGCGAAGGTTGCGTTGTGTTGTGAAGGTTGGGTTATGTTTTGAAGAGGGTTCTGTTGTGAAGGTTGGGTTGTGTTGGGAAGAGGGTTGTGTTGTGAAAGTTGGGTTGTGTTGTGAAGATTGAGTTGTGTTGCGAAGATGGTTGTGTTGTGAAGGTTGTGTTGTGAAGGTTGGGTTGTGTTGGGAAGAGTGTTGTGTTGTGAAGGTTGTGTTGTGTTGTGAAGGTTGGGTTTTGCTTTACAGTTTGGGTTGTGTTGTGAAAGTTGGGTTGTTTTATGAAGGATGGGTTGTGTTGGGAAGAGGGTTGT
Source organism: Mobula birostris (assembly GCF_030028105.1). NCBI lineage: Eukaryota > Metazoa > Chordata > Chondrichthyes > Myliobatiformes > Myliobatidae > Mobula > Mobula birostris. Next base: position 32,604,868 of record NC_092379.1, read on the forward strand.
GTTGTGAAGATTGGGTTTTGTTGTGAAGGTTGGGTTGTGCTGTGAAGGTTGTGTTGTGTTGGGAAGAGGGTTGTGTTGTGAAGACTGGGTTGTGTTGGGAAGGTTGGGTTGTGTTGTGAAGGTTGGGTTTTGTTGTGAAGAGTGCTGTGTTCTGAAGGTTGGGTTGTGTTGGGAAGAGGGTTCTGTTGTGAAGGTTGGGTTGTGTTGTGAAGATTGGGTTGTGTAGTGAAGAGGGCTGTGTTGTGAAGGTTGGGTTGTGTGTGAAGATTGGGTTGGGTTGTGAAGGTTGTGTTGTGTTGTGAAGGTTGGGTTGTGCTGTGAAGGCTGTGTTGTGTTGTGAAGGTTGGGTTGTGCTGTGAAGAGGGTAGTGTTGTGAAGGTTGTGTTGTGCTGTGAAGAGGGTTGTGTTGTGTTGTGAAGGTTGGGTTGTGCTGTGAAGGTTGGGTTGTGTTGTGAAGGTTGTGTTGTGCTGTGAAGAGGGTTGTGTTGTGTTGTGAAGGTTGGGTTGTGCTGTGAAGGTTACGTTGTGTTGTGAAGGTTGGGTTGTGTTGGGAAGAGGGTTGTGTTGTGCTGTGAAGAGGGTTGTGTTGTGTTGTGAAGGTTGGGTTGTGCTGGGAAGGTTGGGTTGTGTTGTGAAGGTTGGGTTGTGTTGGGAAGAGGGTTGTGTTGTGAAGAGGGTTGTGTTGTGAGGAGGGTTGTGTTGTGAAGGTTGGGTTGTGTTGTGAAGAGGGTTGTGTTGTGAAGGTTGGGTTGTGTTGTGAAGGTTGGGTTGTGTTGGGAAGAGGGTTGTGTTGTGAAGGTTGGGTCGAGTTGTAAAGGTTGGTTTGTGTTGTGAAGGTTGGGTTGTGCTGTGAAGGTTGGGTTGAGTTGTGAAGATTGTGTTGGGTTGTGAAGGTTGTGTTGTGTTGTGAAGGTTGGGTTGTGTTGTGAAGGTTGGATTGTGTTGTGAAGGTTGGGTTGTGCTGTGAAGGTTGGGTTGTGTTGTGAAGGTTGGGTTCGGTTGTGAAGGTTGGGTTGTGTTGTTAAGGTTGGGATGTGTTGTGAAGAGGGTTGTGTTATGAAGGGAGGGTTGTGTTGTGAAGGTTGGGTTGGGTTGTGAAGAGGGTTGTGTTGTGAAAGTTGGGTTGTGCTGTAAAGGTTGTGTTGTGTTGTGAAGGTTGGGTTGTGTTGTGAAGAGGGTTGTGTTGTGAAGGTTGGGTTGTGTTGTGAAGGTTGGGTTGTGTTGTGAAGGTTGTGTTGTGCTGTGAAGAGGGTTGTGTTGTGTTGTGAAGGTTGGGTTGTGCTGTGAAGGTTACGTTGTGTTGTGAAGGTTGGGTTGTGTTGGGAAGAGGGTTGTGTTGTGCTGTGAAGAGGGTTGTGTTGTGTTGTGAAGGTTGGGTTGTGCTGGGAAGGTTGGGTTGTGTTGTGAAGGTTGGGTTGTGTTGGGAAGAGGGTTGTGTTGTGAAGAGGGTTGTGTTGTGAGGAGGGTTGTGTTGTGAAGGTTGGGTTGTGTTGTGAAGAGGGTTGTGTTGTGAAGGTTGGGTTGTGTTGTGAAGGTTGGGTTGTGTTGGGAAGAGGGTTGTGTTGTGAAGGTTGGGTCGAGTTGTAAAGGTTGGTTTGTGTTGTGAAGGTTGGGTTGTGCTGTGAAGGTTGGGTTGAGTTGTGAAGATTGTGTTGGGTTGTGAAGGTTGTGTTGTGTTGTGAAGGTTGGGTTGTGTTGTGAAGGTTGGATTGTGTTGTGAAGGTTGGGTTGTGCTGTGAAGGTTGGGTTGTGTTGTGAAGGTTGGGTTCGGTTGTGAAGGTTGGGTTGTGTTGTTAAGGTTGGGATGTGTTGTGAAGAGGGTTGTGTTATGAAGGGAGGGTTGTGTTGTGATGGTTGGGTTGGGTTGTGAAGAGGGTTGTGTTGTGAAAGTTGGGTTGTGCTGTAAAGGTTGTGTTGTGTTGTGAAGGTTGGGTTGTGTTGTGAAGAGGGTTGTGTTGTGAAGGTTGGGTTGTGTTGTGAAGGTTGGGTTGTGTTGTGAAGGTTGGGTTGTGCTGTGAAGGTTGTGTTGTTTTGTGAAGGTTGGGTTGTGCTGTGAAGGCTGTGTTGTGTTGTGAAGATTGGTTTGTGCTGTGAAGGTTGGGTTATGTTGTGAAGAGGGTTGTGTTGTGAAGGTTGTGTTGTGTTGTGAAGGTTGGGTTTGTGTTGTGAAGAGGGTAGTGTTGTGAAGGTTGTGTTGTGCTGTGAAGAGGGTTGTGTTGTGTTGTGAAGGTTGGGTTGTGCTGTGAAGGTTGGGTTGTGCTGTGAAGGTTGGGTTGTGTTGGGAAGAGGGTTGTGTTGTGAAGAGGGTTGTGTTGTGAAGAGGGTTGTGTTGTGAAGGTTGGGTTGTGTTGTGAAGGTTGTGTTGTGTTGTGAAGGGGGTTGTGTTGTGAAGGTTGGGCTGGGTTGTGTTGTGAAGAGGGTTGTGTTGTGAAGAGGGTTGTGTTGTGAAGGCTGGGTTGTGTTGTGAAGGTTGGGTTGTGTTGTGAAGAGGGTTGTGTTGTGAAGGTTGGGTTGTGTTGGGAAGAGGGTTGTGTTGTGAAGGTCGTGTTGTGAAGGTTGGGTTGTGTTGTGAAGAGGGTTGTGTTCTGAAGGTTGGGTTGTGTTTTGAAGAGGGTTGTGTTGTGAAGGTTGGGTTGTGAAGGTTGGGATGTTTTGTGGAGGTTGGGTTGTGCTGGGAAGAGGGTTGTGTTGTGAAGGTTGGGTTGTGTTGTGAAAGTTGGGTTGTGTTGGGAAGAGGGTTGTGTTGTGAAGGTCGTGTTGTGAAGGTGGGGTTGTGTTGTGAAGAGGGTTGTGTTGTGAAGGTTGGGTTGTGCTGGGAAGAGGGTTGTGTTGTGAAGGTTGGGTTGTGTTGGGAAGAGGGTTGTGTTGTGAAGGTTGGGTTGTGTTGCGAAGGTTAGGTTGTGCTGTAAAGGTTGCGTAGTGTTGTGAAGGTTGGGTTGTGTTGTGAAGAGGGTTGTGTTGTGAAGATTGGGTTGGGTTGTGAAGGTTGTGTTGTGTTGTGAAGGTTGGGTTGTGCTGTGAAGGCTGTGTTGTGTTGTGAAGATTGGTTTGTGCTGTGAAGGTTGGGTTGTGTTGTGAAGAGGGTTGTGTTGTGAAGGTTGTGTTGTGTTGTGAAGGTTGTGTTGTGTTGTGAAGGTTGGGTTTGTGTTGTGAAGAGGGTAGTGTTGTGAAGGTTGTGTTGTGCTGTGAAGAGGGTTGTGTTGTGTTGTGAAGGTTGGGTTGTGCTGTGAAGGTTGTGTTGTGTTGTGAAGGTTGGGTTTGTGTTGTGAAGAGGGTAGTGTTGTGAAGGTTGTGTTGTGCTGTGAAGAGGGTTGTGTTGTGTTGTGAAGGTTGGGTTGTGCTGTGAAGGTTGGGTTGTGTTGTGAAGGTTGGGTTGTGTTGGGAAGAGGGTTGTGTTGTGAAGAGGGTTGTGTTGTGAAGGTTGTGTTGTGTTGTGAAGGTTGTGTTGTGTTGTGAAGGTTGGGTTGTGTAGTGAAGAAGGTTGTTTTGTGAAAGTTGTGTTTTATTGTGAAGGTTGGGTTGTGTTGTGAAGAGGGTTGTGTTGTGAAGGTTGGGTTGTGTTGGGAAGAGGGTTGTGTTGTGAAGGTCGAGTTGTGTTGTGAAGACGGTTGTGTTGTGAAGTTTAGGTTGTGTTGTGAAGGTTGGGTTGTGTTGTGAAGAGGGTTGTGTTGTGAAGGTTGGGTTATGTTGTGAAAGTTGGGTTGTGTTGGGAAGAGGGTTGTGTTGTGAAAGTTGGGTTGTGTTGTGAAGGTTGAGTTGTGTTGCGAAGATGGTTGTGTTGTGAAGGTTGTGTTGTGAAGGTTGGGTTGTGTTGGGAAGAGTGTTGTGTTGTGAAGGTTGTGTTGTGTTGTGAAGGTTGGGTTTTGCTTTACAGTTTGGGTTGTGTTGTGAAAGTTGGGTTGTTTTATGAAGGATGGGTTGTGTTGGGAAGAGGGTTGTGTTGTGAAGATTGGGTTTTGTTGTGAAGGTTGGGTTGTGTTGTGAAGGTTGTGTTGTGTTGGGAAGAGGGTTGTGTTGTGAAGACTGGGTTGTGTTGGGAAGGTTGGGTTGTGTTGTGAAGGTTGGGTTTTGTTGTGAAGAGTGCTGTGTTCTGAAGGTTGGGTTGTGTTGGGAAGAGGGTTGTGTTGTGAAGGTTGGGTTGTGTTGCGAAGGTTAGGTTGTGCTGTAAAGGTTGCGTAGTGTTGTGAAGGTTGGGTTGTGTTGTGAAGAGGGTTGTGTTGTGAAGGTTGGGTTGTGTTGTGAAGATTGGGTTGTGCTGTGAAGGCTGTGTTGTGTTGTGAAGATTGGTTTGTGCTGTGAAGGTTGGGTTGTGTTGTGAAGAGGGTTGTGTTGTGAAGGTTGTGTTGTGTTGTGAAGGTTGTGTTGTGTTGTGAAGGTTGGGTTTGTGTTGTGAAGAGGGTAGTGTTGTGAAGGTTGTGTTGTGCTGTGAAGAGGGTTGTGTTGTGTTGTGAAGGTTGGGTTGTGCTGTGAAGGTTGTGTTGTGTTGTGAAGGTTGGGTTTGTGTTGTGAAGAGGGTAGTGTTGTGAAGGTTGTGTTGTGCTGTGAAGAGGGTTGTGTTGTGTTGTGAAGGTTGGGGTGTGCTGTGAAGGTTGGGTTGTGTTGTGAAGGTTGGGTTGTGTTGGGAAGAGGGTTGTGTTGTGAAGAGGGTTGTGTTGTGAAGGTTGTGTTGTGTTGTGAAGGTTGTGTTGTGTTGTGAAGGTTGGGTTGTGTAGTGAAGAAGGTTGTTTTGTGAAAGTTGTGTTTTATTGTGAAGGTTGGGTTGTGTTGTGAAGAGGGTTGTGTTGTGAAGGTTGGGTTGTGTTGGGAAGAGGGTTGTGTTGTGAAGGTCGAGCTGTGTTGTGAAGACGGTTGTGTTGTGAAGTTTAGGTTGTGTTGTGAAGGTTGGGTTGTGTTGTGAAGAGGGTTGTGTTGTGAAGGTTGGGTTATGTTGTGAAAGTTGGGTTGTGTTGGGAAGAGGGTTGTGTTGTGAAAGTTGGGTTGTGTTGTGAAGGTTGAGTTGTGTTGCGAAGATGGTTGTGTTGTGAAGGTTGTGTTGTGAAGGTTGGGTTGTGTTGGGAAGAGTGTTGTGTTGTGAAGGTTGTGTTGTGTTGTGAAGGTTGGGTTTTGCTTTACAGTTTGGGTTGTGTTGTGAAAGTTGGGTTGTTTTATGAAGGATGGGTTGTGTTGGGAAGAGGGTTGTGTTGTGAAGATTGGGTTTTGTTGTGAAGGTTGGGTTGTGTTGTGAAGGTTGTGTTGTGTTGGGAAGAGGGCTGTGTTGTGAAGACTGGGTTGTGTTGGGAAGGTTGGGTTGTGTTGTGAAGGTTGGGTTTTGTTGTGAAGAGTGCTGTGTTCTGAAGGTTGGGTTGTGTTGGGAAGAGGGTTGTGTTGTGAAGAGGGTTGTGTTGCGAAGGTTGCGTTGTGTTGTGAAGGTTGGGTTATGTTTTGAAGAGGGTTCTGTTGTGAAGGTTGGGTTGTGTTGGGAAGAGGGTTGTGTTGTGAAAGTTGGGTTGTGTTGTGAAGGTTGAGTTGTGTTGCGAAGATGGTTGTGTTGTGAAGGTTGTGTTGTGAAGGTTGGGTTGTGTTGGGAAGAGTGTTGTGTTGTGAAGGTTGTGTTGTGTTGTGAAGGTTGGGTTTTGCTTTACAGTTTGGGTTGTGTTGTGAAAGTTGGGTTGTTTTATGAAGGATGGGTTGTGTTGGGAAGAGGGTTGTGTTGTGAAGATTGGGTTTTGTTGTGAAGGTTGGGTTGTGCTGTGAAGGTTGTGTTGTGTTGGGAAGAGGGTTGTGTTGTGAAGACTGGGTTGTGTTGGGAAGGTTGGGTTGTGTTGTGAAGGTTGGGTTTTGTTGTGAAGAGTGCTGTGTTCTGAAGGTTGGGTTGTGTTGGGAAGAGGGTTGTGTTGTGAAGGTTGGGTTGTGTTGCGAAGGTTAGGTTGTGCTGTAAAGGTTGCGTAGTGTTGTGAAGGTTGGGTTGTGTTGTGAAGAGGGTTGTGTTGTGAAGGTTGGGTTGTGTTGTGAAGATTGGGTTGGGTTGTGAAGGTTGTGTTGTGTTGTGAAGGTTGGGTTGTGCTGTGAAGGCTGTGTTGTGTTGTGAAGATTGGTTTGTGCTGTGAAGGTTGGGTTGTGTTGTGAAGAGGGTTGTGTTGTGAAGGTTGTGTTGTGTTGTGAAGGTTGTGTTGTGTTGTGAAGGTTGGGTTTGTGTTGTGAAGAGGGTAGTGTTGTGAAGGTTGTGTTGTGCTGTGAAGAGGGTTGTGTTGTGTTGTGAAGGTTGGGTTGTGCTGTGAAGGTTGTGTTGTGTTGTGAAGGTTGGGTTTGTGTTGTGAAGAGGGTAGTGTTGTGAAGGTTGTGTTGTGCTGTGAAGAGGGTTGTGTTGTGTTGTGAAGGTTGGGTTGTGCTGTGAAGGTTGGGTTGTGTTGTGAAGGTTTGGTTGTGTTGGGAAGAGGGTTGTGTTGTGAAGAGGGTTGTGTTGTGAAGAGGGTTGTGTTGTGAAGGTTGTGTTGTGTTGTGAAGGTTGTGTTGTGTTGTGAAGGTTGGGTTGTGTAGTGAAGAAGGTTGTTTTGTGAAAGTTGTGTTTTATTGTGAAGGTTGGGTTGTGTTGTGAAGAGGGTTGTGTTGTAAAGGTTGGGTTGTGTAGGGAAGAGGGTTGTGTTGTGAAGGTCGAGTTGTGTTGTGAAGACGGTTGTGTTGTGAAGTTTAGGTTGTGTTGTGAAGGTTGGGTTGTGTTGTGAAGAGGGTTGTGTTGTGAAGGTTGGGTTATGTTGTGAAAGTTGGGTTGTGTTGGGAAGAGGGTTGTGTTGTGAAAGTTGGGTTGTGTTGTGAAGGTTGAGTTGTGTTGCGAAGATGGTTGTGTTGTGAAGGTTGTGTTGTGAAGTTTGGGTTGTGTTGGGAAGAGTGTTGTGTTGTGAAGGTTGTGTTGTGTTGTGAAGGTTGGGTTTTGCTTTACAGTTTGGGTTGTGTTGTGAAAGTTGGGTTGTTTTATGAAGGATGGGTTGTGTTGGGAAGAGGGTTGTGTTGTGAAGATTGGGTTTTGTTGTGAAGGTTGGGTTGTGTTGTGAAGGTTGTGTTGTGTTGGGAAGAGGGTTGTGTTGTGAAGACTGGGTTGTGTTGGGAAGGTTGGGTTGTGTTGTGAAGGTTGGGTTTTGTTGTGAAGAGTGCTGTGTTCTGAAGGTTGGGTTGTGTTGGGAAGAGGGTTGTGTTGTGAAGATTGGGTTTTGTTGTGAAGGTTGGGTTGTGTTGTGAAGGTTGTGTTGTGTTGGGAAGAGGGTTGTGTTGTGAAGACTGGGTTGTGTTGGGAAGGTTGGGTTGTGTTGTGAAGGTTGGGTTTTGTTGTGAAGAGTGCTGTGTTCTGAAGGTTGGGTTGTGTTGGGAAGAGGGTTGTGTTGTGAAGGTTGGGTTGTGTTGCGAAGGTTAGGTTGTGCTGTAAAGGTTGCGTAGTGTTGTGAAGGTTGGGTTGTGTTGTGAAGAGGGTTGTGTTGTGAAGGTTGGGTTGTGTTGTGAAGATTGGGTTGTGCTGTGAAGGCTGTGTTGTGTTGTGAAGATTGGTTTGTGCTGTGAAGGTTGGGTTGTGTTGTGAAGAGGGTTGTGTTGTGAAGGTTGTGTTGTGTTGTGAAGGTTGTGTTGTGTTGTGAAGGTTGGGTTTGTGTTGTGAAGAGGGTAGTGTTGTGAAGGTTGTGTTGTGCTGTGAAGAGGGTTGTGTTGTGTTGTGAAGGTTGGGTTTGTGTTGTGAAGAGGGTAGTGTTGTGAAGGTTGTGTTGTGCTGTGAAGAGGGTTGTGTTGTGTTGTGAAGGTTGGGTTGTGCTGTGAAGGTTGGGTTGTGTTGTGAAGGTTGGGTTGTGTTGGGAAGAGGGTTGTGTTGTGAAGAGGGTTGTGTTGTGAAGAGGGTTGTGTTGTGAAGGTTGGGTTGTGTTGTGAAGGTTGTGTTGTGTTGTGAAGGGGGTTGTGTTGTGAAGGTTGGGCTGGGTTGTGTTGTGAAGAGGGTTGTGTTGTGAAGAGGGTTGTGTTGTGAAGGCTGGGTTGTGTTGTGAAGGTTGGGTTGTGTTGTGAAGAGGGTTGTGTTGTGAAGGTTGGGTTGTGTTGGGAAGAGGGTTGTGTTGTGAAGGTCGTGTTGTGAAGGTTGGGTTGTGTTGTGAAGAGGGTTGTGTTCTGAAGGTTGGGTTGTGTTTTGAAGAGGGTTGTGTTGTGAAGGTTGGGTTGTGAAGGTTGGGATGTTTTGTGGAGGTTGGGTTGTGCTGGGAAGAGGGTTGTGTTGTGAAGGTTGGGTTGTGTTGTGAAAGTTGGGTTGTGTTGGGAAGAGGGTTGTGTTGGTGAAGGTCGTGTTGTGAAGGTGGGGTTGTGTTGTGAAGAGGGTTGTGTTGTGAAGGTTGGGTTGTGCTGGGAAGAGGGTTGGGTTGTGTTGGGAAGAGGGTTGTGTTGTGAAGGTTGGGTTGTGTTGCGAAGGTTAGGTTGTGCTGTAAAGGTTGCGTAGTGTTGTGAAGGTTGGGTTGTGTTGTGAAGAGGGTTGTGTTGTGAAGGTTGGGTTGTGTTGTGAAGATTGGGTTGTGCTGTGAAGGCTGTGTTGTGTTGTGAAGATTGGTTTGTGCTGTGAAGGTTGGGTTGTGTTGTGAAGAGGGTTGTGTTGTGAAGGTTGTGTTGTGTTGTGAAGGTTGTGTTGTGTTGTGAAGGTTGGGTTTGTGTTGTGAAGAGGGTAGTGTTGTGAAGGTTGTGTTGTGCTGTGAAGAGGGTTGTGTTGTGTTGTGAAGGTTGGGTTGTGCTGTGAAGGTTGTGTTGTGTTGTGAAGGTTGGGTTTGTGTTGTGAAGAGGGTAGTGTTGTGAAGGTAGTGTTGTGCTGTGAAGAGGGTTGTGTTGTGTTGTGAAGGTTGGGTTGTGCTGTGAAGGTTGGGTTGTGTTGTGAAGGTTGGGTTGTGTTGGGAAGAGGGTTGTGTTGTGAAGAGGGTTGTGTTGTGAAGGTTGTGTTGTGTTGTGAAGGTTGTGTTGTGTTGTGAAGGTTGGGTTGTGTAGTGAAGAAGGTTGTTTTGTGAAAGTTGTGTTTTATTGTGAAGGTTGGGTTGTGTTGTGAAGAGGGTTGTGTTGTGAAGGTTGGGTTGTGTTGGGAAGAGGGTTGTGTTGTGAAGGTCGAGTTGTGTTGTGAAGACGGTTGTGTTGTGAAGTTTAGGTTGTGTTGTGAAGGTTGGGTTGTGTTGTGAAGAGGGTTGTGTTGTGAAGGTTGGGTTATGTTGTGAAAGTTGGGTTGTGTTGGGAAGAGGGTTGTGTTGTGAAAGTTGGGTTGTGTTGTGAAGGTTGAGTTGTGTTGCGAAGATGGTTGTGTTGTGAAGGTTGTGTTGTGAAGGTTGGGTTGTGTTGGGAAGAGTGTTGTGTTGTGAAGGTTGTGTTGTGTTGTGAAGGTTGGGTTTTGCTTTACAGTTTGGGTTGTGTTGTGAAAGTTGGGTTGTTTTATGAAGGATGGGTTGTGTTGGGAAGAGGGTTGTGTTGTGAAGATTGGGTTTTGTTGTGAAGGTTGGGTTGTGTTGTGAAGGTTGTGTTGTGTTGGGAAGAGGGTTGTGTTGTGAAGACTGGGTTGTGTTGGGAAGGTTGGGTTGTGTTGTGAAGGTTGGGTTTTGTTGTGAAGAGTGCTGTGTTCTGAAGGTTGGGTTGTGTTGGGAAGAGGGTTGTGTTGTGAAGGTTGGGTTGTGTTGCGAAGGTTAGGTTGTGCTGTAAAGGTTGCGTAGTGTTGTGAAGGTTGGGTTGTGTTGTGAAGAGGGTTGTGTTGTGAAGGTTGGGTTGTGTTGTGAAGATTGGGTTGTGCTGTGAAGGCTGTGTTGTGTTGTGAAGATTGGTTTGTGCTGTGAAGGTTGGGTTGTGTTGTGAAGAGGGTTGTGTTGTGAAGGTTGTGTTGTGTTGTGAAGGTTGTGTTGTGTTGTGAAGGTTGGGTTTGTGTTGTGAAGAGGGTAGTGTTGTGAAGGTTGTGTTGTGCTGTGAAGAGGGTTGTGTTGTGTTGTGAAGGTTGGGTTGTGCTGTGAAGGTTGTGTTGTGTTGTGAAGGTTGGGTTTGTGTTGTGAAGAGGGTAGTGTTGTGAAGGTTGTGTTGTGCTGTGAAGAGGGTTGTGTTGTGTTGTGAAGGTTGGGTTGTGCTGTGAAGGTTGGGTTGTGTTGTGAAGGTTGGGTTGTGTTGGGAAGAGGGTTGTGTTGTGAAGAGGGTTGTGTTGTGAAGGTTGTGTTGTGTTGTGAAGGTTGTGTTGTGTTGTGAAGGTTGGGTTGTGTAGTGAAGAAGGTTGTTTTGTGAAAGTTGTGTTTTATTGTGAAGGTTGGGTTGTGTTGTGAAGAGGGTTGTGTTGTGAAGGTTGGGTTGTGTTGGGAAGAGGGTTGTGTTGTGAAGGTCGAGCTGTGTTGTGAAGACGGTTGTGTTGTGAAGTTTAGGTTGTGTTGTGAAGGTTGGGTTGTGTTGTGAAGAGGGTTGTGTTGTGAAGGTTGGGTTATGTTGTGAAAGTTGGGTTGTGTTGGGAAGAGGGTTGTGTTGTGAAAGTTGGGTTGTGTTGTGAAGGTTGAGTTGTGTTGCGAAGATGGTTGTGTTGTGAAGGTTGTGTTGTGAAGGTTGGGTTGTGTTGGGAAGAGTGTTGTGTTGTGAAGGTTGTGTTGTGTTGTGAAGGTTGGGTTTTGCTTTACAGTTTGGGTTGTGTTGTGAAAGTTGGGTTGTTTTATGAAGGATGGGTTGTGTTGGGAAGAGGGTTGTGTTGTGAAGATTGGGTTTTGTTGTGAAGGTTGGGTTGTGTTGTGAAGGTTGTGTTGTGTTGGGAAGAGGGTTGTGTTGTGAAGACTGGGTTGTGTTGGGAAGGTTGGGTTGTGTTGTGAAGGTTGGGTTTTGTTGTGAAGAGTGCTGTGTTCTGAAGGTTGGGTTGTGTTGGGAAGAGGGTTGTGTTGTGAAGAGGGTTGTGTTGCGAAGGTTGCGTTGTGTTGTGAAGGTTGGGTTATGTTTTGAAGAGGGTTCTGTTGTGAAGGTTGGGTTGTGTTGGGAAGAGGGTTGTGTTGTGAAAGTTTGGTTGTGTTGTGAAGGTTGAGTTGTGTTGCGAAGATGGTTGTGTTGTGAAGGTTGTGTTGTGAAGGTTGGGTTGTGTTGGGAAGAGTGTTGTGTTGTGAAGGTTGTGTTGTGTTGTGAAGGTTGGGTTTTGCTTTACAGTTTGGGTTGTGTTGTGAAAGTTGGGTTGTTTTATGAAGGATGGGTTGTGTTGGGAAGAGAGTTGTGTTGTGAAGATTGGGTTTTGTTGTGAAGGTTGGGTTGTGCTGTGAAGGTTGTGTTGTGTTGGGAAGAGGGTTGTGTTGTGAAGACTGGGTTGTGTTGGGAAGGTTGGGTTGTGTTGTGAAGGTTGGGTTTTGTTGTGAAGAGTGCTGTGTTCTGAAGGTTGGGTTGTGTTGGGAAGAGGGTTGTGTTGTGAAGGTTGGGTTGTGTTGCGAAGGTTAGGTTGTGCTGTAAAGGTTGCGTAGTGTTGTGAAGGTTGGGTTGTGTTGTGAAGAGGGTTGTGTTGTGAAGGTTGGGTTGTGTTGTGAAGATTGGGTTGGGTTGTGAAGGTTGTGTTGTGTTGTGAAGGTTGGGTTGTGCTGTGAAGGCTGTGTTGTGTTGTGAAGATTGGTTTGTGCTGTGAAGGTTGGGTTGTGTTGTGAAGAGGGTTGTGTTGTGAAGGTTGTGTTGTGTTGTGAAGGTTGTGTTGTGTTGTGAAGGTTGGGTTTGTGTTGTGAAGAGGGTAGTGTTGTGAAGGTTGTGTTGTGCTGTGAAGAGGGTTGTGTTGTGTTGTGAAGGTTGGGTTGTGCTGTGAAGGTTGTGTTGTGTTGTGAAGGTTGGGTTTGTGTTGTGAAGAGGGTAGTGTTGTGAAGGTTGTGTTGTGCTGTGAAGAGGGTTGTGTTGTGTTGTGAAGGTTGGGTTGTGCTGTGAAGGTTGGGTTGTGTTGTGAAGGTTTGGTTGTGTTGGGAAGAGGGTTGTGTTGTGAAGAGGGTTGTGTTGTGAAGAGGGTTGTGTTGTGAAGGTTGTGTTGTGTTGTGAAGGTTGTGTTGTGTTGTGAAGGTTGGGTTGTGTAGTGAAGAAGGTTGTTTTGTGAAAGTTGTGTTTTATTGTGAAGGTTGGGTTGTGTTGTGAAGAGGGTTGTGTTGTAAAGGTTGGGTTGTGTAGGGAAGAGGGTTGTGTTGTGAAGGTCGAGTTGTGTTGTGAAGACGGTTGTGTTGTGAAGTTTAGGTTGTGTTGTGAAGGTTGGGTTGTGTTGTGAAGAGGGTTGTGTTGTGAAGGTTGGGTTATGTTGTGAAAGTTGGGTTGTGTTGGGAAGAGGGTTGTGTTGTGAAAGTTGGGTTGTGTTGTGAAGGTTGAGTTGTGTTGCGAAGATGGTTGTGTTGTGAAGGTTGTGTTGTGAAGTTTGGGTTGTGTTGGGAAGAGTGTTGTGTTGTGAAGGTTGTGTTGTGTTGTGAAGGTTGGGTTTTGCTTTACAGTTTGGGTTGTGTTGTGAAAGTTGGGTTGTTTTATGAAGGATGGGTTGTGTTGGGAAGAGGGTTGTGTTGTGAAGATTGGGTTTTGTTGTGAAGGTTGGGTTGTGTTGTGAAGGTTGTGTTGTGTTGGGAAGAGGGTTGTGTTGTGAAGACTGGGTTGTGTTGGGAAGGTTGGGTTGTGTTGTGAAGGTTGGGTTTTGTTGTGAAGAGTGCTGTGTTCTGAAGGTTGGGTTGTGTTGGGAAGAGGGTTGTGTTGTGAAGGTTGGGTTGTGTTGCGAAGGTTAGGTTGTGCTGTAAAGGTTGCGTAGTGTTGTGAAGGTTGGGTTGTGTTGTGAAGAGGGTTGTGTTGTGAAGGTTGGGTTGTGTTGTGAAGATTGGGTTGTGCTGTGAAGGCTGTGTTGTGTTGTGAAGATTGGTTTGTGCTGTGAAGGTTGGGTTGTGTTGTGAAGAGGGTTGTGTTGTGAAGGTTGTGTTGTGTTGTGAAGGTTGTGTTGTGTTGTGAAGGTTGGGTTTGTGTTGTGAAGAGGGTAGTGTTGTGGAGGTTGTGTTGTGCTGTGAAGAGGGTTGTGTTGTGTTGTGAAGGTTGGGTTGTGCTGTGAAGGTTGTGTTGTGTTGTGAAGGTTGGGTTTGTGTTGTGAAGAGGGTAGTGTTGTGAAGGTAGTGTTGTGCTGTGAAGAGGGTTGTGTTGTGTTGTGAAGGTTGGGTTGTGCTGTGAAGGTTGGGTTGTGTTGTGAAGGTTGGGTTGTGTTGGGAAGAGGGTTGTGTTGTGAAGAGGGTTGTGTTGTGAAGGTTGTGTTGTGTTGTGAAGGTTGTGTTGTGTTGTGAAGGTTGGGTTGTGTAGTGAAGAAGGTTGTTTTGTGAAAGTTGTTTTTTATTGTGAAGGTTGGGTTGTGTTGTGAAGGTTGGGTTGTGTTGTGAAGAGGGTTGTGTTGTGAAGGTTGGGTTGTGTTGGGAAGAGGGTTGTGTTGTGAAGGTCGTGTTGTGAAGGTTGGGTTGTGTTGTGAAGAGGGTTGTGTTCTGAAGGTTGGGTTGTGTTTTGAAGAGGGTTGTGTTGTGAAGGTTGGGTTGTGAAGGTTGGGATGTTTTGTGGAGGTTGGGTTGTGCTGGGAAGAGGGTTGTGTTGTGAAGGTTGGGTTGTGTTGTGAAAGTTGGGTTGTGTTGGGAAGAGGGTTGTGTTGGTGAAGGTCGTGTTGTGAAGGTGGGGTTGTGTTGTGAAGAGGGTTGTGTTGTGAAGGTTGGGTTGTGCTGGGAAGAGGGTTGGGTTGTGTTGGGAAGAGGGTTGTGTTGTGAAGGTTGGGTTGTGTTGCGAAGGTTAGGTTGTGCTGTAAAGGTTGCGTAGTGTTGTGAAGGTTGGGTTGTGTTGTGAAGAGGGTTGTGTTGTGAAGGTTGGGTTGTGTTGTGAAGATTGGGTTGTGCTGTGAAGGCTGTGTTGTGTTGTGAAGATTGGTTTGTGCTGTGAAGGTTGGGTTGTGTTGTGAAGAGGGTTGTGTTGTGAAGGTTGTGTTGTGTTGTGAAGGTTGTGTTGTGTTGTGAAGGTTGGGTTTGTGTTGTGAAGAGGGTAGTGTTGTGAAGGTTGTGTTGTGCTGTGAAGAGGGTTGTGTTGTGTTGTGAAGGTTGGGTTGTGCTGTGAAGGTTGTGTTGTGTTGTGAAGGTTGGGTTTGTGTTGTGAAGAGGGTAGTGTTGTGAAGGTAGTGTTGTGCTGTGAAGAGGGTTGTGTTGTGTTGTGAAGGTTGGGTTGTGCTGTGAAGGTTGGGTTGTGTTGTGAAGGTTGGGTTGTGTTGGGAAGAGGGTTGTGTTGTGAAGAGGGTTGTGTTGTGAAGGTTGTGTTGTGTTGTGAAGGTTGTGTTGTGTTGTGAAGGTTGGGTTGTGTAGTGAAGAAGGTTGTTTTGTGAAAGTTGTGTTTTATTGTGAAGGTTGGGTTGTGTTGTGAAGAGGGTTGTGTTGTGAAGGTTGGGTTGTGTTGGGAAGAGGGTTGTGTTGTGAAGGTCGAGTTGTGTTGTGAAGACGGTTGTGTTGTGAAGTTTAGGTTGTGTTGTGAAGGTTGGGTTGTGTTGTGAAGAGGGTTGTGTTGTGAAGGTTGGGTTATGTTGTGAAAGTTGGGTTGTGTTGGGAAGAGGGTTGTGTTGTGAAAGTTGGGTTGTGTTGTGAAGGTTGAGTTGTGTTGCGAAGATGGTTGTGTTGTGAAGGTTGTGTTGTGAAGGTTGGGTTGTGTTGGGAAGAGTGTTGTGTTGTGAAGGTTGTGTTGTGTTGTGAAGGTTGGGTTTTGCTTTACAGTTTGGGTTGTGTTGTGAAAGTTGGGTTGTTTTATGAAGGATGGGTTGTGTTGGGAAGAGGGTTGTGTTGTGAAGATTGGGTTTTGTTGTGAAGGTTGGGTTGTGTTGTGAAGGTTGTGTTGTGTTGGGAAGAGGGTTGTGTTGTGAAGACTGGGTTGTGTTGGGAAGGTTGGGTTGTGTTGTGAAGGTTGGGTTTTGTTGTGAAGAGTGCTGTGTTCTGAAGGTTGGGTTGTGTTGGGAAGAGGGTTGTGTTGTGAAGGTTGGGTTGTGTTGCGAAGGTTAGGTTGTGCTGTAAAGGTTGCGTAGTGTTGTGAAGGTTGGGTTGTGTTGTGAAGAGGGTTGTGTTGTGAAGGTTGGGTTGTGTTGTGAAGATTGGGTTGTGCTGTGAAGGCTGTGTTGTGTTGTGAAGATTGGTTTGTGCTGTGAAGGTTGGGTTGTGTTGTGAAGAGGGTTGTGTTGTGAAGGTTGTGTTGTGTTGTGAAGGTTGTGTTGTGTTGTGAAGGTTGGGTTTGTGTTGTGAAGAGGGTAGTGTTGTGAAGGTTGTGTTGTGCTGTGAAGAGGGTTGTGTTGTGTTGTGAAGGTTGGGTTGTGCTGTGAAGGTTGTGTTGTGTTGTGAAGGTTGGGTTTGTGTTGTGAAGAGGGTAGTGTTGTGAAGGTTGTGTTGTGCTGTGAAGAGGGTTGTGTTGTGTTGTGAAGGTTGGGTTGTGCTGTGAAGGTTGGGTTGTGTTGTGAAGGTTGGGTTGTGTTGGGAAGAGGGTTGTGTTGTGAAGAGGGTTGTGTTGTGAAGGTTGTGTTGTGTTGTGAAGGTTGTGTTGTGTTGTGAAGGTTGGGTTGTGTAGTGAAGAAGGTTGTTTTGTGAAAGTTGTGTTTTATTGTGAAGGTTGGGTTGTGTTGTGAAGAGGGTTGTGTTGTGAAGGTTGGGTTGTGTTGGGAAGAGGGTTGTGTTGTGAAGGTCAAGCTGTGTTGTGAAGACGGTTGTGTTGTGAAGTTTAGGTTGTGTTGTGAAGGTTGGGTTGTGTTGTGAAGAGGGTTGTGTTGTGAAGGTTGGGTTATGTTGTGAAAGTTGGGTTGTGTTGGGAAGAGGGTTGTGTTGTGAAAGTTGGGTTGTGTTGTGAAGGTTGAGTTGTGTTGCGAAGATGGTTGTGTTGTGAAGGTTGTGTTGTGAAGGTTGGGTTGTGTTGGGAAGAGTGTTGTGTTGTGAAGGTTGTGTTGTGTTGTGAAGGTTGGGTTTTGCTTTACAGTTTGGGTTGTGTTGTGAAAGTTGGGTTGTTTTATGAAGGATGGGTTGTGTTGGGAAGAGGGTTGTGTTGTGAAGATTGGGTTTTGTTGTGAAGGTTGGGTTGTGTTGTGAAGGTTGTGTTGTGTTGGGAAGAGGGTTGTGTTGTGAAGACTGGGTTGTGTTGGGAAGGTTGGGTTGTGTTGTGAAGGTTGGGTTTTGTTGTGAAGAGTGCTGTGTTCTGAAGGTTGGGTTGTGTTGGGAAGAGGGTTGTGTTGTGAAGAGGGTTGTGTTGCGAAGGTTGCGTTGTGTTGTGAAGGTTGGGTTATGTTTTGAAGAGGGTTCTGTTGTGAAGGTTGGGTTGTGTTGGGAAGAGGGTTGTGTTGTGAAAGTTTGGTTGTGTTGTGAAGGTTGAGTTGTGTTGCGAAGATGGTTGTGTTGTGAAGGTTGTGTTGTGAAGGTTGGGTTGTGTTGGGAAGAGTGTTGTGTTGTGAAGGTTGTGTTGTGTTGTGAAGGTTGGGTTTTGCTTTACAGTTTGGGTTGTGTTGTGAAAGTTGGGTTGTTTTATGAAGGATGGGTTGTGTTGGGAAGAGAGTTGTGTTGTGAAGATTGGGTTTTGTTGTGAAGGTTGGGTTGTGCTGTGAAGGTTGTGTTGTGTTGGGAAGAGGGTTGTGTTGTGAAGACTGGGTTGTGTTGGGAAGGTTGGGTTGTGTTGTGAAGGTTGGGTTTTGTTGTGAAGAGTGCTGTGTTCTGAAGGTTGGGTTGTGTTGGGAAGAGGGTTGTGTTGTGAAGGTTGGGTTGTGTTGCGAAGGTTAGGTTGTGCTGTAAAGGTTGCGTAGTGTTGTGAAGGTTGGGTTGTGTTGTGAAGAGGGTTGTGTTGTGAAGGTTGGGTTGTGTTGTGAAGATTGGGTTGGGTTGTGAAGGTTGTGTTGTGTTGTGAAGGTTGGGTTGTGCTGTGAAGGCTGTGTTGTGTTGTGAAGATTGGTTTGTGCTGTGAAGGTTGGGTTGTGTTGTGAAGAGGGTTGTGTTGTGAAGGTTGTGTTGTGTTGTGAAGGTTGTGTTGTGTTGTGAAGGTTGGGTTTGTGTTGTGAAGAGGGTAGTGTTGTGAAGGTTGTGTTGTGCTGTGAAGAGGGTTGTGTTGTGTTGTGAAGGTTGGGTTGTGCTGTGAAGGTTGTGTTGTGTTGTGAAGGTTGGGTTTGTGTTGTGAAGAGGGTAGTGTTGTGAAGGTTGTGTTGTGCTGTGAAGAGGGTTGTGTTGTGTTGTGAAGGTTGGGTTGTGCTGTGAAGGTTGGGTTGTGTTGTGAAGGTTTGGTTGTGTTGGGAAGAGGGTTGTGTTGTGAAGAGGGTTGTGTTGTGAAGAGGGTTGTGTTGTGAAGGTTGTGTTGTGTTGTGAAGGTTGTGTTGTGTTGTGAAGGTTGGGTTGTGTAGTGAAGAAGGTTGTTTTGTGAAAGTTGTGTTTTATTGTGAAGGTTGGGTTGTGTTGTGAAGAGGGTTGTGTTGTAAAGGTTGGGTTGTGTAGGGAAGAGGGTTGTGTTGTGAAGGTCGAGTTGTGTTGTGAAGACGGTTGTGTTGTGAAGTTTAGGTTGTGTTGTGAAGGTTGGGTTGTGTTGTGAAGAGGGTTGTGTTGTGAAGGTTGGGTTATGTTGTGAAAGTTGGGTTGTGTTGGGAAGAGGGTTGTGTTGTGAAAGTTGGGTTGTGTTGTGAAGGTTGAGTTGTGTTGCGAAGATGGTTGTGTTGTGAAGGTTGTGTTGTGAAGTTTGGGTTGTGTTGGGAAGAGTGTTGTGTTGTGAAGGTTGTGTTGTGTTGTGAAGGTTGGGTTTTGCTTTACAGTTTGGGTTGTGTTGTGAAAGTTGGGTTGTTTTATGAAGGATGGGTTGTGTTGGGAAGAGGGTTGTGTTGTGAAGATTGGGTTTTGTTGTGAAGGTTGGGTTGTGTTGTGAAGGTTGTGTTGTGTTGGGAAGAGGGTTGTGTTGTGAAGACTGGGTTGTGTTGGGAAGGTTGGGTTGTGTTGTGAAGGTTGGGTTTTGTTGTGAAGAGTGCTGTGTTCTGAAGGTTGGGTTGTGTTGGGAAGAGGGTTGTGTTGTGAAGGTTGGGTTGTGTTGCGAAGGTTAGGTTGTGCTGTAAAGGTTGCGTAGTGTTGTGAAGGTTGGGTTGTGTTGTGAAGAGGGTTGTGTTGTGAAGGTTGGGTTGTGTTGTGAAGATTGGGTTGTGCTGTGAAGGCTGTGTTGTGTTGTGAAGATTGGTTTGTGCTGTGAAGGTTGGGTTGTGTTGTGAAGAGGGTTGTGTTGTGAAGGTTGTGTTGTGTTGTGAAGGTTGTGTTGTGTTGTGAAGGTTGGGTTTGTGTTGTGAAGAGGGTAGTGTTGTGAAGGTTGTGTTGTGCTGTGAAGAGGGTTGTGTTGTGTTGTGAAGGTTGGGTTGTGCTGTGAAGGTTGTGTTGTGTTGTGAAGGTTGGGTTTGTGTTGTGAAGAGGGTAGTGTTGTGAAGGTAGTGTTGTGCTGTGAAGAGGGTTGTGTTGTGTTGTGAAGGTTGGGTTGTGCTGTGAAGGTTGGGTTGTGTTGTGAAGGTTGGGTTGTGTTGGGAAGAGGGTTGTGTTGTGAAGAGGGTTGTGTTGTGAAGGTTGTGTTGTGTTGTGAAGGTTGTGTTGTGTTGTGAAGGTTGGGTTGTGTAGTGAAGAAGGTTGTTTTGTGAAAGTTGTTTTTTATTGTGAAGGTTGGGTTGTGTTGTGAAGAGGGTTGTGTTGTGAAGGTTGGGTTGTGTTGGGAAGAGGGTTGTGTTGTGAAGGTCGAGTTGTGTTGTGAAGACGGTTGTGTTGTGAAGTTTAGGTTGTGTTGTGAAGGTTGGGTTGTGTTGTGAAGAGGGTTGTGTTGTGAAGGTTGGGTTATGTTGTGAAAGTTGGTTTGTGTTGGGAAGAGGGTTGTGTTGTGAAAGTTGGGTTGTGTTGTGAAGGTTGAGTTGTGTTGCGAAGATGGTTGTGTTGTGAAGGTTGTGTTGTGAAGGTTGGGTTGTGTTGGGAAGAGTGTTGTGTTGTGAAGGTTGTGTTGTGTTGTGAAGGTTGGGTTTTGCTTTACAGTTTGGGTTGTGTTGTGAAAGTTGGGTTGTTTTATGAAGGATGGGTTGTGTTGGGAAGAGGGTTGTGTTGTGAAGATTGGGTTTTGTTGTGAAGGTTGGGTTGTGTTGTGAAGGTTGTGTTGTGTTGGGAAGAGGGTTGTGTTGTGAAGACTGGGTTGTGTTGGGAAGGTTGGGTTGTGTTGTGAAGGTTGGGTTTTGTTGTGAAGAGTGCTGTGTTCTGAAGGTTGGGTTGTGTTGGGAAGAGGGTTGTGTTGTGAAGAGGGTTGTGTTGCGAAGGTTGCGTTGTGTTGTGAAGGTTGGGTTATGTTTTGAAGAGGGTTCTGTTGTGAAGGTTGGGTTGTGTTGGGAAGAGGGTTGTGTTGTGAAAGTTGGGTTGTGTTGTGAAGGTTGAGTTGTGTTGCGAAGATGGTTGTATTGTGAAGGTTGTGTTGTGAAGGTTGGGTTGTGTTGGGAAGAGTGTTGTGTTGTGAAGGTTGTGTTGTGTTCTGAAGGTTGGGTTGTGTTGGGAAGAGGGTTGTGTTGTGAAGGTTGGGTTGTGTTGCGAAGGTTAGGTTGTGCTGTAAAGGTTGCGTAGTGTTGTGAAGGTTGGGTTGTGTTGTGAAGAGGGTTGTGTTGTGAAGGTTGGGTTGTGTTGTGAAGATTGGGTTGGGTTGTGAAGGTTGTGTTGTGTTGTGAAGGTTGGGTTGTGCTGTGAAGGCTGTGTTGTGTTGTGAAGATTGGTTTGTGCTGTGAAGGTTGGCTTGTGTTGTGAAGAGGGTTGTGTTGTGAAGGTTGTGTTGTGTTGTGAAGGTTGTGTTGTGTTGTGAAGGTTGGGTTTGTGTTGTGAAGAGGGTAGTGTTGTGAAGGTTGTGTTGTGCTGTGAAGAGGGTTGTGTTGTGTTGTGAAGGTTGGGTTGTGCTGTGAAGGTTGTGTTGTGTTGTGAAGGTTGGGTTTGTGTTGTGAAGAGGGTAGTGTTGTGAAGGTTGTGTTGTGCTGTGAAGAGGGTTGTGTTGTGTTGTGAAGGTTGGGTTGTGTTGTGAAGGTTGGGTTGTGTTGTGAAGGTTGGGTTGTGTTGGGAAGAGGGTTGTGTTGTGAAGAGGGTTGTGTTGTGAAGAGGGTTGTGTTGTGAAGGTTGTGTTGTGAAGGTTGTGTTGTGTTGTGAAGGTTGGGTTGTGTAGTGAAGAAGGTTGTTTTGTGAAAGTTGTGTTTTATTGTGAAGGTTGGGTTGTGTTGTGAAGAGGGTTGTGTTGTGAAGGTTGGGTTGTGTTGGGAAGAGGGTTGTGTTGTGAAGGTCGAGTTGTGTTGTGAAGACGGTTGTGTTGTGAAGTTTAGGTTGTGTTGTGAAGGTTGTGTTGTGTTGTGAAGAGGGTTGTGTTGTGAAGGTTGGGTTATGTTGTGAAAGTTGGGTTGTGTTGGGAAGAGGGTTGTGTTGTGAAAGTTGGGTTGTGTTGTGAAGGTTGAGTTGTGTTGCGAAGATGGTTGTGTTGTGAAGGTTGTGTTGTGAAGGTTGGGTTGTGTTGGGAAGAGTGTTGTGTTGTGAAGGTTGTGTTGTGTTGTGAAGGTTGGGTTTTGCTTTACAGTTTGGGTTGTGTTGTGAAAGTTGGGTTGTTTTATGAAGGATGGGTTGTGTTGGGAAGAGGGTTGTGTTGTGAAGATTGGGTTTTGTTGTGAAGGTTGGGTTGTGTTGTGAAGGTTGTGTTGTGTTGGGAAGAGGGTTGTGTTGTGAAGACTGGGTTGTGTTGGGAAGGTTGGGTTGTGTTGTGAAGGTTGGGTTTTGTTGTGAAGAGTGCTGTGTTCTGAAGGTTGGGTTGTGTTGGGAAGAGGGTTGTGTTGTGAAGGTCGTGTTGTGAAGGTGGGGTTGTGTTGTGAAGAGGGTTGTGTTGTGAAGGTTGGGTTGTGTTGGGAAGAGGGTTGTGTTGTGAAGGTTGGGTTGTGTTGGGAAGAGGGTTGTGTTGTGAAGGTTGGGTTGTGTTGCGAAGGTTAGGTTGTGCTGTAAAGGTTGCGTAGTGTTGTGAAGGTTGGGTTGTGTTGTCAAGAGGGTTGTGTTGTGAAGGTTGGGTTGTGTTGTGAAGATTGGGTTGGGTTGTGAAGGTTGTGTTGTGTTGTGAAGGTTGGGTTGTGCTGTGAAGGCTGTGTTGTGTTGTGAAGATTGGTTTGTGCTGTGAAGGTTGGGTTGTGTTGTGAAGAGGGTTGTGTTGTGAAGGTTGTGTTGTGTTGTGAAGGTTGGGTTTGTGTTGTGAAGAGGGTAGTGTTGTGAAGGTTGAGTTGTGCTGTGAAGAGGGTTGTGTTGTGTTGTGAAGGTTGGGTTGTGCTGTGAAGGTTGTGTTGTGTTGTGAAGGTTGGGTTTGTGTTGTGAAGAGGGTAGTGTTGTGAAGGTTGTGTTGTGCTGTGAAGAGGGTTGTGTTGTGTTGTGAAGGTTGGGTTGTGCTGTGAAGGTTGGGTTGTGTTGTGAAGGTTGGGTTGTGTTGGGAAGAGGGTTGTGTTGTGAAGAGGGTTGTGTTGTGAAGAGGGTTGTGTTGTGAAGGTTGTGTTGTGTTGTGAAGGTTGTGTTGTGTTGTAAAGGTTGGGTTGTGTAGTGAAGAAGGTTGTTTTGTGAAAGTTGTGTTTTATTGTGAAGGTTGGGTTGTGTTGTGAAGAGGGTTG
Source organism: Mobula birostris (assembly GCF_030028105.1). Lineage (NCBI taxonomy): Eukaryota > Metazoa > Chordata > Chondrichthyes > Myliobatiformes > Myliobatidae > Mobula > Mobula birostris. The sequence goes on from NC_092379.1 coordinate 32,626,460, forward strand.
TGTTGTGAAGGTTGGGTTGTGTTGGGAAGAGGGTTGTGTTGTGAAGGTCGAGTTGTGTTGTGAAGACGGTTGTGTTGTGAAGTTTAGGTTGTGTTGTGAAGGTTGGGTTGTGTTGTGAAGAGGGTTGTGTTGTGAAGGTTGGGTTATGTTGTGAAAGTTGGGTTGTGTTGGGAAGTGGGTTGTGTTGTGAAAGTTGGGTTGTGTTGTGAAGGTTGAGTTGTGTTGCGAAGATGGTTGTGTTGTGAAGGTTGTGTTGTGAAGGTTGGGTTGTGTTGGGAAGAGTGTTGTGTTGTGAAGGTTGTGTTGTGTTGTGAAGGTTGGGTTTTGCTTTACAGTTTGGGTTGTGTTGTGAAAGTTGGGTTGTTTTTTGAAGGATGGGTTGTGTTGGGAAGAGGGTTGTGTTGTGAAGATTGGGTTTTGTTGTGAAGGTTGGGTTGTGTTGTGAAGGTTGTGTTGTGTTGGGAAGAGGGTTGTGTTGTGAAGACTGGGTTGTGTTGGGAAGGTTGGGTTGTGTTGTGAAGGTTGGGTTTTGTTGTGAAGAGTGCTGTGTTCTGAAGGTTGGGTTGTGTTGGGAAGAGGGTTGTGTTGTGAAGAGGGTTGTGTTGCGAAGGTTGCGTTGTGTTGTGATGGTTGGGTTATGTTTTGAAGAGGGTTCTGTTGTGAAGGTTGGGTTGTGTTGGGAAGAGGGTTGTGTTGTGAAAGTTGGGTTGTGTTGTGAAGGTTGAGTTGTGTTGCGAAGATGGTTGTGTTGTGAAGGTTGTGTTGTGAAGGTTGGGTTGTGTTGGGAAGAGTGTTGTGTTGTGAAGGTTGTGTTGTGTTGTGAAGGTTGGGTTTTGCTTTACAGTTTGGGTTGTGTTGTGAAAGTTGGGTTGTTTTATGAAGGATGGGTTGTGTTGGGAAGAGGGTTGTGTTGTGAAGATTGGGTTTTGTTGTGAAGGTTGGGTTGTGCTGTGAAGGTTGTGTTGTGTTGGGAAGAGGGTTGTGTTGTGAAGACTGGGTTGTGTTGGGAAGGTTGGGTTGTGTTGTGAAGGTTGGGTTTTGTTGTGAAGAGTGCTGTGTTCTGAAGGTTGGGTTGTGTTGGGAAGAGGGTTGTGTTGTGAAGGTTGGGTTGTGTTGCGAAGGTTAGGTTGTGCTGTAAAGGTTGCGTAGTGTTGTGAAGGTTGGGTTGTGTTGTGAAGAGGGTTGTGTTGTGAAGGTTGGGTTGTGTTGTGAAGATTGGGTTGGGTTGTGAAGGCTGTGTTGTGTTGTGAAGGTTGGGTTGTGCTGTGAAGGCTGTGTTGTGTTGTGAAGATTGGTTTGTGCTGTGAAGGTTGAGTTGTGTTGTGAAGAGGGTTGTGTTGTGAAGGTTGTGTTGTGTTGTGAAGGTTGTGTTGTGTTGTGAAGGTTGGGTTTGTGTTGTGAAGAGGGTAGTGTTGTGAAGGTTGTGTTGTGCTGTGAAGAGGGTTGTGTTGTGTTGTGAAGGTTGGGTTGTGCTGTGAAGGTTGTGTTGTGTTGTGAAGGTTGGGTTTGTGTTGTGAAGAGGGTAGTGTTGTGAAGGTAGTGTTGTGCTGTGAAGAGGGTTGTGTTGTGTTGTGAAGGTTGGGTTGTGCTGTGAAGGTTGGGTTGTGTTGTGAAGGTTGGGTTGTGTTGGGAAGAGGGTTGTGTTGTGAAGAGGGTTGTGTTGTGAAGGTTGTGTTGTGTTGTGAAGGTTGTGTTGTGTTGTGAAGGTTGGGTTGTGTAGTGAAGAAGGTTGTTTTGTGAAAGTTGTTTTTTATTGTGAAGGTTGGGTTGTGTTGTGAAGAGGGTTGTGTTGTGAAGGTTGGGTTGTGTTGGGAAGAGGGTTGTGTTGTGAAGGTCGAGTTGTGTTGTGAAGACGGTTGTGTTGTGAAGTTTAGGTTGTGTTGTGAAGGTTGGGTTGTGTTGTGAAGAGGGTTGTGTTGTGAAGGTTGGGTTATGTTGTGAAAGTTGGTTTGTGTTGGGAAGAGGGTTGTGTTGTGAAAGTTGGGTTGTGTTGTGAAGGTTGAGTTGTGTTGCGAAGATGGTTGTGTTGTGAAGGTTGTGTTGTGAAGGTTGGGTTGTGTTGGGAAGAGTGTTGTGTTGTGAAGGTTGTGTTGTGTTGTGAAGGTTGGGTTTTGCTTTACAGTTTGGGTTGTGTTGTGAAAGTTGGGTTGTTTTATGAAGGATGGGTTGTGTTGGGAAGAGGGTTGTGTTGTGAAGATTGGGTTTTGTTGTGAAGGTTGGGTTGTGTTGTGAAGGTTGTGTTGTGTTGGGAAGAGGGTTGTGTTGTGAAGACTGGGTTGTGTTGGGAAGGTTGGGTTGTGTTGTGAAGGTTGGGTTTTGTTGTGAAGAGTGCTGTGTTCTGAAGGTTGGGTTGTGTTGGGAAGAGGGTTGTGTTGTGAAGAGGGTTGTGTTGCGAAGGTTGCGTTGTGTTGTGAAGGTTGGGTTATGTTTTGAAGAGGGTTCTGTTGTGAAGGTTGGGTTGTGTTGGGAAGAGGGTTGTGTTGTGAAAGTTGGGTTGTGTTGTGAAGGTTGAGTTGTGTTGCGAAGATGGTTGTATTGTGAAGGTTGTGTTGTGAAGGTTGGGTTGTGTTGGGAAGAGTGTTGTGTTGTGAAGGTTGTGTTGTGTTCTGAAGGTTGGGTTGTGTTGGGAAGAGGGTTGTGTTGTGAAGGTTGGGTTGTGTTGCGAAGGTTAGGTTGTGCTGTAAAGGTTGCGTAGTGTTGTGAAGGTTGGGTTGTGTTGTGAAGAGGGTTGTGTTGTGAAGGTTGGGTTGTGTTGTGAAGATTGGGTTGGGTTGTGAAGGTTGTGTTGTGTTGTGAAGGTTGGGTTGTGCTGTGAAGGCTGTGTTGTGTTGTGAAGATTGGTTTGTGCTGTGAAGGTTGGCTTGTGTTGTGAAGAGGGTTGTGTTGTGAAGGTTGTGTTGTGTTGTGAAGGTTGTGTTGTGTTGTGAAGGTTGGGTTTGTGTTGTGAAGAGGGTAGTGTTGTGAAGGTTGTGTTGTGCTGTGAAGAGGGTTGTGTTGTGTTGTGAAGGTTGGGTTGTGCTGTGAAGGTTGTGTTGTGTTGTGAAGGTTGGGTTTGTGTTGTGAAGAGGGTAGTGTTGTGAAGGTTGTGTTGTGCTGTGAAGAGGGTTGTGTTGTGTTGTGAAGGTTGGGTTGTGTTGTGAAGGTTGGGTTGTGTTGTGAAGGTTGGGTTGTGTTGGGAAGAGGGTTGTGTTGTGAAGAGGGTTGTGTTGTGAAGAGGGTTGTGTTGTGAAGGTTGTGTTGTGAAGGTTGTGTTGTGTTGTGAAGGTTGGGTTGTGTAGTGAAGAAGGTTGTTTTGTGAAAGTTGTGTTTTATTGTGAAGGTTGGGTTGTGTTGTGAAGAGGGTTGTGTTGTGAAGGTTGGGTTGTGTTGGGAAGAGGGTTGTGTTGTGAAGGTCGAGTTGTGTTGTGAAGACGGTTGTGTTGTGAAGTTTAGGTTGTGTTGTGAAGGTTGTGTTGTGTTGTGAAGAGGGTTGTGTTGTGAAGGTTGGGTTATGTTGTGAAAGTTGGGTTGTGTTGGGAAGAGGGTTGTGTTGTGAAAGTTGGGTTGTGTTGTGAAGGTTGAGTTGTGTTGCGAAGATGGTTGTGTTGTGAAGGTTGTGTTGTGAAGGTTGGGTTGTGTTGGGAAGAGTGTTGTGTTGTGAAGGTTGTGTTGTGTTGTGAAGGTTGGGTTTTGCTTTACAGTTTGGGTTGTGTTGTGAAAGTTGGGTTGTTTTATGAAGGATGGGTTGTGTTGGGAAGAGGGTTGTGTTGTGAAGATTGGGTTTTGTTGTGAAGGTTGGGTTGTGTTGTGAAGGTTGTGTTGTGTTGGGAAGAGGGTTGTGTTGTGAAGACTGGGTTGTGTTGGGAAGGTTGGGTTGTGTTGTGAAGGTTGGGTTTTGTTGTGAAGAGTGCTGTGTTCTGAAGGTTGGGTTGTGTTGGGAAGAGGGTTGTGTTGTGAAGGTCGTGTTGTGAAGGTGGGGTTGTGTTGTGAAGAGGGTTGTGTTGTGAAGGTTGGGTTGTGTTGGGAAGAGGGTTGTGTTGTGAAGGTTGGGTTGTGTTGGGAAGAGGGTTGTGTTGTGAAGGTTGGGTTGTGTTGCGAAGGTTAGGTTGTGCTGTAAAGGTTGCGTAGTGTTGTGAAGGTTGGGTTGTGTTGTCAAGAGGGTTGTGTTGTGAAGGTTGGGTTGTGTTGTGAAGATTGGGTTGGGTTGTGAAGGTTGTGTTGTGTTGTGAAGGTTGGGTTGTGCTGTGAAGGCTGTGTTGTGTTGTGAAGATTGGTTTGTGCTGTGAAGGTTGGGTTGTGTTGTGAAGAGGGTTGTGTTGTGAAGGTTGTGTTGTGTTGTGAAGGTTGGGTTTGTGTTGTGAAGAGGGTAGTGTTGTGAAGGTTGAGTTGTGCTGTGAAGAGGGTTGTGTTGTGTTGTGAAGGTTGGGTTGTGCTGTGAAGGTTGTGTTGTGTTGTGAAGGTTGGGTTTGTGTTGTGAAGAGGGTAGTGTTGTGAAGGTTGTGTTGTGCTGTGAAGAGGGTTGTGTTGTGTTGTGAAGGTTGGGTTGTGCTGTGAAGGTTGGGTTGTGTTGTGAAGGTTGGGTTGTGTTGGGAAGAGGGTTGTGTTGTGAAGAGGGTTGTGTTGTGAAGAGGGTTGTGTTGTGAAGGTTGTGTTGTGTTGTGAAGGTTGTGTTGTGTTGTAAAGGTTGGGTTGTGTAGTGAAGAAGGTTGTTTTGTGAAAGTTGTGTTTTATTGTGAAGGTTGGGTTGTGTTGTGAAGAGGGTTGTGTTGTGAAGGTTGGGTTGTGTTGGGAAGAGGGTTGTGTTGTGAAGGTCGAGTTGTGTTGTGAAGACGGTTGTGTTGTGAAGTTTAGGTTGTGTTGTGAAGGTTGGGTTGTGTTGTGAAGAGGGTTGTGTTGTGAAGGTTGGGTTATGTTGTGAAAGTTGGGTTGTGTTGGGAAGTGGGTTGTGTTGTGAAAGTTGGGTTGTGTTGTGAAGGTTGAGTTGTGTTGCGAAGATGGTTGTGTTGTGAAGGTTGTGTTGTGAAGGTTGGGTTGTGTTGGGAAGAGTGTTGTGTTGTGAAGGTTGTGTTGTGTTGTGAAGGTTGGGTTTTGCTTTACAGTTTGGGTTGTGTTGTGAAAGTTGGGTTGTTTTTTGAAGGATGGGTTGTGTTGGGAAGAGGGTTGTGTTGTGAAGATTGGGTTTTGTTGTGAAGGTTGGGTTGTGTTGTGAAGGTTGTGTTGTGTTGGGAAGAGGGTTGTGTTGTGAAGACTGGGTTGTGTTGGGAAGGTTGGGTTGTGTTGTGAAGGTTGGGTTTTGTTGTGAAGAGTGCTGTGTTCTGAAGGTTGGGTTGTGTTGGGAAGAGGGTTGTGTTGTGAAGAGGGTTGTGTTGCGAAGGTTGCGTTGTGTTGTGATGGTTGGGTTATGTTTTGAAGAGGGTTCTGTTGTGAAGGTTGGGTTGTGTTGGGAAGAGGGTTGTGTTGTGAAAGTTGGGTTGTGTTGTGAAGGTTGAGTTGTGTTGCGAAGATGGTTGTGTTGTGAAGGTTGTGTTGTGAAGGTTGGGTTGTGTTGGGAAGAGTGTTGTGTTGTGAAGGTTGTGTTGTGTTGTGAAGGTTGGGTTTTGCTTTACAGTTTGGGTTGTGTTGTGAAAGTTGGGTTGTTTTATGAAGGATGGGTTGTGTTGGGAAGAGGGTTGTGTTGTGAAGATTGGGTTTTGTTGTGAAGGTTGGGTTGTGCTGTGAAGGTTGTGTTGTGTTGGGAAGAGGGTTGTGTTGTGAAGACTGGGTTGTGTTGGGAAGGTTGGGTTGTGTTGTGAAGGTTGGGTTTTGTTGTGAAGAGTGCTGTGTTCTGAAGGTTGGGTTGTGTTGGGAAGAGGGTTGTGTTGTGAAGGTTGGGTTGTGTTGCGAAGGTTAGGTTGTGCTGTAAAGGTTGCGTAGTGTTGTGAAGGTTGGGTTGTGTTGTGAAGAGGGTTGTGTTGTGAAGGTTGGGTTGTGTTGTGAAGATTGGGTTGGGTTGTGAAGGCTGTGTTGTGTTGTGAAGGTTGGGTTGTGCTGTGAAGGCTGTGTTGTGTTGTGAAGATTGGTTTGTGCTGTGAAGGTTGAGTTGTGTTGTGAAGAGGGTTGTGTTGTGAAGGTTGTGTTGTGTTGTGAAGGTTGTGTTGTGTTGTGAAGGTTGGGTTTGTGTTGTGAAGAGGGTAGTGTTGTGAAGGTTGTGTTGTGCTGTGAAGAGGGTTGTGTTGTGTTGTGAAGGTTGGGTTGTGCTGTGAAGGTTGTGTTGTGTTGTGAAGGTTGGGTTTGTGTTGTGAAGAGGGTAGTGTTGTGAAGGTTGTGTTGTGCTGTGAAGAGGGTTGTGTTGTGTTGTGAAGGTTGGGTTGTGTTTTGAAGGTTGGGTTGTGTTGTGAAGGTTGGGTTGTGTTGGGAAGAGGGTTGTGTTGTGAAGAGGGTTGTGTTGTGAAGAGGGTTGTGTTGTGAAGGTTGTGTTCTGAAGGTTGTGTTGTGTTGTGAAGGTTGGGTTGTGTAGTGAAGAAGGTTGTTTTGTGAAAGTTGTGTTTTATTGTGAAGGTTGGGTTGTGTTGTGAAGAGGGTTGTGTTGTGAAGGTTGGGTTGTGTTGGGAAGAGGGTTGTGTTGTGAAGGTCGAGTTGTGTTGTGAAGACGGTTGTGTTGTGAAGTTTAGGTTGTGTTGTGAAGGTTGGGTTGTGTTGTGAAGAGGGTTGTGTTGTGAAGGTTGGGTTATGTTGTGAAAGTTGGGTTGTGTTGGGAAGAGGGTTGTGTTGTGAAAGTTGGGTTGTGTTGTGAAGGTTGAGTTGTGTTGCGAAGATGGTTGTATTGTGAAGGTTGTGTTGTGAAGGTTGGGTTGTGTTGGGAAGAGTGTTGTGTTGTGAAGGTTGTGTTGTGTTGTGAAGGTTGGGTTTTGCTTTACAGTTTGGGTTGTGTTGTGAAAGTTGGGTTGTTTTATGAAGGATGGGTTGTGTTGGGAAGAGGGTTGTGTTGGGAAGATTGGGTTTTGTTGTGAAGGTTGGGTTGTGTTGTGAAGGTTGTGTTGTGTTGGGAAGAGGGTTGTGTTGTGAAGACTGGGTTGTGTTGGGAAGGTTGGGTTGTGTTGTGAAGGTTGGGTTTTGTTGTGAAGAGTGCTGTGTTCTGAAGGTTGGGTTGTGTTGGGAAGAGGGTTGTGTTGTGAAGGTTGGGTTGTGTTGTGAAGATTGGGTTGGGTTGTGAAGGTTGTGTTGTGTTGTGAAGGTTGGGTTGTGCTGTGAAGGCTGTGTTGTGTTGTGAAGATTGGTTTGTGCTGTGAAGGTTGGGTTGTGTTGTGAAGAGGGTTGTGTTGTGAAGGTTGTGTTGTGTTGTGAAGGTTGTGTTGTGTTGTGAAGGTTGGGTTTGTGTTGTGAAGAGGGTAGTATTGTGAAGGTTGTGTTGTGCTGTGAAGAGGGTTGTGTTGTGTTGTGAAGGTTGGGTTGTGCTGTGAAGGTTGTGTTGTGTTGTGAAGGTTGGATTTGTGTTGTGAAGAGGGTAGTGTTGTGAAGGTTGTGTTGTGCTGTGAAGAGGGTTGTGTTGTGTTGTGAAGGTTGGGTTGTGCTGTGAAGGTTGGGTTGTGTTGTGAAGGTTGGGTTGTGTTGGGAAGAGGGTTGTGTTGTGAAGAGGGTTGTGTTGTGAAGAGGGTTGTGTTGTGAAGGTTGTGTTGTGTTGTGAAGGTTGTGTTGTGTTGTGAAGGTTGGGTTGTGTAGTGAAGAAGGTTGTTTTGTGAAAGTTGTGTTTTATTGTGAAGGTTGGGTTGTGTTGTGAAGAGGGTTGTGTTGTGAAGGTTGGGTTGTGTTGGGAAGAGGGTTGTGTTGTGATGGTCGTGTTGTGTTGTGAAGACGGTTGTGTTGTGAAGTTTAGGTTGTGTTGTGAAGGTTGGGTTGTGTTGTGAAGAGGGTTGTGTTGTGAAGGTTGGGTTATGTTGTGAAAGTTGGGTTGTGTTGGGAAGAGGGTTGTGTTGTGAAAGTTGGGTTGTGTTGTGAAGGTTGAGTTGTGTTGCGAAGATGGTTGTGTTGTGAAGGTTGGGTTGTGTTGGGAAGAGTGTTGTGTTGTGAAGGTTGTGTTGTGTTGTGAAGGTTGGGTTTTGCTTTACAGTTTGGGTTGTGTTGTGAAAGTTGGGTTGTTTTATGAAGGATGGGTTGTGTTGGGAAGAGGGTTGTGTTGTGAAGATTGGGTTTTGTTGTGAAGGTTGGGTTGTGTTGTGAAGGTTGTGTTGTGTTGGGAAGAGGGTTGTGTTGTGAAGACTGGGTTGTGTTGGGAAGGTTGGGTTGTGTTGTGAAGGCTGGGTTTTGTTGTGAAGAGTGCTGTGTTCTGAAGGTTGGGTTGTGTTGGGAAGAGGGTTGTGTTGTGAAGAGGGTTGTGTTGCGAAGGTTGCGTTGTGTTGTGAAGGTTGGGTTATGTTTTGAAGAGGGTTCTGTTGTGAAGGTTGGGTTGTGTTGTGAAGGTTGTGTTGGGTTGTGAAGGTTGGGTTGTGTTGCGAAGATGGTTGTGTTGTGAAGGTTCGGTTGTGTTGTGAAGGTTGGGTTGTGTTGGGAAGAGGGTTGTGTTGTGAAGATTGTGTTGTGTTGTGAAGGTTGTATAGTGTTGTGAAGAGTGTTGTGTTGTGAAGGTTGTGTTGTGTTGTGAAGGTTGTGTTGTGTAGTGAAGAAGGTTGTTCTGTGAAAGTTGTGTTGTATTGTGAAGGTTGGGTTATGTTGTGAAGAGGGTTGTGTTGTGAAGGTTGGGTTGTGTTGGGAAGAGGGTTGTGTTGTGAAGGTTGGGTTGTGTTGTGAAGACGGTTGTGTTGTGAAGTTTAGGTTGTGTTGTGAAGGTTGGGTTGTGTTGTGAAGAGGGTTGTGTTGTGAAGGTTGGGATGTGTTGTGAAGGTTGGGTTGTGTTGGGAAGAGGGTTGTGTTGTGAAGGTTGTGTTGTGTTGTGAAGGTTGAGTTGTGTTGCGAAGATGGTTGTGTTGTGAAGGTTGTGTTGTGTTGTGAAGGTTGGGTTGTGTTGGGAAGAGGGTTGTGTTGTGAAGGTTGGGTTGTGTTGTGAAGAGTGTTGTGTTGTGAAGGTTGGGTTGTGTTGTGAAGGTTGGGTTTTGCTTTAGAGTTTGGGTTGTGTTGTGAAAGTTGGGTTGTTTTATGAAGGATGGGTTGTGTTGGGAATAGGGTTGTGTTGTGAAGATTGGGTTGTGTTGTGAAGGTTGGGTTGTGTTGTGAAGGTTGTGTTGTGTTGGGAAGAGGGTTGTGTTGTGATGATTGGGTTGTGTTGGGAAGGTTGGGTTGTGTTGTGAAGGTTGGGTTTTGTTGTGAAGAGTGCTGTGTTGTGAAGGTTGGGTTGTGTTGTGAAGGTTGGGTTTTGCTGTGCAGTTTGGGTTGTGTTGTGAAAGTTGGTTTGTGTTATGAAGGTTGGGTTGTGTTGGGAAGAGGGTTGTGTTGTGAAGGTTGGGTTTTGTTTGGAAGAGGGTTGTGTTGTGAAGGTTGTACTGTGTTGTGAATAGTGTTGTTTTATGAAGGTTGGGTTGTGTTGTCAAGGTTGGGTTTTCCTGTGCAGTTTGGGTTGTGTTGTGAAGGTTGGGTTCTGTTGTGAAATTTGGGTTGTGTTGGGAAGAGGGTTGTGTTGTGAAGGTCCTGTTGTGAAGGTTAGGTTGTGTTGTGAAGCGGGTTGTGTTGTGAAGGATGGTTTGTGTTGCAAATGTTGGGTTGTGTTGGGAAGAGGGTTGTGTTGTGAAGGTTGGGTTGTGTAGGGAAGAGGGTTGTGTTGTGAAGGTTGGGTTGTGTTGTAAAGGTTGGATTGTGTTGTGAAGAGGGTTGTGTTGTGAAGGTTGTGTTGTGTTGTGAAGAAGGTTGTTTTGTGAAGAGGGTTGTGTTCTGAAGGATGGTTTGTGTTGCAAATGTTGGGTTTTGTTGGGAAGAGAGTTGTGTTGTGAACGTTGGGTTGTGTTTTCAAGGTTGAGTTGTGTTGTGAAGAGGGTTGTGCTGTGCAGGTTGGGTTGTGTTGTGAAGGTTGGGTTGTGTGGGGAAGAGGGTTGTGTTGTGAAGGTTGGGTTTTGTTGTAAAGGTTGGATTGTGCTGTGAAGAGGGTTGTGTTGTGAAGGTTGTGTTGTGTTGTGAAGAGCGTTGTGTTGTAACGGTCGTGTTGTGAAAGTTGGGTTGTGTTGTGAAGGTTGGGTTGTGTTGTGAAGGTTGTGTTGTGTTTTGAAGAGGGTTGTGTTGTGAAGGTTGGGTTGTGTTGTGAAGTGGGTTGTGTTGTGAAGGTTGGGTTGTGTTTTGAAGAGGTTTGTGTTGTGAAGGTTGGGTTGTGTTGTGAAGAGGTTTGTGTTGTGAAGGTTGGGTTGGGTTGTGAAGGTTGTGTTGTGTTGTGAAGGTTGGGTTGTGTTGGGAAGAGGGTTGTGATGCGAAGGTTGGGTTATGTTGGGAAGAGGGTTGTGTTGTGAAGGTTGTGTTGTGAAGGTTGTGTTGTGTTGGGAAGAGGGTTGTGTTGTGAAGGTTGTGCTGTGAAGGTTGGGTTGTGTTGTGAAGTGGGTTGTGTTGTGATGATTGTGTTGTATTATGAAGGTTGGGTTGTGAAGGTTGGGTTGTGTTGGGAAGAGGGTTGTGTTGTGATGGTTGTGCTGTGAAGGTTTGGTTGTGTTGTGAAGAGGGTTGTGTTGTGAAGGTTGGGTTGTGTTGGGAAGAGGGTTGTGTTGTGAAGAGGGTTGTGTTGTGAAGTTTGGGTTGTGTTGTGAAGAGGTTTGTGTTGTGAAGGTTGGGTTGGGTTGTGAAGGTTGTGTTGTGTTGTGAAGGTTGGGTTGTGTTGGGAAGAGGGTTGTGATGCGAAGGTTGGGTTATGTTGGGAAGAGGGTTGAGTTGTGAAGGTTGTGTTGTGAAGGTTGTGTTGTGTTGGGAAGAGGGTTGTGTTGTGAAGGTTGTGCTGTGAAGGTTGGGTTGTGTTGGGAAGAGGGTTGTGTTGTGATGGTTGTGCTGTGAAGGTTTGGTTGTGTTGTGAAGAGGGTTGTGTTGTGAAGGTTGGGTTGTGTTTTGAAGAGGTTTGTGTTGTGAAGGTTGGGTTGTGTTGTGAAGAGGTTTGTGTTGTGAAGGTTGGGTTGGGTTGTGAAGGTTGTTTTGTGTTGTGAAGGTTGGGTTGTGTTGGGAAGAGGGTTGTGATGCGAAGGTTGGGTTATGTTGGGAAGAGGGTTGTGTTGTGAAGGTTGTGTTGTGAAGGTTGTGTTGTGTTGGGAAGAGGGTTGTGTTGTGAAGGTTGTGCTGTGAAGGTTGGGTTGTGTTGGGAAGAGGGTTGTGTTGTGATGGTTGTGCTGTGAAGGTTTGGTTGTGTTGTGAAGAGGGTTGTGTTGTGAAGGTTGGGTTGTGTTGGGAAGAGGGTTGTGTTGTGAAGAGGGTTGTGTTGTGAAGTTTGGATTGTGTTGTGAAGGTTTGGTTGGGTTGTGAAGGTTGGGTTGTGTTGTGAAGGTTGGGTTGTGTTGTGAAGACGGTTGTGTTTTGAAGGTTGGGTTGTGTTGTGAAGGTTGGGTTGTGTTGGGAAGAGGGTTGTGTTGAGAAGGTTGGGTTGTGTTGTGAAGAGGGTTGTTTTGTGAACGTTGGGTTGTGTTGTGAAGGTTGGGTTGTGTTGTGAAGGTTGGGTTGTGCTGTGAAGGTTGTGTTGTTTTGTGAAGGTTGGGTTGTGCTGTGAAGGCTGTGTGTTGTGAAGATTGATTTGTGCTGTGAAGGTTGGGTTGTGTTTTGAAGAGGTTTGTGTTGTGAAGGTTGGGTTGTGTTGTGAAGAGGTTTGTGTTGTGAAGGTTGGGTTGGGTTGTGAAGGTTGTGTTGTGTTGTGAAGGTTGGGTTGTGTTGGGAAGAGGGTTGTGATGCGAAGGTTGGGTTATGTTGGGAAGAGGGTTGTGTTGTGAAGGTTGTGTTGTGAAGGTTGTGTTGTGTTGGGAAGAGGGTTGTGTTGTGAAGGTTGTGCTGTGAAGGTTGGGTTGTGTTGTGAAGTGGGTTGTGTTGTGATGATTGTGTTGTATTATGAAGGTTGGGTTGTGAAGGTTGGGTTGTGTTGGGAAGAGGGTTGTGTTGTGATGGTTGTGCTGTGAAGGTTTGGTTGTGTTGTGAAGAGTGTTGTGTTGTGAAGGTTGGGTTGTGTTGGGAAGAGGGTTGTGTTGTGAAGAGGGTTGTGTTGTGAAGTTTGGGTTGTGTTCTGAAGGTTTGGTTGGGTTGTGAAGGTTGGGTTGTGTTTTGAAGAGGTTTGTGTTGTGAAGGTTGGGTTGTGTTGTGAAGAGGTTTGTGTTGTGAAGGTTGGGTTGGGTTGTGAAGGTTGTGTTGTGTTGTGAAGGTTGGGTTGTGTTGGGAAGAGGGTTGTGATGCGAAGGTTGGGTTATGTTGGGAAGAGGGTTGTGTTGTGAAGGTTGTGTTGTGAAGGTTGTGTTGTGTTGGGAAGAGGGTTGTGTTGTGAAGGTTGTGCTGTGAAGGTTGGGTTGTGTTGGGAAGAGGGTTGTGTTGTGATGGTTGTGCTGTGAAGGTTTGGTTGTGTTGTGAAGAGGGTTGTGTTGTGAAGGTTGGGTTGTGTTTTGAAGAGGTTTGTGTTGTGAAGGTTGGGTTGTGTTGTGAAGAGGTTTGTGTTGTGAAGGTTGGGTTGGGTTGTGAAGGTTGTTTTGTGTTGTGAAGGTTGGGTTGTGTTGGGAAGAGGGTTGTGATGCGAAGGTTGGGTTATGTTGGGAAGAGGGTTGTGTTGTGAAGGTTGTGTTGTGTTGGGAAGAGGGTTGTGTTGTGAAGGTTGTGCTGTGAAGGTTGGGTTGTGTTGGGAAGAGGGTTGTGTTGTGATGGTTGTGCTGTGAAGGTTTGGTTGTGTTGTGAAGAGGGTTGTGTTGTGAAGGTTGGGTTGTGTTGGGAAGAGGGTTGTGTTGTGAAGAGGGTTCTGTTGTGAAGTTTGGGTTGTGTTGTGAAGGTTTGGTTGGGTTGTGAAGGTTGGGTTGTGTTGTGAAGGTTGGGTTGTGTTGTGAAGACGGTTGTGTTTTGAAGGTTGGGTTGTGTTGTGAAGGTTGGGTTGTGTTGGGAAGAGGGTTGTGTTGAGAAGGTTGGGTTGTGTTGTGAAGAGGGTTGTTTTGTGAACGTTGGGTTGTGTTGTGAAGGGTGGGTTGTGTTGTGAAGGTTGGGTTGTGCTGTGAAGGTTGTGTTGTTTTGTGAAGGTTGGGTTGTGCTGTGAAGGCTGTGTGTTGTGAAGATTGATTTGTGCTGTGAAGGTTGGGTTGTGTTGTGAAGAGGGTTGTGTTGTGAAGGTTGTGTTGTGTTGTGAAGGTTGGGTTTGTGTTGTGAAGAGGGTAGTGTTGTGAAGGTTGTGTTGTGCTGTGAAGAGGGTTGTGTTGTGTTGTGAAGGTTGGGTTGTGCTGTGAAGGTTGGGTTGTGTTGTGAAGGTTGGGTTGTGTTGGGAAGAGGGTTGTGTTGTGAAGAGGGTTGTGTTGTGAAGAGGGTTGTGTTGTGAAGGTTGGGTTGTGTTGTGAAGGTTGTGTTGTGTTGTGAAGGGGGTTGTGTTGTGAAGGTTGGGCTGGGTTGTGTTGTGAAGAGGGTTGTGTTGTGAAGAGGGTTGTGTTGTGAAGGCTGGGTTGTGTTGTGAAGGTTGGGTTGTGTTGGGAAGAGGGTTGTGTTGTGAAGGTCGTGTTGTGAAGGTTGGGTTGTGTTGTGAAGAGGGTTGTGTTCTGAAGGTTGGGTTGTGTTTTGAAGAGGGTTGTGTTGTGAAGGTTGGGTTGTGAAGGTTGGGATGTTTTGTGGAGGTTGGGTTGTGCTGGGAAGAGGGTTGTGTTGTGAAGGTTGGGTTGTGTTGTGAAAGTTGGGTTGTGTTGGGAAGAGGGTTGTGTTGTGAAGGTCGTGTTGTGAAGGTGGGGTTGTGTTGTGAAGAGGGTTGTGTTGTGAAGGTTGGGTTGTGTTGGGAAGAGGGTTGTGTTGTGAAGGTTGGGTTGTGTTGGGAAGAGGGTTGTGTTGTGAAGGTTGGGTTGTGTTGCGAAGGTTGGGTTGTGCTGTAAAGGTTGCGTAGTGTTGTGAAGGTTGGGTTGTGTTGGGAAGAGGGTTGTGTTGTGAAGGTTGGGTTTTGTTTGGAAGAGGGTTGTGTTGTGAAGGATGTACTGTGTTGTGAATAGTGTTGTTTTATGAAGGTTGGGTTGTGTTGTCAAGGTTGGGTTTTCCTGTGCAGTTTGGGTTGTGTTGTGAAGGTTGGGTTCTGTTGTGAAATTTGGGTTGTGTTGGGAAGAGGGTTGTGTTGTGAAGGTCCTGTTGTGAAGGTTAGTTTGTGTTGTGAAGCGGGTTGTGTTGTGAAGGATGGTTTTTGTTGCAAATGTTGGGTTGTGTTGGGAAGAGGGTTGTGTTGTGAAGGTTGGGTTGTGTAGGGAAGAGGGTTGTGTTGTGAAGGTTGGGTTGTGTTGTAAAGGTTGGATTGTGTTGTGAAGAGGGTTGTGTTGTGAAGGTTGTGTTGTGTTGTGAAGAGGGTTGTTTTGTGAAGAGGGTTGTGTTCTGAAGGATGGTTTGTGTTGCAAATGTTGGGTTTTGTTGGGAAGAGAGTTGTGTTGTGAACGTTGGGTTGTGTTTTCAAGGTTGAGTTGTGTTGTGAAGAGGGTTGTGCTGTGCAGGTTGGGTTGTGTTGTGAAGGTTGGGTTGTGTGGGGAAGAGGGTTGTGTTGTGAAGGTTGGGTTTTGTTGTAAAGGTTGGATTGTGCTGTGAAGAGGGTTGTGTTGTGAAGGTTGTGTTGTGTTGTGAAGAGCGTTGTGTTGTAACGGTCGTGTTGTGAAAGTTGGGTTGTGTTGTGAAGGTTGGGTTGTGTTGTGAAGGTTGTGTTGTGTTTTGAAGAGGGTTGTGTTGTGAAGGTTGGGTTGTGTTGTGAAGTGGGTTGTGTTGTGAAGGTTGGGTTGTGTTTTGAAGAGGTTTGTGTTGTGAAGGTTGGGTTGTGTTGTGAAGAGGTTTGTGTTGTGAAGGTTGGGTTGGGTTGTGAAGGTTGTGTTGTGTTGTGAAGGTTGGGTTGTGTTGGGAAGAGGGTTGTGATGCGAAGGTTGGGTTATGTTGGGAAGAGGGTTGTGTTGTGAAGGTTGTGTTGTGAAGGTTGTGTTGTGTTGGGAAGAGGGTTGTGTTGTGAAGGTTGTGTTGTGAAGGTTGTGCTGTGAAGGTTGGGTTGTGTTGTGAAGTGGGTTGTGTTGTGATGATTGTGTTGTATTATGAAGGTTGGGTTGTGAAGGTTGGGTTGTGTTGGGAAGAGGGTTGTGTTGTGATGGTTGTGCTGTGAAGGTTTGGTTGTGTTGTGAAGAGGGTTGTGTTGTGAAGGTTGGGTTGTGTTGGGAAGAGGGTTGTGTTGTGAAGAGGGTTGTGTTGTGAAGTTTGGGTTGTGTTGTGAAGGTTTGGTTGGGTTGTGAAGGTTGGGTTGTGTTTTGAAGAGGTTTGTGTTGTGAAGGTTGGGTTGTGTTGTGAAGAGGTTTGTGTTGTGAAGGTTGGGTTGGGTTGTGAAGGTTGTGTTGTGTTGTGAAGGTTGGGTTGTGTTGGGAAGAGGGTTGTGATGCGAAGGTTGGGTTATGTTGGGAAGAGGGTTGAGTTGTGAAGGTTGTGTTGTGAAGGTTGTGTTGTGTTGGGAAGAGGGTTGTGTTGTGAAGGTTGTGCTGTGAAGGTTGGGTTGTGTTGGGAAGAGGGTTGTGTTGTGATGGTTGTGCTGTGAAGGTTTGGTTGTGTTGTGAAGAGGGTTGTGTTGTGAAGGTTGGGTTGTGTTTTGAAGAGGTTTGTGTTGTGAAGGTTGGGTTGTGTTGTGAAGAGGTTTGTGTTGTGAAGGTTGGGTTGGGTTGTGAAGGTTGTTTTGTGTTGTGAAGGTTGGGTTGTGTTGGGAAGAGGGTTGTGATGCGAAGGTTGGGTTATGTTGGGAAGAGGGTTGTGCTGTGAAGGTTGTGTTGTGAAGGTTGTGTTGTGTTGGGAAGAGGGTTGTGTTGTGAAGGTTGTGCTGTGAAGGTTGGGTTGTGTTGGGAAGAGGGTTGTGTTGTGATGGTTGTGCTGTGAAGGTTTGGTTGTGTTGTGAAGAGGGTTGTGTTGTGAAGGTTGGGTTGTGTTGGGAAGAGGGTTGTGTTGTGAAGAGGGTTGTGTTGTGAAGTTTGGATTGTGTTGTGAAGGTTTGGTTGGGTTGTGAAGGTTGGGTTGTGTTGTGAAGGTTGGGTTGTGTTGTGAAGACGGTTGTGTTTTGAAGGTTGGGTTGTGTTGTGAAGGTTGGGTTGTGTTGGGAAGAGGGTTGTGTTGAGAAGGTTGTGTTGTGTTGTGAAGAGGGTTGTTTTGTGAACGTTGGGTTGTGTTGTGAAGGTTGGGTTGTGTTGTGAAGGTTGGGTTGTGCTGTGAAGGTTGTGTTGTTTTGTGAAGGTTGGGTTGTGCTGTGAAGGCTGTGTGTTGTGAAGATTGATTTGTGCTGTGAAGGTTGGGTTGTGTTTTGAAGAGGTTTGTGTTGTGAAGGTTGGGTTGTGTTGTGAAGAGGTTTGTGTTGTGAAGGTTGGGTTGGGTTGTGAAGGTTGTGTTGTGTTGTGAAGGTTGGGTTGTGTTGGGAAGAGGGTTGTGATGCGAAGGTTGGGTTATGTTGGGAAGAGGGTTGTGTTGTGAAGGTTGTGTTGTGAAGGTTGTGTTGTGTTGGGAAGAGGGTTGTGTTGTGAAGGTTGTGCTGTGAAGGTTGGGTTGTGTTGTGAAGTGGGTTGTGTTGTGATGATTGTGTTGTATTATGAAGGTTGGGTTGTGAAGGTTGGGTTGTGTTGGGAAGAGGGTTGTGTTGTGATGGTTGTGCTGTGAAGGTTTGGTTGTGTTGTGAAGAGTGTTGTGTTGTGAAGGTTGGGTTGTGTTGGGAAGAGGGTTGTGTTGTGAAGAGGGTTGTGTTGTGAAGTTTGGGTTGTGTTCTGAAGGTTTGGTTGGGTTGTGAAGGTTGGGTTGTGTTTTGAAGAGGTTTGTGTTGTGAAGGTTGGGTTGTGTTGTGAAGAGGTTTGTGTTGTGAAGGTTGGGTTGGGTTGTGAAGGTTGTGTTGTGTTGTGAAGGTTGGGTTGTGTTGGGAAGAGGGTTGTGATGCGAAGGTTGGGTTATGTTGGGAAGAGGGTTGTGTTGTGAAGGTTGTGTTGTGAAGGTTGTGTTGTGTTGGGAAGAGGGTTGTGTTGTGAAGGTTGTGCTGTGAAGGTTGGGTTGTGTTGGGAAGAGGGTTGTGTTGTGATGGTTGTGCTGTGAAGGTTTGGTTGTGTTGTGAAGAGGGTTGTGTTGTGAAGGTTGGGTTGTGTTTTGAAGAGGTTTGTGTTGTGAAGGTTGGGTTGTGTTGTGAAGAGGTTTGTGTTGTGAAGGTTGGGTTGGGTTGTGAAGGTTGTTTTGTGTTGTGAAGGTTGGGTTGTGTTGGGAAGAGGGTTGTGATGCGAAGGTTGGGTTATGTTGGGAAGAGGGTTGTGTTGTGAAGGTTGTGTTGTGAAGGTTGTGTTGTGTTGGGAAGAGGGTTGTGTTGTGAAGGTTGTGCTGTGAAGGTTGGGTTGTGTTGGGAAGAGGGTTGTGTTGTGATGGTTGTGCTGTGAAGGTTTGGTTGTGTTGTGAAGAGGGTTGTGTTGTGAAGGTTGGGTTGTGTTGGGAAGAGGGTTGTGTTGTGAAGAGGGTTCTGTTGTGAAGTTTGGGTTGTGTTGTGAAGGTTTGGTTGGGTTGTGAAGGTTGGGTTGTGTTGTGAAGGTTGGGTTGTGTTGTGAAGACGGTTGTGTTTTGAAGGTTGGGTTGTGTTGTGAAGGTTGGGTTGTGTTGGGAAGAGGGTTGTGTTGAGAAGGTTGGGTTGTGTTGTGAAGAGGGTTGTTTTGTGAACGTTGGGTTGTGTTGTGAAGGTTGGGTTGTGTTGTGAAGGTTGGGTTGTGCTGTGAAGGTTGTGTTGTTTTGTGAAGGTTGGGTTGTGCTGTGAAGGCTGTGTGTTGTGAAGATTGATTTGTGCTGTGAAGGTTGGGTTGTGTTGTGAAGAGGGTTGTGTTGTGAAGGTTGTGTTGTGTTGTGAAGGTTGGGTTTGTGTTGTGAAGAGGGTAGTGTTGAGAAGGTTGTGTTGTGCTGTGAAGAGGGTTGTGTTGTGTTGTGAAGGTTGGGTTGTGCTGTGAAGGTTGGGTTGTGTTGTGAAGGTTGGGTTGTGTTGGGAAGAGGGTTGTGTTGTGAAGAGGGTTGTGTTGTGAAGAGGGTTGTGTTGTGAAGGTTGGGTTGTGTTGTGAAGGTTGTGTTGTGTTGTGAAGGGGGTTGTGTTGTGAAGGTTGGGCTGGGTTGTGTTGTGAAGAGGGTTGTGTTGTGAAGAGGGTTGTGTTGTGAAGGCTGGGTTGTGTTGTGAAGGTTGGGTTGTGTTGGGAAGAGGGTTGTGTTGTGAAGGTCGTGTTGTGAAGGTTGGGTTGTGTTGTGAAGAGGGTTGTGTTCTGAAGGTTGGGTTGTGTTTTGAAGAGGGTTGTGTTGTGAAGGTTGGGTTGTGAAGGTTGGGATGTTTTGTGGAGGTTGGGTTGTGCTGGGAAGAGGGTTGTGTTGTGAAGGTTGGGTTGTGTTGTGAAAGTTGGGTTGTGTTGGGAAGAGGGTTGTGTTGTGAAGGTCGTGTTGTGAAGGTGGGGTTGTGTTGTGAAGAGGGTTGTGTTGTGAAGGTTGGGTTGTGTTGGGAAGAGGGTTGTGTTGTGAAGGTTGGGTTGTGTTGGGAAGAGGGTTGTGTTGTGAAGGTTGGGTTGTGTTGCGAAGGTTGGGTTGTGCTGTAAAGGTTGCGTAGTGTTGTGAAGGTTGGGTTGTGTTGGGAAGAGGGTTGTGATGCGAAGGTTGGGTTATGTTGGGAAGAGGGTTGTGTTGTGAAGGTTGTGTTGTGAAGGTTGTGTTGTGTTGGGAAGAGGGTTGTGTTGTGAAGTTTGTGCTGTGAAGGTTGGGTTGTGTTGGGAAGAGGGTTGTGTTGTGATGGTTGTGCTGTGAAGGTTTGGTTGTGTTGTGAAGAGGGTTGTGTTGTGAAGGTTGGGTTGTGTTGGGAAGAGGGTTGTGTTGTGAAGAGGGTTGTGTTGTGAAGTTTGGGTTGTGTTGTGAAGGTTTGGTTGGGTTGTGAAGGTTGGGTTGTGTTGTGAAGGTTGGGTTGTGTTGTGAAGACGGTTGTGTTTTGAAGGTTGGGTTGTGTTGTGAAGGTTGGGTTGTGTTGGGAAGAGGGTTGTGTTGAGAAGGTTGGGTTGTGTTGTGAAGAGGGTTGTTTTGTGAACGTTGGGTTGTGTTGTGAAGGTTGGGTTGTGTTGTGAAGGTTGGGTTGTGCTGTGAAGGTTGTGTTGTTTTGTGAAGGTTGGGTTGTGCTGTGAAGGCTGTGTGTTGTGAAGATTGGTTTGTGCTGTGAAGGTTGGGTTGTGTTGTGAAGAGGGTTGTGTTGTGAAGGTTGTGTTGTGTTGTGAAGGTTGGGTTTGTGTTGTGAAGAGGGTAGTGTTGTGAAGGTTGGGTTGTGTTGTGAAGAGGGTTGTGTTCTGAAGGTTGGGTTGTGTTTTGAAGAGGGTTGTGTTGTGAAGGTTGGGTTGTGAAGGTTGGGATGTTTTCTGGAGGTTGGGTTGTGCTGGGAAGAGGTTTGTGTTGTGAAGGTTGGGTTGGGTTGTGAAGGTTGTGTTGTGTTGTGAAGGTTGGGTTGTGTTGGGAAGAGGGTTGTGATGCGAAGGTTGGGTTATGTTGGGAAGAGGGTTGTGTTGTGAAGGTTGTGTTGTGAAGGTTGTGTTGTGTTGGGAAGAGGGTTGTGTTGTGAAGGTTGTGCTGTGAAGGTTGGGTTGTGTTGTGAAGTGGGTTGTGTTGTGATGATTGTGTTGTATTATGAAGGTTGGGTTGTGAAGGTTGGGTTGTGTTGGGAAGAGGGTTGTGTTGTGATGGTTGTGCTGTGAAGGTTTGGTTGTGTTGTGAAGAGGGTTGTGTTGTGAAGGTTGGGTTGTGTTGGGAAGAGGGTTGTGTTGTGATGAGGGTTGTGTTGTGAAGTTTGGGTTGTGTTGTGAAGGTTTGGTTGGGTTGTGAAGGTTGGGTTGTGTTTTGAAGAGGTTTGTGTTGTGAAGGTTGGGTTGTGTTGTGAAGAGGTTTGTGTTGTGAAGGTTGGGTTGGGTTGTGAAGGTTGTGTTGTGTTGTGAAGGTTGGGTTGTGTTGGGAAGAGGGTTGTGATGCGAAGGTTGGGTTATGTTGGGAAGAGGGTTGAGTTGTGAAGGTTGTGTTGTGAAGGTTGTGTTGTGTTGGGAAGAGGGTTGTGTTGTGAAGGTTGTGCTGTGAAGGTTGGGTTGTGTTGGGAAGAGGGTTGTGTTGTGATGGTTGTGCTGTGAAGGTTTGGTTGTGTTGTGAAGAGGGTTGTGTTGTGAAGGTTGGGTTGTGTTTTGAAGAGGTTTGTGTTGTGAAGGTTGGGTTGTGTTGTGAAGAGGTTTGTGTTGTGAAGGTTGGGTTGGGTTGTGAAGGTTGTTTTGTGTTGTGAAGGTTGGGTTGTGTTGGGAAGAGGGTTGTGATGCGAAGGTTGGGTTATGTTGGGAAGAGGGTTGTGCTGTGAAGGTTGTGTTGTGAAGGTTGTGTTGTGTTGGGAAGAGGGTTGTGTTGTGAAGGTTGTGCTGTGAAGGTTGGGTTGTGTTGGGAAGAGGGTTGTGTTGTGATGGTTGTGCTGTGAAGGTTTGGTTGTGTTGTGAAGAGGGTTGTGTTGTGAAGGTTGGGTTGTGTTGGGAAGAGGGTTGTGTTGTGAAGAGGGTTGTGTTGTGAAGTTTGGATTGTGTTGTGAAGGTTTGGTTGGGTTGTGAAGGTTGGGTTGTGTTGTGAAGGTTGGGTTGTGTTGTGAAGACGGTTGTGTTTTGAAGGTTGGGTTGTGTTGTGAAGGTTGGGTTGTGTTGGGAAGAGAGTTGTGTTGAGAAGGTTGGGTTGTGTTGTGAAGAGGGTTGTTTTGTGAACGTTGGGTTGTGTTGTGAAGGTTGGGTTGTGTTGTGAAGGTTGGGTTGTGCTGTGAAGGTTGTGTTGTTTTGTGAAGGTTGGGTTGTGCTGTGAAGGCTGTGTGTTGTGAAGATTGATTTGTGCTGTGAAGTTTGGGTTGTGTTTTGAAGAGGTTTGTGTTGTGAAGGTTGGGTTGTGTTGTGAAGAGGTTTGTGTTGTGAAGGTTGGGTTGGGTTGTGAAGGTTGTGTTGTGTTGTGAAGGTTGGGTTGTGTTGGGAAGAGGGTTGTGATGCGAAGGTTGGGTTATGTTGGGAAGAGGGTTGTGTTGTGAAGGTTGTGTTGTGAAGGTTGTGTTGTGTTGGGAAGAGGGTTGTGTTGTGAAGGTTGTGCTGCGAAGGTTGGGTTGTGTTGTGAAGTGGGTTGTGTTGTGATGATTGTGTTGTATTATGAAGGTTGGGTTGTGAAGGTTGGGTTGTGTTGGGAAGAGGGTTGTGTTGTGATGGTTGTGCTGTGAAGGTTTGGTTGTGTTGTGAAGAGTGTTGTGTTGTGAAGGTTGGGTTGTGTTGGGAAGAGGGTTGTGTTGTGAAGAGGGTTGTGTTGTGAAGTTTGGGTTGTGTTTTGAAGAGGTTTGTGTTGTGAAGGTTGGGTTGTGTTGTGAAGAGGTTTGTGTTGTGAAGGTTGGGTTGGGTTGTGAAGGTTGTGTTGTGTTGTGAAGGTTGGGTTGTGTTGTGAAGACGGTTGTGTTTTGAAGGTTGGGTTGTGTTGTGAAGGTTGGGTTGTGTTGGGAAGAGGGTTGTGTAGAGAAGGTTGGGTTGTGTTGTGAAGAGGGTTGTTTTGTGAACGTTGGGTTGTGTTGTGAAGGTTGGGTTGTGTTGTGAAGGTTGGGTTGTGCTGTGAAGGTTGTGTTGTTTTGTGAAGGTTGGGTTGTGCTGTGAAGGCTGTGTGTTGTGAAGATTGATTTGTGCTGTGAAGGTTGGGTTGTGTTGTGAAGAGGGTTGTGTTGTGAAGGTTGTGTTGTGTTGTGAAGGTTGGGTTTGTGTTGTGAAGAGGGTAGTGTTGTGAAGGTTGTGTTGTGCTGTGAAGAGGGTTGTGTTGTGTTGTGAAGGTTGGGTTGTGCTGTGAAGGTTGGGTTGTGTTGTGAAGGTTGGGTTGTGTTGGGAAGAGGGTTGTGTTGTGAAGAGGGTTGTGTTGTGAAGAGGGTTGTGTTGTGAAGGTTGGGTTGTGTTGTGAAGGTTGTGTTGTGTTGTGAAGGGGGTTGTGTTGTGAAGGTTGGGCTGGGTTGTGTTGTGAAGAGGGTTGTGTTGTGAAGAGGGTTGTGTTGTGAAGGCTGGGTTGTGTTGTGAAGGTTGGGTTGTGTTGGGAAGAGGGTTGTGTTGTGAAGGTCGTGTTGTGAAGGTTGGGTTGTGTTGTGAAGAGGGTTGTGTTCTGAAGGTTGGGTTGTGTTTTGAAGAGGGTTGTGTTGTGAAGGTTGGGTTGTGAAGGTTGGGATGTTTTGTGGAGGTTGGGTTGTGCTGGGAAGAGGGTTGTGTTGTGAAGGTTGGGTTGTGTTGTGAAAGTTGGGTTGTGTTGGGAAGAGGGTTGTGTTGTGAAGGTCGTGTTGTGAAGGTGGGGTTGTGTTGTGAAGAGGGTTGTGTTGTGAAGGTTGGGTTGTGTTGGGAAGAGGGTTGTGTTGTGAAGGTTGGGTTGTGTTGGGAAGAGGGTTGTGTTGTGAAGGTTGGGTTGTGTTGCGAAGGTTGGGTTGTGCTGTAAAGGTTGCGTAGTGTTGTGAAGGTTGGGTTGTGTTGGGAAGAGGGTTGTGATGCGAAGGTTGGGTTATGTTGGGAAGAGGGTTGTGTTGTGAAGGTTGTGTTGTGTTGGGAAGAGGGTTGTGTTGTGAAGGTTGTGCTGTGAAGGTTGGGTTGTGTTGGGAAGAGGGTTGTGTTGTGATGGTTGTGCTGTGAAGGTTTGGTTGTGTTGTGAAGAGGGTTGTGTTGTGAAGGTTGGGTTGTGTTGGGAAGAGGGTTGTGTTGTGAAGAGGGTTGTGTTGTGAAGTTTGGGTTGTGTTGTGAAGGTTTGGTTGGGTTGTGAATGTTGGGTTGTGTTGTGAAGGTTGGGTTGTGTTGTGAAGACGGTTGTGTTTTGAAGGTTGGGTTGTGTTGTGAAGGTTGGGTTGTGTTGGGAAGAGGGTTGTGTTGAGAAGGTTGGGTTGTGTTGTGAAGAGGGTTGTTTTGTGAATGTTGGGTTGTGTTGTGAAGGTTGGGTTGTGTTGTGAAGGTTGGGTTGTGCTGTGAAGGTTGTGTTGTTTTGTGAAGGTTGGGTTGTGCTGTGAAGGCTGTGTGTTGTGAAGATTGGTTTGTGCTGTGAAGGTTGGGTTGTGTTGTGAAGAGGGTTGTGTTGTGAAGGTTGTGTTGTGTTGTGAAGGTTGGGTTTGTGTTGTGAAGAGGGTAGTGTTGTGAAGGTTGGGTTGTGTTGTGAAGAGGGTTGTGTTCTGAAGGTTGGGTTGTGTTTTGAAGAGGGTTGTGTTGTGAAGGTTGGGTTGTGAAGGTTGGGATGTTTTCTGGAGGTTGGGTTGTGCTGGGAAGAGGGTTGTGTTGTGAAGGTTGGGTTGTGTTGTGAAAGTTGGGTTGTGTTGGGAAGAGGGTTGTGTTGTGAAGGTCGTGTTGTGAAGGTGGGGTTGTGTTGTGAAGAGGGTTGTGTTGTGAAGGTTGGGTTGTGTTGGGAAGAGGGTTGTGTTGTGAAGGTTGGGTTGTGTTGGGAAGAGGGTTGTGTTGTGAAGGTTGGGTTGTGTTGCGAAGGTTGGGTTGTGCTGTAAAGGTTGCGTAGTGTTGTGAAGGTTGGGTTGTGTTGTGAAGAGGGTTGTGTTGTGAAGGTTGGGTTGTGTTGTGAAGATTGGGTTGGGTTGTGAAGGTTGTGTTGTGTTGTGAAGGTTGGGTTGTGCTGTGAAGGCTGTGTTGTGTTGTGAAGATTGGTTTGTGCTGTGAAGGTTGGGTTGTGTTGTGAAGAGTGTTGTGTTGTGAAGGTTGTGTTGTGTTGTGAAGGTTGGGTTTGTGTTGTGAAGAGGGTAGTGTTGTGAAGGTTGTGTTGTGCTGTGAAGAGAGTTGTGTTGTGTTGTGAAGGTTGGGTTGTGCTGTGAAGGTTGTGTTGTGTTGTGAAGGTTGGGTTTGTGTTGTGAAGAGGGTAGTGTTGTGAAGGTTGTGTTGTGCTGTGAAGAGGGTTGTGTTGTGTTGTGAAGGTTGGGTTGTGCTGTGAAGGTTGGGTTGTGTTGTGAAGGTTGGGTTGTGTTGGGAAGAGGGTTGTGTTGTGAAGAGGGTTGTGTTGTGAAGAGGGTTGTGTTGTGAAGGTTGTTTTGTGTTGTGAAGGTTGTGTTGTGTTGTGAAGGTTGGGTTGTGTAGTGAAGAAGGTTGTTTTGTGAAAGTTGTGTTTTATTGTGAAGGTTGGGTTGTGTTGTGAAGAGGTTTGTGTTGTGAAGGTTGGGTTGGGTTGTGAAGGTTGTGTTGTGTTGTGAAGGTTGGGTTGTGTTGGGAAGAGGGTTGTGATGCCAAGGTTGGGTTATGTTGGGAAGAGGGTTGTGTTGTGAAGGTTGTGTTGTGAAGGTTGTGTTGTGTTGGGAAGAGGGTTGTGTTGTGAAGGTTGTGCTGTGAAGGTTGGGTTGTGCTGTGAAGTGGGTTGTGTTGTGATGATTGTGTTGTATTATGAAGGTTGGGTTGTGAAGGTTGGGTTGTGTTGGGAAGAGGGTTGTGTTGTGATGGTTGTGCTGTGAAGGTTTGGTTGTGTTGTGAAGAGGGTTGTGTTGTGAAGGTTGGGTTGTGTTGGGAAGAGGGTTGTGTTGTGAAGAGGGTTGTGTTGTGAAGTTTGGGTTGTGTTGTGAAGGTTTGGTTGGGTTGTGAAGGTTGGGTTGTGTTTTGAAGAGGTTTGTGTTGTGAAGGTTGGGTTGTGTTGTGAAGAGGTTTGTGTTGTGAAGGTTGGGTTGGGTTGTGAAGGTTGTGTTGTGTTGTGAAGGTTGGGTTGTGTTGGGAAGAGGGTTGTGATGCGAAGGTTGGGTTATGTTGGGAAGAGGGTTGTTTTGTGAAGGTTGTGTTGTGTTGGGAAGAGGGTTGTGTTGTGAAGGTTGTGCTGTGAAGGTTGGGTTGTGTTGGGAAGAGGGTTGTGTTGTGATGGTTGTGCTGTGAAGGTTTGGTTGTGTTGTGAAGAGGGTTGTGTTGTGAAGGTTGGGTTGTGTTTTGAAGAGGTTTGTGTTGTGAAGGTTGGGTTGTGTTGTGAAGAGGTTTGTGTTGTGAAGGTTGGGTTGGGTTGTGAAGGTTGTTTTGTGTTGTGAAGGTTGGGTTGTGTTGGGAAGGGGGTTGTGATGCGAAGGTTGGGTTATGTTGGGAAGAGGGTTGTGTTGTGAAGGTTGTGTTGTGAAGGTTGTGTTGTGTTGGGAAGAGGGTTGTGTTGTGAAGGTTGTGCTGTGAAGGTTGGGTTGTGTTGGGAAGAGGGTTGTGTTGTGATGGTTGTGCTGTGAAGGTTTGGTTGTGTTGTGAAGAGGGTTGTGTTGTGAAGGTTGGGTTGTGTTGGGAAGAGGGTTGTGTTGTGAAGAGGGTTCTGTTGTGAAGTTTGGGTTGTGTTGTGAAGGTTTGGTTGGGTTGTGAAGGTTGGGTTGTGTTGTGAAGGTTGGGTTGTGTTGTGAAGACGGTTGTGTTTTGAAGGTTGGGTTGTGTTGTGAAGGTTGGGTTGTGTTGGGAAGAGGGTTGTGTTGAGAAGGTTGGGTTGTGTTGTGAAGAGGGTTGTTTTGTGAACGTTGGGTTGTGTTGTGAAGGTTGGGTTGTGTTGTGAAGGTTGGGTTGTGCTGTGAAGGTTGTGTTGTTTTGTGAAGGTTGGGTTGTGCTGTGAAGGCTGTGTGTTGTGAAGATTGATTTGTGCTGTGAAGGTTGGGTTGTGTTGTGAAGAGGGTTGTGTTGTGAAGGTTGTGTTGTGTTGTGAAGGTTGGGTTTGTGTTGTGAAGAGGGTAGTGTTGTGAAGGTTGTGTTGTGCTGTGAAGAGGGTTGTGTTGTGTTGTGAAGGTTGGGTTGTGCTGTGAAGGTTGGGTTGTGTTGTGAAGGTTGGGTTGTGTTGGGAAGAGGGTTGTGTTGTGAAGAGGGTTGTGTTGTGAAGAGGGTTGTGTTGTGAAGGTTGGGTTGTGTTGTGAAGGTTGTGTTGTGTTGTGAAGGGGGTTGTGTTGTGAAGGTTGGGCTGGGTTGTGTTGTGAAGAGGGTTGTGTTGTGAAGAGGGTTGTGTTGTGAAGGCTGGGTTGTGTTGTGAAGGTTGGGTTGTGTTGGGAAGAGGGTTGTGTTGTGAAGGTCGTGTTGTGAAGGTTGGGTTGTGTTGTGAAGAGGGTTGTGTTCTGAAGGTTGGGTTGTGTTTTGAAGAGGGTTGTGTTGTGAAGGTTGGGTTGTGAAGGTTGGGATGTTTTGTGGAGGTTGGGTTGTGCTGGGAAGAGGGTTGTGTTGTGAAGGTTGGGTTGTGTTGTGAAAGTTGGGTTGTGTTGGGAAGAGGGTTGTGTTGTGAAGGTCGTGTTGTGAAGGTGGGGTTGTGTTGTGAAGAGGGTTGTGTTGTGAAGGTTGGGTTGTGTTGGGAAGAGGGTTGTGTTGTGAAGGTTGGGTTGTGTTGGGAAGAGGGTTGTGTTGTGAAGGTTGGGTTGTGTTGCGAAGGTTGGGTTGTGCTGTAAAGGTTGCGTAGTGTTGTGAAGGTTGGGTTGTGTTGGGAAGAGGGTTGTGATGCGAAGGTTGGGTTATGTTGGGAAGAGGGTTGTGTTGTGAAGGTTGTGTTGTGAAGGTTGTGTTGTGTTGGGAAGAGGGTTGTGTTGTGAAGGTTGTGCTGTGAAGGTTGGGTTGTGTTGGGAAGAGGGTTGTGTTGTGATGGTTGTGCTGTGAAGGTTTGGTTGTGTTGTGAAGAGGGTTGTGTTGTGAAGGTTGGGTTGTGTTGGGAAGAGGGTTGTGTTGTGAAGAGGGTTGTGTTGTGAAGTTTGGGTTGTGTTGTGAAGGTTTGGTTGGGTTGTGAAGGTTGGGTTGTGTTGTGAAGGTTGGGTTGTGTTGTGAAGGTTGGGTTGTGTTGGGAAGAGGGTTGTGTTGAGAAGGTTGGGTTGTGTTGTGAAGAGGGTTGTTTTGTGAACGTTGGGTTGTGTTGTGAAGGTTGGGTTGTGTTGTGAAGGTTGGGTTGTGCTGTGAAGGTTGTGTTGTTTTGTGAAGGTTGGGTTGTGCTGTGAAGGCTGTGTGTTGTGAAGATTGGTTTGTGCTGTGAAGGTTGGGTTGTGTTGTGAAGAGGGTTGTGTTGTGAAGGTTGTGTTGTGTTGTGAAGGTTGGGTTTGTGTTGTGAAGAGGGTAGTGTTGTGAAGGTTGGGTTGTGTTGTGAAGAGGGTTGTGTTCTGAAGGTTGGGTTGTGTTTTGAAGAGGGTTGTGTTGTGAAGGTTGGGTTGTGAAGGTTGGGATGCTTTCTGGAGGATGGGTTGTGCTGGGAAGAGGGTTGTGTTGTGAAGGTTGGGTTGTGTTGTGAAAGTTGGATTGTGTTGGGAAGAGGGTTGTGTTGTGAAGGTCGTGTTGTGAAGGTGGGGTTGTGTTGTGAAGAGGGTTGTGTTGTGAAGGTTGGGTTGTGTTGGGAAGAGGGTTGTGTTGTGAAGGTTGGGTTGTGTTGGGAAGAGGGTTGTGTTGTGAAGGTTGGGTTGTGTTGCGAAGGTTGGGTTGTGCTGTAAAGGTTGCGTAGTGTTGTGAAGGTTGGGTTGTGTTGTGAAGAGGGTTGTGTTGTGAAGGTTGGGTTGTGTTGTGAAGATTGAGTTGGGTTGTGAAGGTTGTGTTGTGTTGTGAAGGTTGGGTTGTGCTGTGAAGGCTGTGTTGTGTTGTGAAGATTGGTTTGTGCTGTGAAGGTTGGGTTGTGTTGTGAAGAGGGTTGTGTTGTGAAGGTTGTGTTGTGTTGTGAAGGTTGGGTTTGTGTTGTGAAGAGGGTAGTGTTGTGAAGGTTGTGTTGTGCTGTGAAGAGAGTTGTGTTGTGTTGTGAAGGTTGGGTTGTGCTGTGAAGGTTGTGTTGTGTTGTGAAGGTTGGGTTTGTGTTGTGAAGAGGGTAGTGTTGTGAAGGTTGTGTTGTGCTGTGAAGAGGGTTGTGTTGTGTTGTGAAGGTTGGGTTGTGCTGTGAAGGTTGGGTTGTGTTGTGAAGGTTGGGTTGTGTTGGGAAGAGGGTTGTGTTGTGAAGAGGGTTGTGTTGTGAAGAGGGTTGTGTTGTGAAGGTTGTGTTGTGTTGTGAAGGTTGTGTTGTGTTGTGAAGGTTGGGTTGTGTAGTGAAGAAGGTTGTTTTGTGAAAGTTGTGTTTTATTGTGAAGGTTGGGTTGTGTTGTGAAGAGGTTTGTGTTGTGAAGGTTGGGTTGGGTTGTGAAGGTTGTGTTGTGTTGTGAAGGTTGGGTTGTGTTGGGAAGAGGGTTGTGATGCGAAGGTTGGGTTATGTTGGGAAGAGGGTTGTGTTGTGAAGGTTGTGTTGTGAAGGTTGTGTTGTGTTGGGAAGAGGGTTGTGTTGTGAAGGTTGTGCTGTGAAGGTTGGGTTGTGTTGTGAAGTGGGTTGTGTTGTGATGATTGTGTTGTATTCTGAAGGTTGGGTTGTGAAGGTTGGGTTGTGTTGGGAAGAGGGTTGTGTTGTGATGGTTGTGCTGTGAAGGTTTGGTTGTGTTGTGAAGAGGGTTGTGTTGTGAAGGTTGGGTTGTGTTGGGAAGAGGGTTGTGTTGTGAAGAGGGTTGTGTTGTGAAGTTTGGGTTGTGTTGTGAAGGTTTGGTTGGGTTGTGAAGGTTGGGTTGTGTTTTGAAGAGGTTTGTGTTGTGAAGGTTGGGTTGTGTTGTGAAGAGGTTTGTGTTGTGAAGGTTGGGTTGGGTTGTGAAGGTTGTGTTGTGTTGTGAAGGTTGGGTTGTGTTGGGAAGAGGGTTGTGATGCGAAGGTTGGGTTATGTTGGGAAGAGGGTTGTGTTGTGAAGGTTGTGTTGTGATGGTTGTGTTGTGTTGGGAAGAGGGTTGTGTTGTGAAGGTTGTGCTGTGAAGGTTGGGTTGTGTTGGGAAGAGGGTTGTGTTGTGATGTTTGTGCTGTGAAGGTTTGGTTGTGTTTTGAAGAGGGTTGTGTTGTGAAGGTTTGGTTGTGTTTTGAAGAGGTTTGTGTTGTGAAGGTTGGGTTGTGTTGTGAAGAGGTTTGTGTTGTGAAGGTTGGGTTGGGTTGTGAAGGTTGTTTTGTGTTGTGAAGGTTGGGTTGTGTTGTGAAGGTTGGGTTGTTTTGGGAAGAGGGTTGTGTTGAGAAGGTTGGGTTGTGTTGTGAAGAGGGTTGTTTTGTGAACGTTGGGTTGTGTTGTGAAGGTTGGGTTGTGTTGTGAAGGTTGGGTTGTGCTGTGAAGGTTGTGTTGTTTTGTGAAGGTTGGGTTGTGCTGTGAAGGCTGTGTGTTGTGAAGATTGATTTGTGCTGTGAAGGTTGGGTTGTGTTGTGAAGAGGGTTGTGTTGTGAAGGTTGTGTTGTGTTGTGAAGGTTGGGTTTGTGTTGTGAAGAGGGTAGTGTTGTGAAGGTTGTGTTGTGCTGTTAAGAGGGTTGTGTTGTGTTGTGAAGGTTGGGTTGTGCTGTGAAGGTTGGGTTGTGTTGTGAAGGTTGGGTTGTGTTGGGAAGAGGGTTGTGTTGTGAAGAGGGTTGTGTTGTGAAGAGGGTTGTGTTGTGAAGGTTGGGTTGTGTTGTGAAGGTTGTGTTGTGTTGTGAAGGGGGTTGTGTTGTGAAGGTTGGGCTGGGTTGTGTTGTGAAGAGGGTTGTGTTGTGAAGAGGGTTGTGTTGTGAAGGCTGGGTTGTGTTGTGAAGGTTGGGTTGTGTTGGGAAGAGGGTTGTGTTGTGAAGGTCGTGTTGTGAAGGTTGGGTTGTGTTGTGAAGAGGGTTGTGTTCTGAAGGTTGGGTTGTGTTTTGAAGAGGGTTGTGTTGTGAAGGTTGGGTTGTGAAGGTTGGGATGTTTTGTGGAGGTTGGGTTGTGCTGGGAAGAGGGTTGTGTTGTGAAGGTTGGGTTGTGTTGTGAAAGTTGGGTTGTGTTGGGAAGAGGGTTGTGTTGTGAAGGTCGTGTTGTGAAGGTGGGGTTGTGTTGTGAAGAGGGTTGTGTTGTGAAGGTTGGGTTGTGTTGGGAAGAGGGTTGTGTTGAGAAGGTTGGGTTGTGTTGGGAAGAGGGTTGTGTTGTGAAGGTTGGGTTGTGTTGCGAAGGTTGGGTTGTGCTGTAAAGGTTGCGTAGTGTTGTGAAGGTTGGGTTGTGTTGGGAAGAGGGTTGTGATGCGAAGGTTCGGTTATGTTGGGAAGAGGGTTGTGTTGTGAAGGTTGTGTTGTGAAGGTTGTGTTGTGTTGGGAAGAGGGTTGTGTTGTGAAGGTTGTGCTGTGAAGGTTGGGTTGTGTGGGGTAGAGGGTTGTGTTGTGATGGTTGTGCTGTGAAGGTTTGGTTGTGTTGTGAAGAGGGTTGTGTTGTGAAGGTTGGGTTGTGTTGGGAAGAGGGTTGTGTTGTGAAGAGGGTTGTGTTGTGAAGTTTGGGTTGTGTTGTGAAGGTTTGGTTGGGTTGTGAAGGTTGGGTTGTGTTGTGAAGGTTGGGTTGTGTTGTGAAGACGGTTGTGTTTTGAAGGTTGGGTTGTGTTGTGAAGGTTGGGTTGTGTTGGGAAGAGGGTTGTGTTGAGAAGGTTGGGTTGTGTTGTGAAGAGGGTTGTTTTGTGAACGTTGGGTTGTGTTGTGAAGGTTGGGTTGTGTTGTGAAGGTTGGGTTGTGCTGTGAAGGTTGTGTTGTTTTGTGAAGGTTGGGTTGTGCTGTGAAGGCTGTGTGTTGTGAAGATTGGTTTGTGCT
Organism: Mobula birostris; assembly: GCF_030028105.1. Lineage (NCBI taxonomy): Eukaryota > Metazoa > Chordata > Chondrichthyes > Myliobatiformes > Myliobatidae > Mobula > Mobula birostris. The sequence goes on from NC_092379.1 coordinate 32,657,050, forward strand.
GTGAAGGTTGGGTTGTGTTGTGAAGAGGGTTGTGTTGTGAAGGTTGTGTTGTGTTGTGAAGGTTGGGTTTGTGTTGTGAAGAGGGTAGTGTTGTGAAGGTTGGGTTGTGTTGTGAAGAGGGTTGTGTTCTGAAGGTTGGGTTGTGTTTTGAAGAGGGTTGTGTTGTGAAGGTTGGGTTGTGAAGGTTGGGATGTTTTGTGGAGGTTGGGTTGTGTTGGGAAGAGGGTTGTGTTGTGAAGGTCGTGTTGTGAAGGTGGGGTTGTGTTGTGAAGAGGGTTGTGTTGTGAAGGTTGGGTTGTGTTGGGAAGAGGGTTGTGTTGTGAAGGTTGGGTTGTGTTGGGAAGAGGGTTGTGTTGTGAAGGTTGGGTTGTGTTGCGAAGGTTGGGTTGTGCTGTAAAGGTTGCGTAGTGTTGTGAAGGTTGGGTTGTGTTGTGAAGAGGGTTGTGTTGTGAAGGTTGGGTTGTGTTGTGAAGGTTGGGTTGTGTTGTGAAGGTTGTGTTGTGTTGTGAAGGGGGTTGTGTTGTGAAGGTTGGGCTGGGTTGTGTTGTGAAGAGGGTTGTGTTGTGAAGAGGGTTGTGTTGTGAAGGCTGGGTTGTGTTGTGAAGGTTGGGTTGTGTTGGGAAGAGGGTTGTGTTGTGAAGGTCGTGTTGTGAAGGTTGGGTTGTGTTGTGAAGAGGGTTGTGTTCTGAAGGTTGGGTTGTGTTTTGAAGAGGGTTGTGTTGTGAAGGTTGGGTTGTGAAGGTTGGGATGTTTTGTGGAGGTTGGGTTGTGCTGGGAAGAGGGTTGTGTTGTGAAGGTTGGGTTGTGTTGTGAAAGTTGGGTTGTGTTGGGAAGAGGGTTGTGTTGTGAAGGTCGTGTTGTGAAGGTGGGGTTGTGTTGTGAAGAGGGTTGTGTTGTGAAGGTTGGGTTGTGTTGGGAAGAGGGTTGTGTTGAGAAGGTTGGGTTGTGTTGGGAAGAGGGTTGTGTTGTGAAGGTTGGGTTGTGTTGCGAAGGTTGGGTTGTGCTGTAAAGGTTGCGTAGTGTTGTGAAGGTTGGGTTGTGTTGGGAAGAGGGTTGTGATGCGAAGGTTCGGTTATGTTGGGAAGAGGGTTGTGTTGTGAAGGTTGTGTTGTGAAGGTTGTGTTGTGTTGGGAAGAGGGTTGTGTTGTGAAGGTTGTGCTGTGAAGGTTGGGTTGTGTGGGGTAGAGGGTTGTGTTGTGATGGTTGTGCTGTGAAGGTTTGGTTGTGTTGTGAAGAGGGTTGTGTTGTGAAGGTTGGGTTGTGTTGGGAAGAGGGTTGTGTTGTGAAGAGGGTTGTGTTGTGAAGTTTGGGTTGTGTTGTGAAGGTTTGGTTGGGTTGTGAAGGTTGGGTTGTGTTGTGAAGGTTGGGTTGTGTTGTGAAGACGGTTGTGTTTTGAAGGTTGGGTTGTGTTGTGAAGGTTGGGTTGTGTTGGGAAGAGGGTTGTGTTGAGAAGGTTGGGTTGTGTTGTGAAGAGGGTTGTTTTGTGAACGTTGGGTTGTGTTGTGAAGGTTGGGTTGTGTTGTGAAGGTTGGGTTGTGCTGTGAAGGTTGTGTTGTTTTGTGAAGGTTGGGTTGTGCTGTGAAGGCTGTGTGTTGTGAAGATTGGTTTGTGCTGTGAAGGTTGGGTTGTGTTGTGAAGAGGGTTGTGTTGTGAAGGTTGTGTTGTGTTGTGAAGGTTGGGTTTGTGTTGTGAAGAGGGTAGTGTTGTGAAGGTTGGGTTGTGTTGTGAAGAGGGTTGTGTTCTGAAGGTTGGGTTGTGTTTTGAAGAGGGTTGTGTTGTGAAGGTTGGGTTGTGAAGGTTGGGATGTTTTGTGGAGGTTGGGTTGTGCTGGGAAGAGGGTTGTGTTGTGAAGGTTGGGTTGTGTTGTGAAAGTTGGGTTGTGTTGGGAAGAGGGTTGTGTTGTGAAGGTCGTGTTGTGAAGGTGGGGTTGTGTTGTGAAGAGGGTTGTGTTGTGAAGGTTGGGTTGTGTTGGGAAGAGGGTTGTGTTGTGAAGGTTGGGTTGTGTTGGGAAGAGGGTTGTGTTGTGAAGGTTGGGTTGTGTTGCGAAGGTTGGGTTGTGCTGTAAAGGTTGCGTAGTGTTGTGAAGGTTGGGTTGTGTTGTGAAGAGGGTTGTGTTGTGAAGGTTGGGTTGTGTTGTGAAGATTGGGTTGGGTTGTGAAGGTTGTGTTGTGTTGTGAAGGTTGGGTTGTGCTGTGAAGGCTGTGTTGTGTTGTGAAGATTGGTTTGTGCTGTGAAGGTTGGGTTGTGTTGTGAAGAGGGTTGTGTTGTGAAGGTTGTGTTGTTTTGTGAAGGTTGGGTTTGTGTTGTGAAGAGGGTAGTGTTGTGAAGGTTGTGTTGTGCTGTGAAGAGGGTTGTGTTGTGTTGTGAAGGTTGGGTTGTGCTGTGAAGGTTGTGTTGTGTTGTGAAGGTTGGGTTTGTGTTGTGAAGAGGGTAGTGTTGTGAAGGTTGTGTTGTGCTGTGAAGAGGGTTGTGTTGTGTTGTGAAGGTTGGGTTGTGCTGTGAAGGTTGGGTTGTGTTGTGAACGTTGGGTTGTGTTGGGAAGAGGGTTGTGTTGTGAAGAGGGTTGTGTTGTGAAGAGGGTTGTGTTGTGAAGGTTGTGTTGTGTTGTGAAGGTTGTGTTGTGTTGTGAAGGTTGGGTTGTGTAGTGAAGAAGGTTGTTTTGTGAAAGTTGTGTTTTATTGTGAAGGTTGGGTTGTGTTGTGAAGAGGGTTGTGTTGTGAAGGTTGGGTTGTGTTGGGAAGAGGGTTGTGTTGTGAAGGTCGAGTTGTGTTGTGAAGACGGTTGTGTTGTGAAGTTTAGGTTGTGTTGTGAAGGTTGGGTTGTGTTGTGAAGAGGCTTGTGTTGTGAAGGTTGGGTTATGTTGTGAAAGTTGGGTTGTGTTGGGAAGAGGGTTGTGTTGTGAAAGTTGGGTTGTGTTGTGAAGGTTGAGTTGTGTTGCGAAGATGGTTGTGTTGTGAAGGTTGTGTTGTGAAGGTTGGGTTGTGTTGGGAAGAGTGTTGTGTTGTGAAGGTTGTGTTGTGTTGTGAAGGTTGGGTTTTGCTTTACAGTTTGGGTTGTGTTGTGAAAGTTGGGTTGTTTTATGAAGGATGGGTTGTGTTGGGAAGAGGGTTGTGTTGTGAAGATTGGGTTTTGTTGTGAAGGTTGGGTTGTGTTGTGAAGGTTGTGTTGTGTTGGGAAGAGGGTTGTGTTGTGAAGACTGGGTTGTGTTGGGAAGGTTGGGTTGTGTTGTGAAGGTTGGGTTTTGTTGTGAAGAGTGCTGTGTTCTGATGGTTGGGTTGTGTTGGGAAGAGGGTTGTGTTGTGAAGAGGGTTGTGTTGCGAAGGTTGCGTTGTGTTGTGAAGGTTGGGTTATGTTTTGAAGAGGGTTCTGTTGTGAAGGTTGGGTTGTGTTGTGAAGGTTGTGTTGTGAAGGTTGGGTTGTGTTGGGAAGAGTGTTGTGTTGTGAAGGTTGTGTTGTGTTGTGAAGGTTGGGTTTTGCTTTACAGTTTGGGTTGTGTTGTGAAAGTTGGGTTGTTTTATGAAGGATGGGTTGTGTTGGGAAGAGGGTTGTGTTGTGAAGATTGGGTTTTGTTGTGAAGGTTGGGTTGTGTTGTGAAGGTTGTGTTGTGTTGGGAAGAGGGTTGTGTTGTGAAGACTGGGTTGTGTTGGGAAGGTTGGGTTGTGTTGTGAAGAGGGTTGTGTTGCGAAGGTTGCGTTGTGTTGTGAAGGTTGGGTTATGTTTTGAAGAGGGTTCTGTTGTGAAGGTTGGGTTGTGTTGTGAAGGTTGTGTTGGGTTGTGAAGGTTGGGTTGTGTTGTGAAGAGGGTTGGGTTGTGAAGGTTGAGTTGTGTTGCGAAGATGGTTGTGTTGTGAAGGTTCGGTTGTGTTGTGAAGGTTGGTTTGTGTTGGGAAGAGGGTTGTGTTGTGAAGATTGTGTTGTGTTGTGAAGGTTGTATAGTGTTGTGAAGAGTGTTGTGTTGTGAAGGTTGTGTTGTGTTGTGAAGGTTGGGTTGTGTAGTGAAGAAGGTTGTTTTGTGAAAGTTGTGTTGTATTGTGAAGGTTGGGTTATGTTGTGAAGAGGGTTGTGTTGTGAAGGTTGGGTTGTGTTGGGAAGAGGGTTGTGTTGTGAAGGTTGGGTTGTGTTGTGAAGATGGTTGTGTTGTGAAGTTTAGGTTGTGTTGTGAAGGTTGGGTTGTGTTGTGAAGAGGGTTGTGTTGTGAAGGTTGGGATGTGTTGTGAAGGTTGGGTTGTGTTGGGAAGAGGGTTGTGTTGTGAAGGTTGTGTTGTGTTGTGAAGGTTGAGTTGTGTTGCGAAGATGGTTGTGTTGTGAAGGTTGTGTTGTGTTGTGAAGGTTGGGTTGTGTTGGGAAGAGGGTTGTGTTGTGAAGGCTGGGTTGTGTTGTGAAGAGTGTTGTGTTGTGAAGGTTGGGTTGTGTTGTGAAGGTTGGGTTTTGCTTTAGAGTTTGGGTTGTGTTGTGAAAGTTGGGTTGTTTTATGAAGGATGGGTTGTGTTGGGAATAGGGTTGTGTTGTGAAGATTGGGTTGTGTTGTGAAGGTTGGGTTGTGTTGTGAAGGTTGTGTTGTGTTGGGAAGAGGGTTGTGTTGTGATGATTGGGTTGTGTTGGGAAGGTTGGGTTGTGTTAAGAAGGTTGGGTTTTGTTGTGAAGAGTGCTGTGTTGTGAAGGTTGGGTTGTGTTGTGAAGGTTGGGTTTTGCTGTGCAGTTTGGGTTGTGTTGTGAAAGTTGGTTTGTGTTATGAAGGTTGGGTTGTGTTGGGAAGAGGGTTGTGTTGTGAAGCTTGGGTTGTGTTGTGAAGGTTGGGTTTTGTTTGGAAGAGGGTTGTGTTGTGAAGGTTGTATTGTGTTGTGAATAGTGTTGTGTTATGAAGGTTGGGTTGTGTTGTCAAGGTTGGGTTTTCCTGTGCAGTTTGGGTTGTGTTGTGAAGGTTGGGTTCTGTTGTGAAATTTGGGTTGTGTTGGGAAGAGGGTTGTGTTGTGAAGGTCCTGTTGTGAAGGTTAGGTTGTGTTGTGAAGCGGGTTGTGTTGTGAAGGATGGTTTGTGTTGCAAATGTTGGGTTGTGTTGGGAAGAGGGTTGTGTTGTGAAGGTTGCATTGTGTAGGGAAGAGGGTTGTGTTGTGAAGGTTGGGTTGTGTTGTAAAGGTTGGATTGTGTTGTGAAGAGGGTTGTGTTGTGAACGTTGTGTTGTGTTGTGAAGAGGGTTGTTTTGTGAAGAGGGTTGTGTTCTGAAGGATGGTTTGTGTTGCAAATGTTGGGTTTTGTTGGGAAGAGAGTTGTGTTGTGAACGTTGGGTTGTGTTTTCAAGGTTGAGTTGTGTTGTGAAGAGGGTTGTGCTGTGCAGGTTGGGTTGTGTTGTGAAGGTTGGGTTGTGTGGGGAAGAGGGTTGTGTTGTGAAGGTTGGGTTTTGTTGTAAAGGTTGGATTGTGCTGTGAAGAGGGTTGTGTTGTGAAGGTTGTGTTGTGTTGTGAAGAGGGTTGTGTTGTGAAGGTTGGGTTGTGTTGTGAAGTGGGTTGTGTTGTGAAGGTTGTGTTGTGTTTTGAAGAGGGTTGTGTTGTGAAGGTTGGGTTGTGTTGTGAAGTGGGTTGTGTTGTGAAGGTTGGGTTGTGTTTTGAAGAGGTTTGTGTTGTGAAGGTTGGGTTGTGTTGGGAAGAGGGTTGTGTTGTGATGGTTGTGCTGTGAAGGTTTGGTTGTGTTCTGAAGAAGGTTGTGTTGTGAAGGTTGGGTTGTGTTTTGAAGAGGTTTGTGTTGTGAAGGTTGGGTTGTGTTGTGAAGAGGTTTGTGTTGTGAAGGTTGGGTTGGGTTGTGAAGGTTGTTTTGTGTTGTGAAGGTTGGGTTGTGTTGGGAAGAGGGTTGTGTTGTGAAGGTTGTGCTGTGAAGGTTGGGTTGTGTTGGGAAGAGGGTTGTGTTGTGATGGTTGTGCTGTGAAGGTTTGGTTGTGTTGTGAAGAGGGTTGTGTTGTGAAGGTTGGGTTGTGTTGGGAAGAGGGTTGTGTTGTGAAGAGGGTTGTGTTGTGAAGTTTGGGTTGTGTTGTGAAGGTTTGGTTGGGTTGTGAAGGTTGGGTTGTGTTGTGAAGGTTGGGTTGTGTTGTGAAGACGGTTGTGTTTTGAAGGTTGGGTTGTGTTGTGAAGGTTGGGTTGTGTTGTGAAGAGGTTTGTGTTGTGAAGGTTGGGTTGGGTTGTGAAGGTTGTTTTGTGTTGTGAAGGTTGGGTTGTGTTGTGAAGGTTGGGTTGTTTTGGGAAGAGGGTTGTGTTGAGAAGGTTGGGTTGTGTTGTGAAGAGGGTTGTTTTGTGAACGTTGGGTTGTGTTGTGAAGGTTGGGTTGTGTTGTGAAGGTTGGGTTGTGCTGTGAAGGTTGTGTTGTTTTGTGAAGGTTGGGTTGTGCTGTGAAGGCTGTGTGTTGTGAAGATTGATTTGTGCTGTGAAGGTTGGGTTGTGTTGTGAAGAGGGTTGTGTTGTGAAGGTTGTGTTGTGTTGTGAAGGTTGGGTTTGTGTTGTGAAGAGGGTAGTGTTGTGAAGGTTGTGTTGTGCTGTTAAGAGGGTTGTGTTGTGTTGTGAAGGTTGGGTTGTGCTGTGAAGGTTGGGTTGTGTTGTGAAGGTTGGGTTGTGTTGGGAAGAGGGTTGTGTTGTGAAGAGGGTTGTGTTGTGAAGAGGGTTGTGTTGTGAAGGTTGGGTTGTGTTGTGAAGGTTGTGTTGTGTTGTGAAGGGGGTTGTGTTGTGAAGGTTGGGCTGGGTTGTGTTGTGAAGAGGGTTGTGTTGTGAAGAGGGTTGTGTTGTGAAGGCTGGGTTGTGTTGTGAAGGTTGGGTTGTGTTGGGAAGAGGGTTGTGTTGTGAAGGTCGTGTTGTGAAGGTTGGGTTGTGTTGTGAAGAGGGTTGTGTTCTGAAGGTTGGGTTGTGTTTTGAAGAGGGTTGTGTTGTGAAGGTTGGGTTGTGAAGGTTGGGATGTTTTGTGGAGGTTGGGTTGTGCTGGGAAGAGGGTTGTGTTGTGAAGGTTGGGTTGTGTTGTGAAAGTTGGGTTGTGTTGGGAAGAGGGTTGTGTTGTGAAGGTCGTGTTGTGAAGGTGGGGTTGTGTTGTGAAGAGGGTTGTGTTGTGAAGGTTGGGTTGTGTTGGGAAGAGGGTTGTGTTGAGAAGGTTGGGTTGTGTTGGGAAGAGGGTTGTGTTGTGAAGGTTGGGTTGTGTTGCGAAGGTTGGGTTGTGCTGTAAAGGTTGCGTAGTGTTGTGAAGGTTGGGTTGTGTTGGGAAGAGGGTTGTGATGCGAAGGTTCGGTTATGTTGGGAAGAGGGTTGTGTTGTGAAGGTTGTGTTGTGAAGGTTGTGTTGTGTTGGGAAGAGGGTTGTGTTGTGAAGGTTGTGCTGTGAAGGTTGGGTTGTGTGGGGTAGAGGGTTGTGTTGTGATGGTTGTGCTGTGAAGGTTTGGTTGTGTTGTGAAGAGGGTTGTGTTGTGAAGGTTGGGTTGTGTTGGGAAGAGGGTTGTGTTGTGAAGAGGGTTGTGTTGTGAAGTTTGGGTTGTGTTGTGAAGGTTTGGTTGGGTTGTGAAGGTTGGGTTGTGTTGTGAAGGTTGGGTTGTGTTGTGAAGACGGTTGTGTTTTGAAGGTTGGGTTGTGTTGTGAAGGTTGGGTTGTGTTGGGAAGAGGGTTGTGTTGAGAAGGTTGGGTTGTGTTGTGAAGAGGGTTGTTTTGTGAACGTTGGGTTGTGTTGTGAAGGTTGGGTTGTGTTGTGAAGGTTGGGTTGTGCTGTGAAGGTTGTGTTGTTTTGTGAAGGTTGGGTTGTGCTGTGAAGGCTGTGTGTTGTGAAGATTGGTTTGTGCTGTGAAGGTTGGGTTGTGTTGTGAAGAGGGTTGTGTTGTGAAGGTTGTGTTGTGTTGTGAAGGTTGGGTTTGTGTTGTGAAGAGGGTAGTGTTGTGAAGGTTGGGTTGTGTTGTGAAGAGGGTTGTGTTCTGAAGGTTGGGTTGTGTTTTGAAGAGGGTTGTGTTGTGAAGGTTGGGTTGTGAAGGTTGGGATGTTTTGTGGAGGTTGGGTTGTGCTGGGAAGAGGGTTGTGTTGTGAAGGTTGGGTTGTGTTGTGAAAGTTGGGTTGTGTTGGGAAGAGGGTTGTGTTGTGAAGGTCGTGTTGTGAAGGTGGGGTTGTGTTGTGAAGAGGGTTGTGTTGTGAAGGTTGGGTTGTGTTGGGAAGAGGGTTGTGTTGTGAAGGTTGGGTTGTGTTGGGAAGAGGGTTGTGTTGTGAAGGTTGGGTTGTGTTGCGAAGGTTGGGTTGTGCTGTAAAGGTTGCGTAGTGTTGTGAAGGTTGGGTTGTGTTGTGAAGAGGGTTGTGTTGTGAAGGTTGGGTTGTGTTGTGAAGATTGGGTTGGGTTGTGAAGGTTGTGTTGTGTTGTGAAGGTTGGGTTGTGCTGTGAAGGCTGTGTTGTGTTGTGAAGATTGGTTTGTGCTGTGAAGGTTGGGTTGTGTTGTGAAGAGGGTTGTGTTGTGAAGGTTGTGTTGTTTTGTGAAGGTTGGGTTTGTGTTGTGAAGAGGGTAGTGTTGTGAAGGTTGTGTTGTGCTGTGAAGAGGGTTGTGTTGTGTTGTGAAGGTTGGGTTGTGCTGTGAAGGTTGTGTTGTGTTGTGAAGGTTGGGTTTGTGTTGTGAAGAGGGTAGTGTTGTGAAGGTTGTGTTGTGCTGTGAAGAGGGTTGTGTTGTGTTGTGAAGGTTGGGTTGTGCTGTGAAGGTTGGGTTGTGTTGTGAACGTTGGGTTGTGTTGGGAAGAGGGTTGTGTTGTGAAGAGGGTTGTGTTGTGAAGAGGGTTGTGTTGTGAAGGTTGTGTTGTGTTGTGAAGGTTGTGTTGTGTTGTGAAGGTTGGGTTGTGTAGTGAAGAAGGTTGTTTTGTGAAAGTTGTGTTTTATTGTGAAGGTTGGGTTGTGTTGTGAAGAGGGTTGTGTTGTGAAGGTTGGGTTGTGTTGGGAAGAGGGTTGTGTTGTGAAGGTCGAGTTGTGTTGTGAAGACGGTTGTGTTGTGAAGTTTAGGTTGTGTTGTGAAGGTTGGGTTGTGTTGTGAAGAGGCTTGTGTTGTGAAGGTTGGGTTATGTTGTGAAAGTTGGGTTGTGTTGGGAAGAGGGTTGTGTTGTGAAAGTTGGGTTGTGTTGTGAAGGTTGAGTTGTGTTGCGAAGATGGTTGTGTTGTGAAGGTTGTGTTGTGAAGGTTGGGTTGTGTTGGGAAGAGTGTTGTGTTGTGAAGGTTGTGTTGTGTTGTGAAGGTTGGGTTTTGCTTTACAGTTTGGGTTGTGTTGTGAAAGTTGGGTTGTTTTATGAAGGATGGGTTGTGTTGGGAAGAGGGTTGTGTTGTGAAGATTGGGTTTTGTTGTGAAGGTTGGGTTGTGTTGTGAAGGTTGTGTTGTGTTGGGAAGAGGGTTGTGTTGTGAAGACTGGGTTGTGTTGGGAAGGTTGGGTTGTGTTGTGAAGGTTGGGTTTTGTTGTGAAGAGTGCTGTGTTCTGAAGGTTGGGTTGTGTTGGGAAGAGGGTTGTGTTGTGAAGAGGGTTGTGTTGCGAAGGTTGCGTTGTGTTGTGAAGGTTGGGTTATGTTTTGAAGAGGGTTCTGTTGTGAAGGTTGGGTTGTGTTGTGAAGGTTGTGTTGTGAAGGTTGGGTTGTGTTGGGAAGAGTGTTGTGTTGTGAAGGTTGTGTTGTGTTGTGAAGGTTGGGTTTTGCTTTACAGTTTGGGTTGTGTTGTGAAAGTTGGGTTGTTTTATGAAGGATGGGTTGTGTTGGGAAGAGGGTTGTGTTGTGAAGATTGGGTTTTGTTGTGAAGGTTGGGTTGTGTTGTGAAGGTTGTGTTGTGTTGGGAAGAGGGTTGTGTTGTGAAGACTGGGTTGTGTTGGGAAGGTTGGGTTGTGTTGTGAAGGTTGGGTTTTGTTGTGAAGAGTGCTGTGTTCTGAAGGTTGGGTTGTGTTGGGAAGAGGGTTGTGTTGTGAAGAGGGTTGTGTTGCGAAGGTTGCGTTGTGTTGTGAAGGTTGGGTTATGTTTTGAAGAGGGTTCTGTTGTGAAGGTTGGGTTGTGTTGTGAAGGTTGTGTTGGGTTGTGAAGGTTGGGTTGTGTTGTGAAGAGGGTTGGGTTGTGAAGGTTGAGTTGTGTTGCGAAGATGGTTGTGTTGTGAAGGTTCGGTTGTGTTGTGAAGGTTGGTTTGTGTTGGGAAGAGGGTTGTGTTGTGAAGATTGTGTTGTGTTGTGAAGGTTGTATAGTGTTGTGAAGAGTGTTGTGTTGTGAAGGTTGTGTTGTGTTGTGAAGGTTGGGTTGTGTAGTGAAGAAGGTTGTTTTGTGAAAGTTGTGTTGTATTGTGAAGGTTGGGTTATGTTGTGAAGAGGGTTGTGTTGTGAAGGTTGGGTTGTGTTGGGAAGAGGGTTGTGTTGTGAAGGTTGGGTTGTGTTGTGAAGATGGTTGTGTTGTGAAGTTTAGGTTGTGTTGTGAAGGTTGGGTTGTGTTGTGAAGAGGGTTGTGTTGTGAAGGTTGGGATGTGTTGTGAAGGTTGGGTTGTGTTGGGAAGAGGGTTGTGTTGTGAAGGTTGTGTTGTGTTGTGAAGGTTGAGTTGTGTTGCGAAGATGGTTGTGTTGTGAAGGTTGTGTTGTGTTGTGAAGGTTGGGTTGTGTTGGGAAGAGGGTTGTGTTGTGAAGGCTGGGTTGTGTTGTGAAGAGTGTTGTGTTGTGAAGGTTGGGTTGTGTTGTGAAGGTTGGGTTTTGCTTTAGAGTTTGGGTTGTGTTGTGAAAGTTGGGTTGTTTTATGAAGGATGGGTTGTGTTGGGAATAGGGTTGTGTTGTGAAGATTGGGTTGTGTTGTGAAGGTTGGGTTGTGTTGTGAAGGTTGTGTTGTGTTGGGAAGAGGGTTGTGTTGTGATGATTGGGTTGTGTTGGGAAGGTTGGGTTGTGTTAAGAAGGTTGGGTTTTGTTGTGAAGAGTGCTGTGTTGTGAAGGTTGGGTTGTGTTGTGAAGGTTGGGTTTTGCTGTGCAGTTTGGGTTGTGTTGTGAAAGTTGGTTTGTGTTATGAAGGTTGGGTTATGTTGGGAAGAGGGTTGTGTTGTGAAGCTTGGGTTGTGTTGTGAAGGTTGGGTTTTGTTTGGAAGAGGGTTGTGTTGTGAAGGTTGTATTGTGTTGTGAATAGTGTTGTGTTATGAAGGTTGGGTTGTGTTGTCAAGGTTGGGTTTTCCTGTGCAGTTTGGGTTGTGTTGTGAAGGTTGGGTTCTGTTGTGAAATTTGGGTTGTGTTGGGAAGAGGGTTGTGTTGTGAAGGTCCTGTTGTGAAGGTTAGGTTGTGTTGTGAAGCGGGTTGTGTTGTGAAGGATGGTTTGTGTTGCAAATGTTGGGTTGTGTTGGGAAGAGGGTTGTGTTGTGAAGGTTGCATTGTGTAGGGAAGAGGGTTGTGTTGTGAAGGTTGGGTTGTGTTGTAAAGGTTGGATTGTGTTGTGAAGAGGGTTGTGTTGTGAACGTTGTGTTGTGTTGTGAAGAGGGTTGTTTTGTGAAGAGGGTTGTGTTCTGAAGGATGGTTTGTGTTGCAAATGTTGGGTTTTGTTGGGAAGAGAGTTGTGTTGTGAACGTTGGGTTGTGTTTTCAAGGTTGAGTTGTGTTGTGAAGAGGGTTGTGCTGTGCAGGTTGGGTTGTGTTGTGAAGGTTGGGTTGTGTGGGGAAGAGGGTTGTGTTGTGAAGGTTGGGTTTTGTTGTAAAGGTTGGATTGTGCTGTGAAGAGGGTTGTGTTGTGAAGGTTGTGTTGTGTTGTGAAGAGGGTTGTGTTGTGAAGGTTGGGTTGTGTTGTGAAGTGGGTTGTGTTGTGAAGGTTGTGTTGTGTTTTGAAGAGGGTTGTGTTGTGAAGGTTGGGTTGTGTTGTGAAGTGGGTTGTGTTGTGAAGGTTGGGTTGTGTTTTGAAGAGGTTTGTGTTGTGAAGGTTGGGTTGTGTTGGGAAGAGGGTTGTGTTGTGATGGTTGTGCTGTGAAGGTTTGGTTGTGTTCTGAAGAAGGTTGTGTTGTGAAGGTTGGGTTGTGTTTTGAAGAGGTTTGTGTTGTGAAGGTTGGGTTGTGTTGTGAAGAGGTTTGTGTTGTGAAGGTTGGGTTGGGTTGTGAAGGTTGTTTTGTGTTGTGAAGGTTGGGTTGTGTTGGGAAGAGGGTTGTGTTGTGAAGGTTGTGCTGTGAAGGTTGGGTTGTGTTGGGAAGAGGGTTGTGTTGTGATGGTTGTGCTGTGAAGGTTTGGTTGTGTTGTGAAGAGGGTTGTGTTGTGAAGGTTGGGTTGTGTTGGGAAGAGGGTTGTGTTGTGAAGAGGGTTGTGTTGTGAAGTTTGGGTTGTGTTGTGAAGGTTTGGTTGGGTTGTGAAGGTTGGGTTGTGTTGTGAAGGTTGGGTTGTGTTGTGAAGACGGTTGTGTTTTGAAGGTTGGGTTGTGTTGTGAAGGTTGGGTTGTGTTGGGAAGAGGGTTGTGTTGAGAAGGTTGGGTTGTGTTGTGAAGAGGGTTGTTTTGTGAACGTTGGGTTGTGTTGTGAAGGTTGGGTTGTGTTGTGAAGGTTGGGTTGTGCTGTGAAGGTTGTGTTGTTTTGTGAAGGTTGGGTTGTGCTGTGAAGGCTGTGTGTTGTGAAGATTGATTTGTGCTGTGAAGGTTGGGTTGTGTTGTGAAGAGGGTTGTGTTGTGAAGGTTGTGTTGTGTTGTGAAGGTTGGGTTTGTGTTGTGAAGAGGGTAGTGTTGTGAAGGTTGTGTTGTGCTGTGAAGAGAGTTGTGTTGTGTTGTGAAGGTTGGGTTGTGCTGTGAAGGTTGGGTTGTGTTGTGAAGGTTGGGTTGTGTTGGGAAGAGGGTTCTGTTGTGAAGAGGGTTGTGTTGTGAAGAGGGTTGTGTTGTGAAGGTTGGGTTGTGTTGTGAAGGTTGTGTTGTGTTGTGAAGGGGGTTGTGTTGTGAAGGTTGGGCTGGGTTGTGTTGTGAAGAGGGTTGTGTTGTGAAGAGGGTTGTGTTGTGAAGGCTGGGTTGTGTTGTGAAGGTTGGGTTGTGTTGGGAAGAGGGTTGTGTTGTGAAGGTCGTGTTGTGAAGGTTGGGTTGTGTTGTGAAGAGGGTTGTGTTCTGAAGGTTGGGTTGTGTTTTGAAGAGGGTTGTGTTGTGAAGGTTGGGTTGTGAAGGTTGGGATGTTTTGTGGAGGTTGGGTTGTGCTGGGAAGAGGGTTGTGTTGTGAAGGTTGGGTTGTGTTGTGAAAGTTGGGTTGTGTTGGGAAGAGGGTTGTGTTGTGAAGGTCGTGTTGTGAAGGTGGGGTTGTGTTGTGAAGAGGGTTGTGTTGTGAAGGTTGGGTTGTGTTGGGAAGAGGGTTGTGTTGTGAAGGTTGGGTTGTGTTGGGAAGAGGGTTGTGTTGTGAAGGTTGGGTTGTGTTGCGAAGGTTGGGTTGTGCTGTAAAGGTTGCGTAGTGTTGTGAAGGTTGGGTTGTGTTGGGAAGAGGGTTGTGATGCGAAGGTTGGGTTATGTTGGGAAGAGGGTTGTGTTGTGAAGGTTGTGTTGTGAAGGTTGTGTTGTGTTGGGAAGAGGGTTGTGTTGTGAAGGTTGTGCTGTGAAGGTTGGGTTGTGTTGGGAAGAGGGTTGTGTTGTGATGGTTGTGCTGTGAAGGTTTGGTTGTGTTGTGAAGAGGGTTGTGTTGTGAAGGTTGGGTTGTGTTGGGAAGAGGGTTGTGTTGTGAAGAGGGTTGTGTTGTGAAGTTTGGGTTGTGTTGTGAAGGTTTGGTTGGGTTGTGAAGGTTGGGTTGTGTTGTGAAGGTTGGGTTGTGTTGTGAAGACGGTTGTGTTTTGAAGGTTGGGTTGTGTTGTGAAGGTTGGGTTGTGTTGGGAAGAGGGTTGTGTTGAGAAGGTTGGGTTGTGTTGTGAAGAGGGTTGTTTTGTGAACGTTGGGTTGTGTTGTGAAGGTTGTGTTGTGTTGTGAAGGTTGTGTTGTGCTGTGAAGGTTGTGTTGTTTTGTGAAGGTTGGGTTGTGCTGTGAAGGCTGTGTGTTGTGAAGATTGGTTTGTGCTGTGAAGGTTGGGTTGTGTTGTGAAGAGGGTTGTGTTGTGAAGTTTGTGTTGTGTTGTGAAGGTTGGGTTTGTGTTGTGAAGAGGGTAGTGTTGTGAAGGTTGGGTTGTGTTGTGAAGAGGGTTGTGTTCTGAAGGTTGGGTTGTGTTTTGAAGAGGGTTGTGTTGTGAAGGTTGGGTTGTGAAGGTTGGGATGTTTTGTGGAGGTTGGGTTGTGCTGGGAAGAGGGTTGTGTTGCGAAGGTTGGGTTGTGTTGTGAAGGTTGGGTTGTGTTTTGAAGAGGTTTGTGTTGTGAAGGTTGGGTTGTGTTGGGAAGAGGGTTGTGTTGTGATGGTTGTGCTGTGAAGGTTTGGTTGTGTTGTGAAGAGGGTTGTGTTGTGAAGGTTGGGTTGTGTTTTGAAGAGGTTTGTGTTGTGAAGGTTGGGTTGTGTTGTGAAGAGGTTTGTGTTGTGAAGGTTGGGTTGGGTTGTGAAGGTTGTTTTGTGTTGTGAAGGTTGGGTTGTGTTGGGAAGAGGGTTGTGATGCGAAGGTTGGGTTATGTTGGGAAGAGGGTTGTGTTGTGAAGGTTGTGTTGTGAAGGTTGTGTTGTGTTGGGAAGAGGGTTGTGTTGTGAAGGTTGTGCTGTGAAGGTTGGGTTGTGTTGGGAAGAGGGTTGTGTTGTGATGGTTGTGCTGTGAAGGTTTGGTTGTGTTGTGAAGAGGGTTGTGTTGTGAAGGTTGGGTTGTGTTGGGAATAGGGTTGTGTTGTGAAGAGGGTTGTGTTGTGAAGTTTGGGTTGTGTTGTGAAGGTTTGGTTGGGTTGTGAAGGTTGGGTTGTGTTGTGAAGGTTGGGTTGTGTTGTGAAGACGGTTGTGTTTTGAAGGTTGGGTTGTGTTGTGAAGGTTGGGTTGTGTTGGGAAGAGGGTTGTGTTGAGAAGGTTGGGTTGTGTTGTGAAGAGGGTTGTTTTGTGAACGTTGGGTTGTGTTGTGAAGGTTGGGTTGTGTTGTGAAGGTTGGGTTGTGCTGTGAAGGTTGTGTTGTTTTGTGAAGGTTGGGTTGTGCTGTGAAGGCTGTGTGTTGTGAAGATTGATTTGTGCTGTGAAGGTTGGGTTGTGTTGTGAAGAGGGTTGTGTTGTGAAGGTTGTGTTGTGTTGTGAAGGTTGGGTTTGTGTTGTGAAGAGGGTAGTGTTGTGAAGGTTGTGTTGTGCTGTGAAGAGGGTTGTGTTGTGTTGTGAAGGTTGGGTTGTGCTGTGAAGGTTGGGTTGTGTTGTGAAGGTTGGGTTGTGTTGGGAAGAGGGTTGTGTTGTGAAGAGGGTTGTGTTGTGAAGAGGGTTGTGTTGTGAAGGTTGGGTTGTGTTGTGAAGGTTGTGTTGTGTTGTGAAGGGGGTTGTGTTGTGAAGGTTGGGCTGGGTTGTGTTGTGAAGAGGGTTGTGTTGTGAAGAGGGTTGTGTTGTGAAGGCTGGGTTGTGTTGTGAAGGTTGGGTTGTGTTGGGAAGAGGGTTGTGTTGTGAAGGTCGTGTTGTGAAGGTTGGGATGTTTTGTGGAGGTTGGGTTGTGCTGGGAAGAGGGTTGTGTTGTGAAGGTTGGGTTGTGTTGTGAAAGTTGGGTTGTGTTGGGAAGAGGGTTGTGTTGTGAAGGTCGTGTTGTGAAGGTGGGGTTGTGTTGTGAAGAGGGTTGTGTTGTGAAGGTTGGGTTGTGTTGGGAAGAGGGTTGTGTTGTGAAGGTTGGGTTGTGTTGGGAAGAGGGTTGTGTTGTGAAGGTTGGGTTGTGTTGCGAAGGTTGGGTTGTGCTGTAAAGGTTGCGTAGTGTTGTGAAGGTTGGGTTGTGTTGGGAAGAGGGTTGAGATGCGAAGGTTGGGTTATGTTGGGAAGAGGGTTGTGTTGTGAAGGTTGTGTTGTGTTGGGAAGAGGGTTGTGTTGTGAAGGTTGTGCTGTGAAGGTTGGGTTGTGTTGGGAAGAGGGTTGTGTTGTGATGGTTGTGCTGTGAAGGTTTGGTTGTGTTGTGAAGAGGGTTGTGTTGTGAAGGTTGGGTTGTGTTGTGAAGTTTGGGTTGTGTTGTGAAGGTTTGGTTGGGTTGTGAAGGTTGGGTTGTGTTGTGAAGGTTGGGTTGTGTTGTGAAGACGGTTGTGTTTTGAAGGTTGGGTTGTGTTGTGAAGGTTGGGTTGTGTTGGGAAGAGGGTTGTGTTGAGAAGGTTGGGTTGTGTTGTGAAGAGGGTTGTTTTGTGAACGTTGGGTTGTGTTGTGAAGGTTGGGTTGTGTTGTGAAGGTTGGGTTGTGCTGTGAAGGTTGTGTTGTTTTGTGAAGGTTGGGTTGTGCTGTGAAGGCTGTGTGTTGTGAAGATTGGTTTGTGCTGTGAAGGTTGGGTTGTGTTGTGAAGAGGGTTGTGTTGTGAAGGTTGTGTTGTGTTGTGAAGGTTGGGTTTGTGTTGTGAAGAGGGTAGTGTTGTGAAGGTTGTGTTGTGTTGTGAAGAGGGTTGTGTTCTGAAGGTTGGGTTGTGTTTTGAAGAGGGTTGTGTTGTGAAGGTTGGGTTGTGAAGGTTGGGATGTTTTGTGGAGGTTGGGTTGTGCTGGGAAGAGGGTTGTGTTGCGAAGGTTGGGTTGTGTTGTGAAAGTTGGGTTGTGTTGGGAAGAGGGTTGTGTTGTGAAGGTCGTGTTGTGAAGGTGGGGTTGTGTTGTGAAGAGGGTTGTGTTGTGAAGGTTGGGTTGTGTTGGGAAGAGGGTTGTGTTGTGAAGGTTGGGTTGTGTTGGGAAGAGGGTTGTGTTGTGAAGGTTGGGTTGTGTTGCGAAGGTTGGGTTGTGCTGTAAAGGTTGCGTAGTGTTGTGAAGGTTGGGTTGTGTTGTGAAGAGGGTTGTGTTGTGAAGGTTGGGTTGTGTTGTGAAGATTGGGTTGGGTTGTGAAGGTTGTGTTGTGTTGTGAAGGTTGGGTTGTGCTGTGAAGGCTGTGTTGTGTTGTGAAGATTGGTTTGTTCTGTGAAGGTTGGGTTGTGTTGTGAAGGTTGTGTTGTGTTGTGAAGGTTGGGTTTGTGTTGTGAAGAGGGTAGTGTTGTGAAGGTTGTGTTGTGCTGTGAAGAGGGTTGTGTTGTGTTGTGAAGGTTGGGTTGTGCTGTGAAGGTTGTGTTGTGTTGTGAAGGTTGGGTTTGTGTTGTGAAGAGGGTAGTGTTGTGAAGGTTGTGTTGTGCTGTGAAGAGGGTTGTGTTGTGTTGTGAAGGTTGGGTTGTGCTGTGAAGGTTGGGTTGTGTTGTGAAGGTTGGGTTGTGTTGGGAAGAGGGTTGTGTTGTGAAGAGGGTTGTGTTCTGAAGAGGGTTGTGTTGTGAAGGTTGTGTTGTGTTGTGAAGGTTGTGTTGTGTTGTGAAGGTTGGGTTGTGTAGTGAAGAAGGTTGTTTTGTGAAAGTTGTGTTTTATTGTGAAGGTTGGGTTGTGTTGTGAAGAGGGTTGTGTTGTGAAGGTTGGGTTGTGTTGGGAAGAGGGTTGTGTTGTGAAGGTCGAGTTGTGTTGTGAAGACGGTTGTGTTGTGAAGTTTAGGTTGTGTTGTGAAGGTTGGGTTGTGTTGTGAAGAGGGTTGTGTTGTGAAGGTTGGGTTATGTTGTGAAAGTTGGGTTGTGTTGGGAAGAGGGTTGTGTTGTGAAAGTTGGGTTGTGTTGTGAAGGTTGAGTTGTGTTGCGAAGATGGTTGTGTTGTGAAGGTTGAGTTGTGTTGCGAAGATGGTTGTGTTGTGAAGGTTGTGTTGTGAAGGTTGGGTTGTGTTGGGAAGAGTGTTGTGTTGTGAAGGTTGTGTTGTGTTGTGAAGGTTGGGTTTTGCTTTACAGTTTGGGTTGTGTTGTGAAAGTTGGGTTGTTTTATGAAGGATGGGTTGTGTTGGGAAGAGGGTTGTGTTGTGAAGATTGGGTTTTGTTGTGAAGGTTGGGTTGTGTTGTGAAGGTTGTGTTGTGTTGGGAAGAGGGTTGTGTTGTGAAGACTGGGTTGTGTTGGGAAGGTTGGGTTGTGTTGTGAAGGTTGGGTTTTGTTGTGAAGAGTGCTGTGTTCTGAAGGTTGGGTTGTGTTGGGAAGAGGGTTGTGTTGTGAAGAGGGTTGTGTTGCGAAGGTTGCGTTGTGTTGTGAATGTTGGGTTATGTTTTGAAGAGGGTTCTGTTGTGAAGGTTGGGTTGTGTTGTGAAGGTTGTGTTGGGTTGTGAAGGTTGGGTTGTGTTGTGAAGAGGGTTGGGTTGTGAAGGTTGAGTTGTGTTGCGAAGATGGTTGTGTTGTGAAGGTTCGGTTGTGTTGTGAAGGTTGGGTTGTGTTGGGAAGAGGGTTGTGTTGTGAAGATTGTGTTGTGTTGTGAAGGTTGTATAGTGTTGTGAAGAGTGTTGTGTTGTGAAGGTTGTGTTGTGTTGTGAAGGTTGGGTTGTGTAGTGAAGAAGGTTGTTTTGTGAAAGTTGTGTTGTATTGTGAAGGTTGGGTTATGTTGTGAAGAGGGTTGTGTTGTGAAGGTTGGGTTGTGTTGGGAAGAGGGTTGTGTTGTGAAGGTTGGGTTGTGTTGTGAAGATGGTTGTGTTGTGAAGTTTAGGTTCTGTTGTGAAGGTTGGGTTGTGTTGTGAAGAGGGTTGTGTTGTGAAGGTTGGGATGTGTTGTGAAGGTTGGGTTGTGTTGGGAAGAGGGTTGTGTTGTGAAGGTTGTGTTGTGTTGTGAAGGTTGAGTTGTGTTGCGAAGATGGTTGTGTTGTGAAGGTTGTGTTGTGTTGTGAAGGTTGGGTTGTGTTGGGAAGAGGGTTGTGTTGTGAAGGTTGGGTTGTGTTGTGAAGAGTGTTGTGTTGTGAAGGTTGGGTTGTGTTGTGAAGGTTGGGTTTTGCTTTAGAGTTTGGGTTGTGTTGTGAAAGTTGGGTTGTTTTATGAAGGATGGGTTGTGTTGGGAATAGGGTTGTGTTGTGAAGATTGGGTTGTGTTGTGAAGGTTGGGTTGTGTTGTGAAGATTGTGTTGTGTTGGGAAGAGGGTTGTGTTGTGATGATTGGGTTGTGTTGGGAAGGTTGGGTTGTGTTGTGAAGGTTGGGTTTTGTTGTGAAGAGTGCTGTGTTGTGAAGGTTGGGTTGTGTTGTGAAGGTTGGGTTTTGCTGTGCAGTTTGGGTTGTGTTGTGAAAGTTGGTTTGTGTTATGAAGGTTGGGTTGTGTTGGGAAGAGGGTTGTGTTGTGAAGCTTGGGTTGTGTTGTGAAGGTTGGGTTTTGTTTGGAAGAGGGTTGTGTTGTGAAGGTTGTATTGTGTTGTGAATAGTGTTGTGTTATGAAGGTTGGGTTGTGTTGTCAAGGTTGGGTTTTCCTGTGCAGTTTGGGTTGTGTTGTGAAGGTTGGGTTCTGTTGTGAAATTTGGGTTGTGTTGGGAAGAGGGTTGTGTTGTGAAGGTCCTGTTGTGAAGGTTAGGTTGTGTTGTGAAGCGGGTTGTGTTGTGAAGGATGGTTTGTGTTGCAAATGTTGGGTTGTGTTGGGAAGAGGGTTGTGTTGTGAAGGTTGCATTGTGTAGGGAAGAGGGTTGTGTTGTGAAGGTTGGGTTGTGTTGTAAAGGTTGGATTGTGTTGTGAAGAGGGTTGTGTTGTGAACGTTGTGTTGTGTTGTGAAGGGGGTTGTTTTGTGAAGAGGGTTGTGTTCTGAAGGATGGTTTGTGTTGCAAATGTTGGGTTTTGTTGGGAAGAGAGTTGTGTTGTGAACGTTGGGTTGTGTTTTCAAGGTTGAGTTGTGTTGTGAAGAGGGTTGTGCTGTGCAGGTTGGGTTGTGTTGTGAAGGTTGGGTTGTGTGGGGAAGAGGGTTGTGTTGTGAAGGTTGGGTTTTGTTGTAAAGGTTGGATTGTGCTGTGAAGAGGGTTGTGTTGTGAAGGTTGTGTTGTGTTGTGAAGAGGGTTGTGTTGTGAAGGTTGGGTTGTGTTGTGAAGTGGGTTGTGTTGTGAAGGTTGTGTTGTGTTTTGAAGAGGGTTGTGTTGTGAAGGTTGGGTTGTGTTGTGAAGTGGGTTGTGTTGTGAAGGTTGGGTTGTGTTTTGAAGAGGTTTGTGTTGTGAAGGTTGGGTTATGTTGTGAAGAGGTTTGTGTTGTGAAGGTTGGGTTGGGTTGTGAAGGTTGTGTTGTGTTGTGAAGGTTGGGTTGTGTTGGGAAGAGGGTTGTGTTGTGATGGTTGTGCTGTGAAGGTTTCGTTGTGTTGTGAAGAGGGTTGTGTTGTGAAGGTTGGGTTGTGTTGGGAAGAGGGTTGTGCTGTGAAGAGGGTTGTGTTGTGAAGTTTTGGTTGTGTTGTGAAGGTTTGGTTGGGTTGTGAAGGTTGGGTTGTGTTTTGAAGAGGTTTGTGTTGTGAAGGTTGGGTTGTGTTGTGAAGAGGTTTGTGTTGTGAAGGTTGGGTTGGGTTGTGAAGGTTGTGTTGTGTTGTGAAGGTTGGGTTGTGTTGGAAAGAGGGTTGTGATGCGAAGGTTGGGTTATGTTGGGAAGAGTGTTGTGTTGTGAAGGTTGTGTTGTGTTGGGCAGAGGGTTGTGTTGTGAAGGTTGTGCTGTGAATGTTGGGTTGTGTTGGGAAGAGGGTTGTGTTGTGATGGTTGTGCTGTGAAGGTTTGGTTGTGTTGTGAAGAGGGTTGTGTTGTGAAGGTTGGGTTGTGTTGGGAAGAGGGTTGTGTTGTGAAGACGGTTGTGTAGTGAAGTTTGGGTTGTGTTGTGAAGGTTTGGTTGGGTTGTGAAGGTTGGGTTCTGTTGTGAAGGTTGGGTTGTGTTGTGAAGGTTGGGTTGTGTTGGGAAGAGGGTTGTGTTGAGAAGGTTGGGTTGTGTTGTGAATAGTGTTGTGTTGTGAACGTTGGGTTGTGTTGTGAAGGTTGGGTTTTGCTGTGTAGTTTGGGTTGTGTTGTGAATGTTGGATTGTGTTGTGAAGGTTGGGTTGTGTTGTGAAGGTTGGGTTGGGTTGTGAAGATTGAGTTGTGTTGTGAAGGTTGGGTTGTATTGGGAAGAGGGTTCTGTTGTGAAGCTTGGGTTGTATTGGGAAGAGGGTTGTGTTGTGAAGGTTGTGTTGTGTTGGGAAGAGGGTTGTGTTGTGAGGGTCGTGTTGTGAAGAGGGTTGTGTTGTGAAGTTTGGGTTGTGTTGTGAAGGTTTGGTTGGGTTGTGAAGGTTGGGTTGTGTTTTGAAGAGGTTTGTGTTGTGAAGGTTGGGTTGTGTTGTGAAGAGGTTTGTGTTGTGAAGGTTGGGTTGGGTTGTGAAGGTTGTGTTGTGTTGTGAAGGTTGGGTTGTGTTGGGAAGAGGGTTGTGATGCGAAGGTTGGGTTATGTTGGGAAGAGGGTTGTGTTGTGAAGGTTGTGTTGTGAAGGTTGTGTTGTGTTGGGAAGAGGGTTGTGTTGTGAAGGTTGTGCTGTGAAGGTTGGGTTGTGTTGGGAAGAGGGTTGTGTTGTGATGGTTGTGCTGTGAAGGTTTGGTTGTGTTGTGAAGAGGGTTGTGTTGTGAAGGTTGGGTTGTGTTGGGAAGAGTGTTGTGTTGTGAAGAGGGTTGTGTTGTGAAGTTTGGGTTGTGTTGTGAAGGTTTGGTTGGGTTGTGAAGGTTGGGTTGTGTTGTGAAGGTTGGGTTGTGTTGGGAAGAGGGTTGTGTTGAGAAGGTTGGGTTGTGTTGTGAAGAGTGTTGTGTTGTGAATGTTGGGTTGTGTTGTGAAGGTTGGGTTTTGCTGTGTAGTTTGGGTTGTGTTCTGAATGTTGGATTGTGTTGTGAAGGTTGTGTTGTGTTGTGAAGAGTTTTGTGTTGTGAAGGTTGGGTTGGGTTGTGAAGATTGAGTTGTGTTGTGAAGGTTGGGTTGTATTGGGAAGGGGGTTCTGTTGTGAAGTTTGGGTTGTGTTGGGAAGAGGGTTGTGTTGTGAAGGTTGTATTGTGTTGTGAATAGTGTTGTGTTATGAAGGTTCGGTTGTGTTGTGAAGGTTGGGTTGTGTTGGGAAGAGGGTTGTGTTGTGAAGAGGGTTGTGTTGTGAAGGTTGTGTTGTGTTGGGAAGAGGGTTGTGTTGTGAGGGTCGTGTTGTGAAGGTTGGGTTGTGTTGTGAAGTGGGTTGTGTTGTGACGGTTGGGTTGTGTTTTGAAGAGGGTTGTGTTGTGAAGGTTCGGTTGTGTTGTGAAGGTTGGGTTGTGTTGTGAAGTTTGTGTTGTGTTGTGAAGAGGGTGGTGTTGTGAAGGTTGGGTTGTGTTGTGAAGGTTGGGTTGTGTTGTGAATGTTGGATTGTGTTGGGAGGAGGGTTGGGTTGTGTTGTGAGGGTTGAGTTGTGTTGCGAAGAGGGTTGTGTTGCGAAGGTTGTGTTGTGTTGTGAAGGTTGGGTTGTGTTGGGAAGAGGGTTGTGATGTGAAGGTTGGGTTATGTTGGGAAGAGGGTTGTGTTGTGAAGGTTGTGTTGTGTTGGGAAGAGGGTTGTGTTGTGAAGGTTGTGCTGTGAAGGTTGGGTTGTGTTGGGAAGAGGGTTGTGTTGTGATGGTTGTGCTGTGAAGGTTTGGTTGTGTTGTGAAGAGGGTTGTGTTGTGAAGTTTGGGTTGTGTTGGGAAGAGGGTTGTGTTGTGAAGAGGGTTGTGTTGTGAAGTTTGGGTTGTGTTGTGAAGGTTTGGTTGGGTTGTGAAGGTTGGGTTGTGTTGTGAAGGTTGGGTTGTGTTGTGAAGTCGGTTGTGTTTTGAAGGTTGGGTTGTGTTTTGAAGAGGGTTGTGTTGTGACGGTTGGGTTGTGTTTTGAAGAGGGTTGTGTTGTGAAGGTTGGGTTGTGTTGTGAAATTTGTGTTGTGTTGTGAAGAGGGTTGTGTTGTGAAGGTTGGGTTGTATTGTGAAGGTTGGGTTGTGTTGTGAATGTTGGATTGTGTTGGAAGGAGGGTTGGGTTGTGTTGTGAGGGTTGAGTTGTGTTGCGAAGTGGGTTGTGTTTCGAAGGTTGTGTTGTGTTGTGAAGGTTGGGTTTTGTTTGGAAGAGGGTTGTGTTGTGAAGGTTGTATTGTGTTGTGAATAGTGTTCTGTTATGAAGGTTCGGTTGTGTTGTGAAGGTTGGGTTGTGTTGGGAAGAGGGTTGTGTTGTGAAGAGGGTTGTGTTGTGAAGTTTGGGTTGTGTTGTGAAGGTTGGGTTGTGTTGTGAAGGTTGGGTTGTGTTGTGAAGACGGTTGTGTTTTGAAGGTTGGGTTGTGATGTGAAGGTTGGGTTGTGTTGGGAAGAGGGTTGTGTTGTGAAGGTTGGGTTGTGTTGTGAAGAGTGTTGTGTTGTGAACGTTGGGTTGTGTTGTGAAGGTTGGGTTGTGTTGGGAAAGGGGTTGTGTTGTGAAGGTTGGGTTGTGTTGTGAAGAGTGTTGGGTTGTGAACGTTGGGTTGTGTTGCGAAGGCTGGGTTTTGCTGTGTAGTTTGGGTTGTGTTGTGAATGTTGGGTTGTGTTGTGAAGGTTGGGTTGTGTTGTGAAGAGTTTTGTGTTGTGAAGGTTGGGTTGGGTTGTGAAGATTGAGTTGTGTTGTGAAGGTTGGGTTGTATTGGGAAGAGGGTTCTGTTGTGAAGTTTGGGTTGTGTTGGGAAGAGGGTTGTGTTGTGAAGGTTGTATTGTGTTGTGAATAGTGTTGTGTTATGAAGGTTCAGTTGTGTTGTGAAGGTTGGGTTGTGTTGGGAAGAGGGTTGTGTTGTGAAGAGGGTTGTGTTGTGAAGGTTGTGTTGTGTTGGGAAGAGGGTTGTGTTGTGAGGGTCGTGTTGTGAAGGTTGGGTTGTGTTGTGAAGTGGGTTGTGTTGTGACGGTTGGGTTGTGTTTTGAAGAGGGTTGTGTTGTGAAGGTTCGGTTGTGTTGTGAAGGTTGGGTTGTGTTGTGAAGTTTGTGTTGTGTTGTGAAGAGGGTGGTGTTGTGAAGGTTGGGTTGTGTTGTGAAAGTTGGGTTGTGTTGTGAATGTTGGATTGTGTTGGGAGGAGGGTTGGGTTGTGTTGTGAGGGTTGAGTTGTGTTGCGAAGAGGGTTGTGTTGCGAAGGTTGTGTTGTGTTGTGAAGGTTGGGTTGTGTTGGGAAGAGGGTTGTGATGTGAAGGTTGGGTTATGTTGGGAAGAGGGTTGTGTTGTGAAGGTTGTGTTGTGAAGGTTGTGTTGTGTTGGGAAGAGGGTTGTGTTGTGAAGGTTGTGCTGTGAAGGTTGGGTTGTGTTGGGAAGAGGGTTGTGTTGTGATGGTTGTGCTGTGAAGGTTTGGTTGTGTTGTGAAGAGGGTTGTGTTGTGAAGGTTGGGTTGTGTTGGGAAGATGGTTGTGTTGTGAAGAGGGTTGTGTTGTGAAGTTTGGGTTGTGTTGTGAAGGTTTGGTTGGGTTGTGAAGGTTGGGTTGTGTTGTGAAGTTTGGGTTGTGTTGTGAAGTCGGTTGTGTTTTGAAGGTTGGGTTGTGTTTTGAAGAGGGTTGTGTTGTGACGGTTGGGTTGTGTTTTGAAGAGGGTTGTGTTTTGAAGGTTGGGTTGTGTTGTGAAATTTGTGTTGTGTTGTGAAGAGGGTTGTGTTGTGAAGGTTGGGTTGTATTGTGAAGGTTGGGTTGTGTTGTGAATGTTGGATTGTGTTGGAAGGAGGGTTGGGTTGTGTTGTGAGGGTTGAGTTGTGTTGCGAAGTGGGTTGTGTTTCGAAGGTTGTGTTGTGTTGTGAAGGTTGGGTTTTGTTTGGAAGAGGGTTGTGTTGTGAAGGTTGTATTGTGTTGTGAATAGTGTTGTGTTATGAAGGTTCGGTTGTGTTGTGAAGGTTGGGTTGTGTTGGGAAGAGGGTTGTGTTGTGAAGAGGGTTGTGTTGTGAAGTTTGGGTTGTGTTGTGAAGGTTGGGTTGTGTTGTGAAGGTTGGGTTGTGTTGTGAAGACGGTTGTGTTTTGAAGGTTGGGTTGTGATGTGAAGGTTGGGTTGAGTTGGGAAGAGGGTTGTGTTGTGAAGGTTGGGTTGTGTTGTGAAGAGTGTTGTGTTGTGAACGTTGGGTTGTGTTGTGAAGGTTGGGTTGTGTTGGGAAAGGGGTTGTGTTGTGAAGGTTGGGTTGTGTTGTGAAGAGTGTTGGGTTGTGAACGTTGGGTTGTGTTGCGAAGGTTGGGTTTTGCTGTGTAGTTTGGGTTGTGTTGTGAATGTTGGGTTGTGTTGTGAAGGTTGGGTTGTGTTGTGAAGAGTTTTGTGTTGTGAAGGTTGGGTTGGGTTGTGAAGATTAAGTTGTGTTGTGAAGGTTGGGTTGTGTTGGGAAGAGAGTTCCGTTGTGAAGGTTGTGTTGTGAATGTTGGGTTGAGTTGGGAAGAGGGTTGTGTTGTGAAGAGGGTTGTGTTGTGAAGGTTGTGTTGTGTTGGGAAGAGGGTTGTGTTGTGAGGGTCGTGTTGTGAAGGTTGGGTTGTGTTGTGACGGTTGGGTTGTGTTTTGAAGAGGGTTGTGTTGTCAAGGTTCGGTTGTGTTGTGAAGGTTGGGTTGTGTTGTGAAGTTTGTGTTGTGTTGTGAAGAGGGTGGTGTTGTGAAGGTTGGGTTGTGTTGTGAAGGTTGGGTTGTGTTGTGAATGTCGGATTGTGTTGGGAGGAGGGTTGGGTTGTGTTGTGAGGGTTGAGTTGTGTTGCGAAGAGGGTTGTGTTGCGAAGGTTGTGTTGTGTTGTGAAGGTTGGGTTTTGTTTGGAAGAGGGTTGTGTTGTGAAGGTTGTATTGTGTTGTGAATACTGTTGTGTTATGAAGGTTCGGTTGTGTTGTTAAGGTTGGGTTTTGCTGCGCAGTTAAGGTTGTGCTGTGAAGGTTGGGTTCTGTTGTGAAATTTGGGTTTTGTTGGGAATAGGGTTGTGTTGTGAAGGTCCTGTTGTGAAGGTTAGGTTGTGTTGTGAAGAGGGTTGTGTTGTGAAGGATGGTTTGTGTTGCAAATGTTGGGTTGTGTTGGGAAGAGGGTTGTGTTGTGAAGGTTGGGTTATGTTGGGAAGAGGGTTGTGTTGTGAAGGTTGTGTTGTGAAGGTTGTGTTGTGTTGGGAAGAGGGTTGTGTTGTGAAGGTTGTGCTGTGAAGGTTGGGTTGTGTTGGGAAGAGGGTTGTGTTGTGAAGGATGGTTTGTGTTGCAAATGTTGGGTTGTGTTGGGAAGAGGGTTGTGTTGTGAAGGTTGCGTTATGTTTTCAAGGTTGAGTTGTGTTGTGAAGAGGGTTGTGCTGTGAAGGTTGGGTTGTGTTGTGAAGTTTGGGTTGTGTAGGGAAGAGGGTTGTGTTGTGAAGGTTGGGTTGTGTTGTAAAGGTTGGGTTGTGTTGTGAAGAGGGTTGTGTTGTGAAGGTTGTGTTGTGTTGTGAAGAGGGTTGTGTTGTGAAGGTTGGGTTGTGTTGGGAAGAGGGTTGTGTTGTGAAGGTCGTGTTGTGAAAGTTGGGTTGTGTTGTGAAGGTTGGGTTGTGTTGGGAAGAGGGTTGTGATGCGAAGGTTGGGTTATGTTGGGAAGAGGGTTGTGTTGTGAGGGTCGTGTTGTGAAGAGGGTTGTGTTGTGAAGTTTGGGTTGTGTTGTGAAGGTTTGGTTGGGTTGTGAAGGTTGGGTTGTGTTTTGAAGAGGTTTGTGTTGTGAAGGTTGCGTTGTGTTGTGAAGAGGGTTGTGTTGTGAAGGTTGGGTTGTGTTGGGAAGAGGGTTGTGTTGTGAAGGTCGTGTTGTGAAAGTTGGGTTGTGTTGTGAAGGTTGGGTTGTGTTGGGAAGAGGTTGTGATGCGAAGGTTGGGTATGTTGGGAAGAGGGTTGTGTTGTGAAGGTTGTGTTGTGAAGGTTGTGTTGTGTTGGGAAGAGGGTTGTGTTGTGAAGGTTGTGCTGTGAATGTTGGGTTGTTTTGGGAAGAGGGTTGTGTTGTGATGGTTGTGCTGTGAAGGTTTGTTTGTGTTGTGAAGAGGGTTGTGTTGTGAAGGTTGGGTTGTGTTGGGAAGAGGGTTGTGTTGTGAAGAGGGTTGTGTTGTGAAGTTTGGATTGTGTTGTGAAGGTTTGGTTGGGTTGTGAAGGTTGGGTTGTGTTGTGAAGACGGTTGTGTTTTGAAGGTTGGGTTGTGTTGTGAAGGTTGGGTTGTGTTGGGAAGAGGGTTGTGTTGAGAAGGTTGGGTTGTGTTGTGAAGAGTGTTGTGTTGTGAACGTTGGGTTGTGTTGTGAAGGTTGGGTTGGGTTGTGAAGATTGAGTTGTGTTGTGAAGGTTGGGTTGTATTGGGAAGAGGGTTTTGTTGTGAAGCTCGGGTTGTGTTGGGAAGAGGGTTGTGTTGTGAAGGTTGTGTTGTGTTGGGAAGAGGGTTGTGTTGTGAGGGTCGTGTTGTGAAGAGGGTTGTGTTGTGAAGTTTGGGTTGTGTTGTGAAGGTTTGGTTGGGTTGTGAAGGTTGGGTTGTGTTTTGAAGAGGTTTGTGTTGTGAAGGTTGGGTTGTGTTGTGAAGAGGTTGTGTTGTGAAGGTTGGGTTGGGTTGTGCAGGTTGTGTTGTGTTGTGAAGGTTGGGTTGTGTTGGGAAGAGGGTTGTGATGCGAAGGTTGGGTTATGTTGGGAAGAGGGTTGTGTTGTGAAGGTTGTGTTGTGAAGGTTGTGTTGTGTTGGGAAGAGGGTTGTGTTGTGAAGGTTGTGCTGTGAAGGTTGGGTTGTGTTGGGAAGAGGGTTGTGTTGTGATGGTTGTGCTGTGAAGGTTTGGTTGTGTTGTGAAGAGGGTTGTGTTGTGAAGGTTGGGTTGTGTTGGGAAGAGGGTTGTGTTGTGAAGAGGGTTGTGTTGTGAAGTTTGGGTTGTGTTGTGAAGGTTTGGTTGGGTTGTGAAGGTTGGGTTGTGTTGTGAAGGTTGGGTTGTGTTGTGAAGACGGTTGTGTTTTGAAGGTTGGGTTGTGTTGTGAAGGTTGGGTTGT
Organism: Mobula birostris; assembly: GCF_030028105.1. Classification (NCBI taxonomy): domain Eukaryota; kingdom Metazoa; phylum Chordata; class Chondrichthyes; order Myliobatiformes; family Myliobatidae; genus Mobula; species Mobula birostris. The sequence continues at coordinate 32,684,735 of NC_092379.1, forward strand.
GTTGGAAGAGGGTTGTGTTGAGAAGGTTGGGTTGTGTTGTGAAGAGTGTTGAGTTGTGAACGTTGGGTTGTGTTGTGAAGGTTGGGTTTTGCTGTGTAGTTTGGGTTGTGTTGTGAATGTTGGATTGTGTTGTGAAGGTTGGGTTGTGTTGTGAAGAGTTTTGTGTTGTGAAGGTTGGGTTGGGTTGTGAAGATTGAGTTGTGTTGTGAAGGTTGGGTTGTATTGGGAAGAGGGTTCTGTTGTGAAGTTTGGGTTGTGTTGGGAAGAGGGTTGTGTTGTGAAGGTTGTATTGTGTTGTGAATAGTGTTGTGTTATGAAGGTTCGGTTGTGTTGTGAAGGTTGGGTTGTGTTGGAAGAGGGTTGTGTTGTGAAGAGGGTTGTGTTGTGAAGGTTGTGTTGTGTTGGGAAGAGGGTTGTGTTGTGAGGGTCGTGTTGTGAAGGTTGGGTTGTGTTGTGAAGTGGGTTGTGTTGTGACGGTTGGGTTGTGTTTTGAAGAGGGTTGTGTTGTGAAGGTTCGGTTGTGTTGTGAAGGTTGGGTTGTGTTGTGAAGTTTGTGTTGTGTTGTGAAGAGGGTGGTGTTGTGAAGGTTGGGTTGTGTTGTGAAGGTTGGGTTGTGTTGTGAATGTTGGATTGTGTTGGGAGGAGGGTTGGGTTGGGTTGTGAGGGTTGAGTTGTGTTGCGAAGAGGGTTGTGTTGCGAAGGTTGAGTTGTGTTGTGAAGGTTGGGTTTTGTTTGGAAGAGGGTTGTGTTGTGAAGGTTGTATTGTGTTGTGAATACTGTTGTGTTATGAAGGTTCGGTTGTGTTGTTAAGGTTGGGTTTTGCTGTGCAGTTAAGGTTGTGTCGTGAAGGTTGGGTTCTGTTGTGAAATTTGGGTTTTGTTGTGAAGAGTTTTGTGTTGTGAAGGTTGGGTTGGGTTGTGAAGATAAGTTGTGTTGTGAAGGTTGGGTTGTGTTGGGAAGAGGGTACTGTTGTGAAGTTTGGGTTGTGTTGGGAAGAGAGTTCTGTTGTGAAGGTTGTGTTGTGAATGTTGGTTGAGTTGGAAGAGGGTTGTGTTGTGAAGAGGGTTGTGTTGTGAAGGTTGTGTTGTGTTGGGAAGAGGGTTGTGTTGTGAGGGTCGTGTTGTGAAGGTTGGGTTGTGTTGTGAAGTGGGTTGTGTTGTGACGGTTGGGTTGTGTTTTGAAGAGGGTTGTGTTGTGAAGGTTCGGTTGTGTTGTGAAGGTTGGGTTGTGTTGTGAAGTTTGTGTTGTGTTGTGAAGAGGGTGGTGTTGTGAAGGTTGGGTTGTGTTGTGAAGGTTGGGTTGTGTTGTGAATGTTGGATTGTGTTGGGAGGAGGGTTGGGTTGTGTTGTGAGGGTTGAGTTGTGTTGCGAAGAGGGTTGTGTTGCGAAGGTTGTGTTGTGTTGTGAAGGTTGGGTTTTGTTTGGAAGAGGGTTGTGTTGTGAAGGTTGTATTGTGTTGTGAATACTGTTGTGTTATGAAGGTTCGGTTGTGTTGTTAAGGTTGGGTTTTGCTGCGCAGTTAAGGTTGTGCTGTGAAGGTTGGGTTCTGTTGTGAAATTTGGGTTTTGTTGGGAAGAGGGTTGTGTTGTGAAGGTCCTGTTGTGAAGGTTAGGTTGTGTTGTGAAGAGGGTTGTGTTGTGAAGGATGGTTTGTGTTGCAAATGTTGGGTTGTGTTGGGAAGAGGGTTGTGTTGTGAAGGTTGGGTTATGTTTTCAAGGTTGAGTTGTGTTGTGAAGAGGGTTGTGCTGTGAAGGTTGGGTTGTGTTGTGAAGTTTGGGTTGTGTAGGGAAGAGGGTTGTGTTGTGAAGGTTGGGTTGTGTTGTAAAGGTTGGGTTGTGTTGTGAAGAGGGTTGTGTTGTGAAGGTTGTGTTGTGTTGTGAAGAGGGTTGTGTTGTGAAGGTTGGGTTGTGTTGGGAAGAGGGTTGTGTTGTGAAGGTCGTGTTGTGAAAGTTGGTTGTGTTGTGAAGGTTGGGTTGTGTTGGGAAGAGGGTTGTGTTGAGAAGGTTGGGTTGTGTTGTGAAGGTTGGGTTTTGCTGTGTAGTTTGGGTTGTGTTGTGAATGTTGGATTGTTTTATGAAGGTTGGGTTGTGTTGTGAAGAGTTTTGTGTTGTGAAGGTTGGGTTGGGTTGTGAAGATTGAGTTGTGTTGTGAAGGTTGGGTTGTATTGGGAAGAGTGTTTTGTTGTGAAGTTTGGGTTGTGTTGGGAAGAGGGTTGTGTTGTGAAGGTTGTGTTGTGTTGGGAAGAGGGTTGTGTTGTGAGGGTCGTGTTGTGAAGGTTGGGATGTGTTGTGACGGTTGGGTTGTGTTTTGAAGAGGGTTGTGTTGTGAAGGTTGGGTTGTGTTGTGAAATTTGTGTTGTGTTGTGAAGAGGGTTGTGTTGTGAAGGTTGGGTTGTGTTGTGAAGAGGGTTGTGTTGTGAAGTTTCGGTTGTGTTGTGAAGGTTGGGTTGTGTTGTGAAGGTTGGGTTGTGTTGTGAAGACGGTTGTGTTTTGAACGTTTGGGTTGTGTTGTGAAGGTTGGGTTGTGTTGGGAAGAGGGTTGTGTTGTGAAGGTTGGGTTGTGTTGTGAAGAGTGTTGTGTTGTGAACGTTGGGTTGTGTTGTGAAGGTTGGGTTGTGTTGGGAAGAGGGTTGTGTTGTGAAGGTTGGGTTGTGTTGTGAAGAGTGTTGTGTTGTGAACGTGGGTTGTGTTGCGAAGGTTGGGTTTTGCTGTGTAGTTTGGGTTGTGTTGTGAATGTTGGGTTGTGTTGTGAAGGTTGGGTTGTGTTGTGAAGGTTTGGTTGTGTTGTGAAGAGGGTTGTATTGTGAAGTTTGGGTTGTGTTGTGAAGGTTGGGTTGTGTTGTGAAGGTTGGGTTGTGTTGCGAAGAGGGTTGTGTTGTGAAGATTGGGTTGTGTTGTGAAGAGTGTTGTGTTGTGAAAGTTGGGTTGTGTTGTGAAGGTTGGGTTTTGCTGTGTAGTTTGGGTTGTGTTGTGAAAGTTGGGTTGTGTTATGAAGGTTGGGTTGTGTTGTGAAGGTTGGGTTGTGTTGTGAAGGTTGGGTTGTGTTGTGAAGAGTTTTGTGTTGTGAAGGTTGGGTTAGGTTGTGAAGGTTGAGTTGTGTTGTGAAGGTTGGGTTGTGTTGGGAAGAGGGATCTGTTGTGAAGTTTGGGTTGTGTTGGGAAGAGGGTTGTGTTGTGAAGGTTGTGTTGTGAAGGTTGGGTTGAGTTGGGAAGAGGGTTGTGCTGTGAAGAGGGTTGTGTTGTGCAGGTTGTGTTGTGTTGGGAAGAGGGTTGTGTTGTGAAGGTCGTGTTGTGAAGGTTGGGTTGTGTTGTGAAGAGAGTTGTGTTATGACGGTTGGGTTGTGTATTGAAGTGGGTTGTGTTGTGAAGGTTGGGTTGTGTTGTGAAGGTTGGGTTTTGTTTGGAAGAGGGTTGTGTTGAGAAGGTTGGGTTGTGTTGTGAAGGTTGGGTTGTGTTGTGAATGTTGGATTGTGTTGGGAGGAGGGTTGAGTTGTGTTGCGAAGAGGGTTGTGTTGCGAAGGTTGTGTTGTGTTGTGAAGGTTGGGTTTTGTTTGGAAGAGGGTTGTGTTGTGCTGTGAAGAGGGTTGTGTTGTGAATGTTGGGTTGTGTTGGGAAGAGGGTTGTGTTGTGAAGGTTTGGTTGTGTTGTGAAGAGGGTTGTATTGTGAAGTTTGGGTTGTGTTGTGAAGTTTGGGTTGTGTTGTGAAGGTTGGGTTGTGTTGTGAAGGTTGGGTTGTGTTGTGAAGACGGTTGTGTTTTGAAGGTTGGGTTGTGTTGTGAAGGTTGGGTTGTGTTGGGAAGAGGGTTGTGTTGTGAAGGTTGGGTTGTGTTGTGAAGAGTTTTGTGTTGTGAAGGTTGGGTTGGGTTGTGAAGATTGAGTTGTGTTGTGAAGGTTGCGTTGTATTGGGAAGAGGGTTCTGTTGTGAAGTTTGGGTTGTGTTGGGAAGAGGGTTGTGTTGTGAAGGTTGTATTGTGTTGTGAATAGTGTTGTGTTATGAAGGTTCGGTTGTGTTGTGAAGGTTGGGTTGTGTTGGGAAGAGGGTTGTGTTGTGAAGAGGGTCGTGTTGTGAAGGTTGGGTTGTGTTGTGAAGTGGGTTGTGTTGTGACGGTTGGGTTGTGTTTTGAAGAGGGTTGTGTTGTGAAGGTTCGGTTGTGTTGTGAAGGTTGGGTTGTGTTGTGAAGTTTGTGTTGTGTTGTGAAGAGGGTGGTGTTGTGAAGGTTGGGTTGTGTTGTGAAGGTTGGGTTGTGTTGTGAATGTTGGATTGTGTTGGGAGGAGGGTTGGGTTGTGTTGTGAGGGTTGAGTTGTGTTGCGAAGAGGGTTGTGTTGCGAAGGTTGTGTTGTGTTGTGAAGGTTGGGTTGTGTTGGGAAGAGGGTTGTGATGCGAAGGTTGGGTTATGTTGGGAAGAGGGTTGTGTTGTGAAGGTTGTGTTGTGAAGGTTGTGTTGTGTTGGGAAGAGGGTTGTGTTGTGAAGGTTGTGCTGTGATGGTTGGGTTGTGTTGGGAAGAGGGTTGTGTTGTGATGTTTGTGCTGTGAAGGTTTGGTTGTGTTGTGAAGAGGGTTGTGTTGTGAAGGTTGGGTTGTGTTGGGAAGAGGGTTGTGTTGTGAAGAGGGTTGTGTTGTGAAGTTTGGGTTGTGTTGTGAAGGTTTGGTTGGGGTTGTGAAGGTTGGGTTCTGTTGTGAAGGTTGGGTTGTGTTGTGAAGACGGTTGTGTTTTGAAGGTTGGGTTGTGTTTTGAAGAGGGTTGTGTTGTGACGGTTGGGTTGTGTTTTGAAGAGGGTTGTGTTGTGAAGGTTGGGTTGTGTTGTGAAATTTGTGTTGTGTTGTGAAGAGGGTTGTGTTGTGAAGGTTGGGTTGTGTTGTGAAGGTTGGGTTGTGTTGTGAATGTAGGATTGTGTTGGAAGGAGGGTTGGGTTGTGTTGTGAGGGTTGAGTTGTGTTGCGAAGTGGGTTGTGTTTCGAAGGTTGTGTTGTGTTGTGAAGGTTGGGTTTTGTTTGGAAGAGGGTTGTGTTGTGAAGGTTGTATTGTGTTGTGAATAGTGTTGTGTTATGAAGGTTCGGTTGTGCTGTGAAGGTTGGGTTGTGTTGGGAAGAGGGTTGTGTTGTGAAGAGGGTTGTGTTGTGAAGTTTGGGTTGTGTTGTGAAGGTTGGGTTGTGTTGTGAAGGTTGGGTTGTGTTGTGAAGACGGTTGTGTTTTGAAGGTTGGGTTGTGTTGTGAAGGTTGGGTTGTGTTGGGAAGAGGGTTGTGTTGTGAAGGTTGGGTTGTGTTGTGAAGTGGGTTGTGTTGTGACGGTTGGGTTGTGTTTTGAAGAGGGTTGTGTTGTGAAGGTTCGGTTGTGTTGTGAAGGTTGGGTTGTGTTGTGAAGTTTGTGTTGTGTTGTGAAGAGGGTGGTGTTGTGAAGGTTGGGTTGTGTTGTGAAGGTTGGGTTGTGTTGTGAATGTTGGATTGTGTTGGGAGGAGGGTTGGGTTGTGTTGTGAGGGTTGAGTTGTGTTGCGAAGAGGGTTGTGTTGCGAAGGTTGTGTTGTGTTGTGAAGGTTGGGTTGTGTTGGGAAGAGGGTTGTGATGCGAAGGTTGGGTTATGTTGGGAAGAGGGTTGTGTTGTGAAGGTTGTGTTGTGAAGGTTGTGTTGTGTTGGGAAGAGGGTTGTGTTGTGAAGGTTGTGCTGTGATGGTTGGGTTGTGTTGGGAAGAGGGTTGTGTTGTGATGTTTGTGCTGTGAAGGTTTGGTTGTGTTGTGAAGAGGGTTGTGTTGTGAAGGTTGGGTTGTGTTGGGAAGAGGGTTGTGTTGTGAAGAGGGTTGTGTTGTGAAGTTTGGGTTGTGTTGTGAAGGTTTGGTTGGGTTGTGAAGGTTGGGTTCTGTTGTGAAGGTTGGGTTGTGTTGTGAAGACGGTTGTGTTTGAAGGTTGGGTTGTGTTTTGAAGAGGGTTGTGTTGTGACGGTTGGGTTGTGTTTTGAAGAGGGTTGTGTTGTGAAGGTTGGGTTGTGTTGTGAAATTTGTGTTGTGTTGTGAAGAGGGTTGTGTTGTGAAGGTTGGGTTGTGTTGTGAAGGTTGGGTTGTGTTGTGAATGTAGGATTGTGTTGGAAGGAGGGTTGGGTTGTGTTGTGAGGGTTGAGTTGTGTTGCGAAGTGGGTTGTGTTTCGAAGGTTGTGTTGTGTTGTGAAGGTTGGGTTTTGTTTGGAAGAGGGTTGTGTTGTGAAGGTTGTATTGTGTTGTGAATAGTGTTGTGTTATGAAGGTTCGGTTGTGCTGTGAAGGTTGGGTTGTGTTGGGAAGAGGGTTGTGTTGTGAAGAGGGTTGTGTTGTGAAGTTTGGGTTGTGTTGTGAAGGTTGGGTTGTGTTGTGAAGGTTGGGTTGTGTTGTGAAGACGGTTGTGTTTTGAAGGTTGGGTTGTGTTGTGAAGGTTGGGTTGTGTTGGGAAGAGGGTTGTGTTGTGAAGGTTGGGTTGTGTTGTGAAGAGTGTTGTGTTGTGAACGTTGGGTTGTGTTGTGAAGGTTGGGTTGTGTTGGGAAAGGGGTTGTGTTGTGAAGGTTGGGTTGTGTTGTGAAGAGTGTTGTGTTGTGAACGTTGGGTTGTGTTGCGAAGGTTATGTTTTGCTGTGTAGTTTGGGTTGTGTTGTGAATGTTGGGTTGTGTTGTGAAGGTTGGGTTGTGTTGTGAAGAGTTTTGTGTTGTGAAGGTTGGGTTGGGTTGTGAAGATTAAGTTGTGTTGTGAAGGTTGGGTTGTGTTGGGAAGAGGGTACTGTTGTGAAGTTTGGGTTGTGTTGGGAAGAGAGTTCTGTTGTGAAGGTTGTGTTGTGAATGTTGGGTTGAGTTGGGAAGAGGGTTGTGTTGTGAAGAGGGTTGTGTTGTGAAGGTTGTGTTGTGTTGGGAAGAGGGTTGTGTTGTGAGGGTCGTGTTGTGAAGGTTGGGTTGTGTTGTGAAGTGGGTTGTGTTGTGACGGTTGGGTTGTGTTTTGAAGAGGGTTGTGTTGTGAAGGTTCGGTTGTGTTGTGAAGGTTGGGTTGTGTTGTGAATGTTGGATTGTGTTGGGAGGAGGGTTGGGTTGTGTTGTGAGGGTTGAGTTGTGTTGCGAAGAGGGTTGTGTTGCGAAGGTTGTGTTGTGTTGTGAAGGTTGGGTTTTGTTTGGAAGAGGGTTGTGTTGTGAAGGTTGTATTGTGTTGTGAATACTGTTGTGTTATGAAGGTTAGGTTGTGTTGTTAAGATTGGGTTTTGCTGCGCAGTTAAGGTTGTGCTGTGAAGGTGGGGTTCTGTTGTGAAATTTGGGTTTTGTTGGAAGAGGGTTGTGTTGTGAAGGTCCTGTTGTGAAGGTTAGGTTGTGTTGTGAAGAGGGTTGTGTTGTGAAGGATGGTTTGTGTTGCAAATGTTGGGTTTTTTTGGAAGAGGGTTGTGTTGTGAAGGTTGGGTTATGTTTTCAAGGTTGAGTTGTGTTGTAAAGAGGGTTGTGCTGTGAAGGTTGGGTTGTGTTGTGAAGTTTGGGTTGTGTAGGGAAGAGGGTTGTGTTGTGAAGGTTGGGTTGTGTTGTAAAGGTTGGGTTGTGTTGTGAAGAGGGTTGTGTTGTGAAGGTTGTGTTGTGTTGTGAAGAGGGTTTGTGTTGTGAAGGTTGGGTTGTGTTGGGAAGAGGGTTGTGTTGTGAAGGTCGTGTTGTGAAAGTTGGGTTGTGTTGTGAAGGTTGGGTTGTGTTGGGAAGAGGGTTGTGTTGAGAAGGTTGGGTTGTGTTGTGAAGGTTGGGTTTTGCTGTGTAGTTTGGGTTGTGTTGTGAATGTTGGATTGTGTTGTGAAGGTTGGGTTGTGTTGTGAAGAGTTTTGTGTTGTGAAGGTTGGGTTGGGTTGTGAAGATTGAGTTGTGTTGTGAAGGTTGGGTTGTATGGGAAGAGGGTTCTGTTGTGAAGTTTGGGTTGTGTTGGGAAGAGGGTTGTGTTTTGAAGGTTGTGTTGTGTTGGGAAGAGGGTTGTGTTGTGAGGGTCGTGTTGTGTAGGTTGGGATGTGTTGTGACGGTTGGGTTGTGTTTTGAAGAGGGTTGTGTTGTGAAGGTTGGGTTGTGTTGTGAAATTTGTGTTGTGTTGTGAAGAGGGTTGTGTTGTGAAGGTTGGGTTGTGTTGTGAAGAGGGTTGTGTTGTGAAGTTTGGGTTGTGTTGTGAAGGTTGGGTTGTGTTGTGAAGGTTGGGTTGTGTTGTGAAGACGGTTGTGTTTTTGAAGGTTGGGTTGTGTTGTGAAGGTTGGGTTGTGTTGGGAAGAGGGTTGTGTTGTGAAGGTTGGGTTGTGTTGTGAAGAGTGTTGTGTTGTGAACGTTGGGTTGTGTTGTGAAGGTTGGGTTGTGTTGGGAAGACGGTTGTGTTGTGAAGGTTGGGTTGTGTTGTGAAGAGTGTTGTGTTGTGAACGTTGGGTTGTGTTGCGAAGGTTGGGTTTTGCTGTGTAGTTTGGGTTGTGTTGTGAATGTTGGGTTGTGTTGTGAAGGTTGGGTGTGTTGTGAAGGTTTGGTTGTGTTGTGAAGAGGGTTGTATTGTGAAGTTTGGGTTGTGTTGTGAAGGTTGGGTTGTGTTGTGAAGGTTGGGTTGTGTTGCGAAGAGGGTTGTGTTGTGAAGATTGGGTTGTGTTGTGAAGAGTGTTGTGTTGTGAAAGTTGGGTTGTGTTGTGAAGGTTGGGTTTTGCTGTGTAGTTTGGGTTGTGTTGTGAAAGTTGGGTTGTGTTATGAAGGTTGGGTTGTGCTGTGAAGGTTGGGTTGTGTTGTGAAGGTTGGGTTGTGTTGTGAAGAGTTTTGTGTTGTGAAGGTTGGGTTAGGTTGTGAAGGTTGAGTTGTGTTGTGAAGGTTGGGTTGTGTTGGGAAGAGGGATCTGTTGTGAAGTTTGGGTTGTGTTGGGAAGAGGGTTGTGTTGTGAAGGTTGTGTTGTGAAGGTTGGGTTGAGTTGGGAAGAGGGTTGTGCTGTGAAGAGGGTTGTGTTGTGCAGGTTGTGTTGTGTTGGGAAGAAGGTTGTGTTGTGAAGGTCGTGTTGTGAAGGTTGGGTTGTGTTGTGAAGAGAGTTGTGTTATGACGGTTGGGTTGTGTTTTGAAGTGGGTTGTGTTGTGAAGGTTGGGTTGTGTTGTGAAGGTTGGGTTTTGTTTGGAAGAGGGTTGTGTTGAGAAGGTTGGGTTGTGTTGTGAAGGTTGGGTTGTGTTGTGAATGTTGGATTGTGTTGGGAGGAGGGTTGAGTTGTGTTGTGAGGGTTGAGTTGTGTTGCGAAGAGGGTTGTGTTGCGAAGGTTGTGTTGTGTTGTGAAGGTTGGGTTTTGTTTGGAAGAGGGTTGTGTTGTGCTGTGAAGAGGGTTGAGTTGTGAATGTTGGGTTGTGTTGGGAAGAGGGTTGTGTTGTGAAGGTTTGGTTGTGTTGTGAAGAGGGTTGTATTGTGAAGTTTGGGTTGTGTTGTGAAGGTTGGGTTGTGTTGTGAAGGTTGGGTTGTGTTGTGAAGACGGTTGTGTTTTGAAGGTTAGGTTGTGTTGTGAAGGTTGGGTTGTGTTGGGAAGAGGGTTGTGTTGTGAAGGTTGGGTTGTGTTGTGAAGAGTGTTGTGTTGTGAACGTTGGGTTGTGTTGTGAAGGTTGGGTTGTGTTGGGAAGAGGGTTGTGTTGTGAAGGTTGGGTTGTGTTGTGAAGAGTGTTGTGTTGTGAACGTTGGGTTGTGTTGCGAAGGTTGGGTTTTGCTGTGTAGTTTTGGTTGTGTTGTGAAGGTTGGGTTGTGTTGTGAAGGTTGGGTTGTGTTGTGAAGAGTTTTGTGTTGTGAAGGTTGGGTTGGGTTGTGAAGATTAAGTTCTGTTGTGAAGGTTGGGTTGTGTTGGGAAGAGGGTACTGTTGTGAAGTTTGGGTTGTGTTGGGAAGAGAGTTCTGTTGTGAAGGTTGTGTTGTGAATGTTGGGTTGAGTTGGGAAGAGGGTTGTGTTGTGAAGAGGGTTGTGTTGTGAAGGTTGTGTTGTGTTGGGAAGAGGGTTGTGTTGTGAGGGTCGTGTTGTGAAGGTTGGGTTGTGTTGTGAAGTGGGTTGTGTTGTGACGGTTGGGTTGTGTTTTGAAGAGGGTTGTGTTGTGAAGGTTCAGTTGTGTTGTGAAGGTTGGGTTGTGTTGTGAAGTTTGTGTTGTGTTGTGAAGAGGGTGGTGTTGTGAAGGTTGGGTTGTGTTGTGAAGGTTGGGTTGTGTTGTGAATGTTGGATTGTGTTGGGAGGAGGGTTGGGTTGTGTTGTGAGGTTGAGTTGTGTTGCGAAGAGGGTTGTGTTGCGAAGGTTGTGTTGTGTTGTGAAGGTTGGGTTTTGTTTGGAAGAGGGTTGTGTTGTGAAGGTTGTATTGTGTTGTGAATACTGTTGTGTTATGAAGGTTCGGTTGTGTTGTTAAGGTTGGGTTTTGCTGTGCAGTTAAGGTTGTGTTGTGAAGGTTGGGTTCTGTTGTGAAATTTGGGTTTTGTTGGGAAGAGGGTTGTGTTGTGAAGGTTCTGTTGTGAAGGTTAGGTTGTGTTGTGAAGAGGGTTGTGTTGTGAAGGATGGTTTGTGTTGCAAATGTTGGGTTGTGTTGGGAAGAGGGTTGTGTTGTGAAGGTTGGGTTATGTTTTCAAGGTTGAGTTGTGTTGTGAAGAGGGTTGTGCTGTGAAGGTTGGGTTGTGTTGTGAAGTTTGGGTTGTGTAGGGAAGAGGGTTGTGTTGTGAAGGTTGGGTTGTGTTGTAAAGGTTGGGTTGTGTTGTGAAGAGGGTTGTGTTGTGAAGGTTGTGTTGTGTTGTGAAGAGGGTTGTATTGTGAAGGTTGGGTTGTGTTGGGAAGAGGGTTGTGTTGTGAAGGTCGTGTTGTGAAAGTTGGGTTGTGTTGTGAAGGTTGTGTTGTGTTGTGAAGGTTGTGTTGTGTTTTGAAGAAGGTTGTGTTGTGAAGGTTGGGTTGTGTTGGGAAGAGGGTTGTGATGTGAAGGTTGGGTTATGTTGGGAAGAGGGTTGTGTTGTGAAGGTTGTGTTGTGAAGGTTGTGTTGTGTTGGGAAGAGGGTTGTGTTGTGAAGGTTGTGCTGTGATGGTTGGGTTTTGTTGGGAAGAGGGTTGTGTTGTGATGGTTGTGCTGTGAAGGTTTGGTTGTGTTGTGAAGAGGGTTGTGTTGTGAAGGTTTGGTTGGGTTGTGAAGGTTGGGTTGTGTTTTGAAGAGGTTTGTGTTGTGAAGGTTGGGTTGTGTTGTGAAGAGGTTTGTGTTGTGAAGGTTGGGTTGGGTTGTGAAGGTTGTGTTGTGTTGTGAAGGTTGGGTTGTGTTGGGAAGAGGGTTGTGATGCGAAGGTTGGGTTATGTTGGGAAGAGGGTTGTGTTGTGAAGGTTGTGTTGTGAAGGTTTTGTTGTGTTGGGAAGTGGGTTGTGTTGTGAAGGTTGTGCTGTGAAGGTTGGGTTGTGTTGGGAAGAGGGTTGTGTTGTGATGGTTGTGCTGTGAAGGTTTGGTTGTGTTGTGAAGAGGGTTGTGTTGTGAAGGTTGGGTTGTGTTGGGAAGAGGGTTGTGTTGTGAAGAGGGTTGTGTTGTGAAGTTTGGGTTGTGTTGTGAAGGTTTGGTTGGGTTGTGAAGGTTGGGTTGTGTTGTGAAGGTTGGGTTGTGTTGTGAAGACGGTTGTGTTTTGAAGGTTGGGTTGTGTTGTGAAGGTTGGGTTGTGTTGGGAAGAGGGTTGTGTTGAGAAGGTTGGGTTGTGTTGTGAAGAGTGTTGTGTTGTGAACGTTGGGTTGTGTTGTGAAGGTTGGGTTTTGCTGTGTAGTTTGGGTTGTGTTGTGAATGTTGGATTGTGTTGTGAAGGTTGGGTTGTGTTGTGAAGAGTTTTGTGTTGTGAAGGTTGGGTTGGGTTGTGAAGATTGAGTTGTGTTGTGAAGGTCGTGTTGTGAAGGTTGTGTTGTGTTGTGAAGGTTGTGTTGTGTTTTGAAGAAGGTTGTGTTGTGAATGTTGGGTTGTGTTTTGAAGAGGTTTGTGTTGTGAATGTTGGGTTGTGTTGTGAAGAGGTTTGTGTTGTGAACGTTGGGTTGGGTTGTGAAGGTTGTGTTGTGTTGTGAAGGTTGGGTTGTGTTGGGAAGAGGGTTGTGATGCGAAGGTTGGGTTATGTTGGGAAGAGGGTTGTGTTGTGAAGGTTGGGTTGTGTTGTGATGGTTGGGTTCTGTTGTGAAGGTTGTGTTGTGTTGGGAAGATTGTTGTGTTGTGAAGGTTGTGCTGTGAAGGTTGGGTTGAGTTGGGAAGAGGGTTGTGCTGTGAAGAGGGTTGTGTTGTGCAGGTTGTGTTGTGTTGGGTAGAGGGTTGTGTTGTGAAGGTCGTGTTGTGAAGGTTGGGTTGTGTTGTGAAGAGAGTTGTGTTATGACGGTTGGGTTGTGTTTTGAAGTGGGTTGTGTTGTGAAGGTTGGGTTGTGTTGTGAATGTTGGGTTTTGTTTGGAAGAGGGTTGTGTTGAGAAGGTTGGGTTGTGTTGTGAAGGTTGGGTTGTGTTGGGAGGAGGGTTGAGTTGTGTTGTGAGGGTTGAGTTGTGTTGCGAAGAGGGTTGTGTTGCGAAGGTTGTGTTGTGTTGTGAAGGTTGGGTTTTGTTTGGAAGTGGGTTGTGTTGAGAAGGTTGTGTTGTGCTGTGAAGAGGGTTGTGTTGTGAATGTTGGGTTGTGTTGGGAAGAGGGTTGTGTTGTGAAGGTTTGGTTGTGTTGTGAAGAGGGTTGTATTGTGAAGTTTGGGTTGTGTTGTGAAGGTTGGGTTGTGTTGTGAAGGTTGGGTTGTGTTGTGAAGACGGTTGTGTTTTGAAGGTTGGGTTGTGTTGTGAAGGTTGGGTTGTGTTGGGAAGAGGGTTGTGTTGTGAAGGTTGGGTTGTGTTGTGAAGAGTGTTGTGTTGTGAACGTTGGGTTGTGTTGTGAAGGTTGAGTTGTGTTGGGAAGAGGGTTGTGTTGTGAAGGTTGGGTTGTGTTGTGAAGAGTGTTGTGTTGTGAACGTTGGGTTGTGTTGCGAAGGTTGGGTTTTGCTGTGTAGTTTGGGTTGTGTTGTGAATGTGGGGTTGTGTTGTGAAGGTTGGGTTGTGTTGTGAAGTGTTTTGTGTTGTGAAGGTTGGGTTGGGTTGTGAAGATTAAGTTGTGTTGTGAAGGTTGGGTTGTGTTAGGAAGAGGGTACTGTTGTGAAGTTTGGGTTGTGTTGGGAAGAGAGTTCTGTTGTGAAGGTTGTGTTGTGAATGTTGGGTTGAGTTGGGAAGAGGGTTGTGTTGTGAAGAGGGTTGTGTTGTGAAGGTTGTGTTGTGTTGGGAAGAGGGTTGTGTTGTGAGGGTCGTGTTGTGAAGGTTGGGTTGTGTTGTGAAGTGGGTTGTGTTGTGACGGTTGGGATGTGTTTTGAAGAGGGTTGTGTTGTGAAGGTTGGGTTGAGTTGGGAAGAGGGTTGTGTTGTGAAGGTTGTGTCGTGTTGTGATGATTGGGTTGTGTTATGAAGGTTGGGTTGTGAAGGTTGGGTTGTGTTGGGAAGAGCGTTGTGTTGTGATGGTTGTGCTGTGAAGGTTCGGTTGTGTTGTGAAGAGGGTTGTGTTGTGAAGATTGGGTTGTTTTGAAAAGAGGGTTGTGTTGTGAAGGTTGGGTTGTGTTGTGAAGAGGGTTGTGTTCTGAAGAGGGTTGTGTTGTGAAGGTTGGGTAGTGCTGGGAAGAGGGTTGTGTTGTGAAGGTTGGGTTGTGTTGTGAAGAGGGTTGTGTTGTGAAGTTTGGGTTGTGTTGTGAAGGTTGGGTTGGGTTGTGAAGGTTGGGTTGTGTTGTGAAGGTTGGGTTGTGTTGTGAAGGTTGTGTTGTGTTGTGAAGAGTGTTGTGTTGTGAACGTTGGGTTGTGTTGTGCAGGTTGGGTTTTGCTCTGTAGTTTGGGTTGTGTTGTGAAAGTTGGGTTGTGTTATGAAGGTTGGGTTGTGTTGTGAAGGTTGGGTTGTGTTGTGAAGGTTGGGTTGTGTTGTAAAGATTTTTGTGTTGTGAAGGTTGGGTTGGGTTGTGAAGGTTGAGTTGTTTTGTGAAGGTTGGGTTGTGTTGGGAAGAGTGTTCTGTTGTGAAGTTTGGGTTGTGTTGGGAAGAGGGTTGTGTTTTGAAGGTTGTGTTGCGAAGGTTGGGTTGAGTTGGGAAGAGGGTTGTGTTGTGAAGAGGGTTGTGTTGTGAAGGTTGTGTTGTGTTGTGAAGGTTGGGTTTAGTTGGGAAGAGGGTTGTGTTGTGAAGGTTGTATTGTGTTGTGAATAGTGTTGTGTTGTGAAGGTTGGGTTGTTTTGTGAAGGTTGGGTTTTGCTGTGCGGTTTGGTTTGTGTTGTGAAGGTTGGGTTCTGTTGTGAAGTTTGGGTTGTGTTGGGAAGAGGGTTGTGTTGTGAAGATCCTGTTGTGAAGGTTAGGTTGTATTGTGAAGAGGGTTGTGTTGTGAAGGATGGTTTGTGTTGCAAATATTGGGTTGTGTTGGGAAGAGGGTTGTGTTGTGCAGGTTGGGTTGTGTTTTCAAGGTTGAGTTGTGTTATGAAGAGGGTTGTGCTATGAAGGTTGGGTTGTGTTGTGAAGTTTGGGTTGTGTAGGGAAGAGGGTTGTGTTGTGAAGGTTGTGTTGTGTTGTGAAGAGGGTTGTGTTGTGAAGATTGGTTTGTGTTGGGAAGAGGGTTGTGTTGTGAATGTTGGGTTGTGTTTTGAAGAGGTTTGTGTTGTGAATGTTGGGTTGTGTTGTGAAGAGGTTTGTGTTGAGAACGTTGGGTTGGGTTGTGAAGGTTGTGTTGTGTTGTGAATGTTGGGTTGTGTTTTGAAGAGGTTTGTGTTGTGAATGTTGGGTTGTGTTGTGAAGAGGTTTGTGTTGAGAACGTTGGGTTGGGTTGTGAAGGTTGTGTTGTGTTGTGAAGGTTGGGTTGTGTTGGGAAGAGGGTTGTGATGCGAAGGTTGGGTTATGTTGGGAAGAGGGTTGTGTTGTGAAGGTTGGGTTGTGTTGTGATGGTTGGGTTCTGTTGTGAAGGTTGTGTTGTGTTGGGAAGATTGTTGTGTTGTGAAGGTTGTGCTGTGAAGGTTGGGTTGAGTTGGGAAGAGGGTTGTGCTGTGAAGAGGGTTGTGTTGTGCAGGTTGTGTTGTGTTGGGAAGAGGGTTGTGTTGTGAAGGTCGTGTTGTGAAGGTTTGGTTGTGTTGTGAAGGGAGTTGTGTTATGACGGTTGGGTTGTGTTTTGAAGTGGGTTGTGTTGTGAAGGTTGGGTTGTGTTGTGAATGTTGGGTTTTGTTTGGAAGAGGGTTGTGTTGTGAAGGTTGGGTTGTGTTGTGAAGAGGTTTGTGTTGTGAACGTTGGGTTGGGTTGTGAAGGTTGTGTTGTGTTGTGAAGGTTGGGTTGTGTTGGGAAGAGGGTTGTGATGCGAAGGTTGGGTTATGTTGGGAAGAGGGTTGTGTTGTGAAGGTTGGGTTGTGTTGTGATGGTTGGGTTCTGTTGTGAAGGTTGTGTTGTGTTGGGAAGATTGTTGTGTTGTGAAGGTTGTGCTGTGAAGGTTGGGTTGAGTTGAGAAGAGGGTTGTGCTGTGAAGAGGGTTGTGTTGTGCAGGTTGTGTTGTGTTGGGAAGAGGGTTGTGTTGTGAAGGTCGTGTTGTGAAGGTTGGGTTGTGTTGTGAAGGGAGTTGTGTTATGACGGTTGGGTTGTGTTTTGAAGTGGGTTGTGTTGTGAAGGTTCGGTTGTGTTGTGAATGTTGGGTTTTGTTTGGAAGAGGGTTGTGTTGAGAAGGTTGGGTTGTGTTGTGAAGGTTGGGTTGTGTTGTGAATGTTGGATTGTGTTGGGAGGAGGGTTGAGTTGTGTTGTGAGGGTTGAGTTGTGTTGCGAAGAGGGTTGTGTTGCGAAGGTTGTGTTGTGTTGTGAAGGTTGGGTTTTGTTTGGAAGTGGGATGTGTTGAGAAGGTTGTGTTGTGCTGTGAAGAGGGTTGTGTTGTGAATGTTGGGTTGTGTTGGGAAGAGGGTTGTGTTGTGAAGGTTTGGTTGTGTTGTGAAGAGGGTTGTATTGTGAAGTTGGGGTTGTGTTGTGAAGGTTGGGTTGTGTTGTGAAGGTTGGGTTGTGTTGTGAGGACGGTTGTGTTTTGAAGGTTGGGTTGTGTTGTGAAGGTTGGGTTGTGTTGGGAAGAGGGTTGTGTTGTGAAGGTTGGGTTGTGTTGTGAAGAGTGTTGTGTTGTGAACGTTGGGTTGTGTTGTGAAGGTTGAGTTGTGTTGGGAAGAGGGTTGTGTTGTGAAGGTTGGGTTGTGTTGTGAAGAGTGTTGTGTTGTGAACGTTGGGTTGTGTTGCGAAGGTTGGGTTTTGCTGTGTAGTTTGGGTTGTGTTGTGAATGTTGGGTTGTGTTGTGAAGGTTGGGTTGTGTTGTGAAGTGTTTTGTGTTGTGAAGGTTGGGTTGGGTTGTGAAGATTAAGTTGTGTTGTGAAGGTTGGGTTGTGTTAGGAAGAGGGTACTGTTGTGAAGTTTGGGTTGTGT
Organism: Mobula birostris; assembly: GCF_030028105.1. Taxonomy (NCBI): domain Eukaryota; kingdom Metazoa; phylum Chordata; class Chondrichthyes; order Myliobatiformes; family Myliobatidae; genus Mobula; species Mobula birostris. The sequence goes on from NC_092379.1 coordinate 32,701,128, forward strand.
TGGGAAGAGAGTTCTGTTGTGAAGGTTGTGTTGTGAATGTTGGGTTGAGTTGGGAAGAGGGTTGTGTTGTGAAGAGGGTTGTGTTGTGAAGGTTGTGTTGTGTTGGGAAGAGGGTTGTGTTGTGAGGGTCGTGTTGTGAAGGTTGGGTTGTGTTGTGAAGTGGGTTGTGTTGTGACGGTTGGGATGTGTTTTGAAGAGGGTTGTGTTGTGAAGGTTGGGTTGAGTTGGGAAGAGGGTTGTGTTGTGAAGGTTGTGTCGTGTTGTGATGATTGGGTTGTGTTATGAAGGTTGGGTTGTGAAGGTTGGGTTGTGTTGGGAAGAGCGTTGTGTTGTGATGGTTGTGCTGTGAAGGTTCGGTTGTGTTGTGAAGAGGGTTGTGTTGTGAAGATTGGGTTGTTTTGAAAAGAGGGTTGTGTTGTGAAGGTTGGGTTGTGTTGTGAAGAGGGTTGTGTTCTGAAGAGGGTTGTGTTGTGAAGGTTGGGTAGTGCTGGGAAGAGGGTTGTGTTGTGAAGGTTGGGTTGTGTTGTGAAGAGGGTTGTGTTGTGAAGTTTGGGTTGTGTTGTGAAGGTTGGGTTGGGTTGTGAAGGTTGGGTTGTGTTGTGAAGGTTGGGTTGTGTTGTGAAGGTTGTGTTGTGTTGTGAAGAGTGTTGTGTTGTGAACGTTGGGTTGTGTTGTGCAGGTTGGGTTTTGCTCTGTAGTTTGGGTTGTGTTGTGAAAGTTGGGTTGTGTTATGAAGGTTGGGTTGTGTTGTGAAGGTTGGGTTGTGTTGTGAAGGTTGGGTTGTGTTGTAAAGATTTTTGTGTTGTGAAGGTTGGGTTGGGTTGTGAAGGTTGAGTTGTTTTGTGAAGGTTGGGTTGTGTTGGGAAGAGTGTTCTGTTGTGAAGTTTGGGTTGTGTTGGGAAGAGGGTTGTGTTTTGAAGGTTGTGTTGCGAAGGTTGGGTTGAGTTGGGAAGAGGGTTGTGTTGTGAAGAGGGTTGTGTTGTGAAGGTTGTGTTGTGTTGTGAAGGTTGGGTTTAGTTGGGAAGAGGGTTGTGTTGTGAAGGTTGTATTGTGTTGTGAATAGTGTTGTGTTGTGAAGGTTGGGTTGTTTTGTGAAGGTTGGGTTTTGCTGTGCAGTTTGGTTTGTGTTGTGAAGGTTGGGTTCTGTTGTGAAGTTTGGGTTGTGTTGGGAAGAGGGTTGTGTTGTGAAGATCCTGTTGTGAAGGTTAGGTTGTATTGTGAAGAGGGTTGTGTTGTGAAGGATGGTTTGTGTTGCAAATATTGGGTTGTCTTGGGAAGAGGGTTGTGTTGTGCAGGTTGGGTTGTGTTTTCAAGGTTGAGTTGTGTTATGAAGAGGGTTGTGCTATGAAGGTTGGGTTGTGTTGTGAAGTTTGGGTTGTGTAGGGAAGAGGGTTGTGTTGTGAAGGTTGTGTTGTGTTGTGAAGAGGGTTGTGTTGTGAAGATTGGTTTGTGTTGGGAGGAGGGTTGTGTTGTGAAGGTTGGGTTGTGTTGTGAAGGTTGTGTTGTGTTGTGAAGAGGGTTGTGTTGTGAAGGTTGTGTTGTGTTGGGAAGGGATTTGTGTTGTGAAGGTCGTGTTGTGAAGGTTGTGTTGTGTTGTGAAGAGGGTTGTGTTGTGACGGTTGGGTTGTGTTTTGAAGAGTGTTGTGTTGTGAAGGTTGGGTTGTGTTGTGAAAGTTGGGTTATGTTGTGAAGTTTGTGTTGTGTTGTGAGGAGGGTTGTGTTGTGAAGGTTGGGTTGTGTTGTGAAGAGTTTTGTGTTGTGAAGTTTGGGTTGGGTTGTGAAGGTTGTGTTGTGTTGTGAAGGTTGTGTTGTGTTGGGAAGAGGGTTGTGTTGCGAAGGTTGGGTTGTGTTGGGAAGAGGGTTGTGTTGTGAAGGTTGTGTTGTGAAGGCTGGGTTGTGTTGTGAAGGTTGGGTTGTGTTGTGAAGGTTGGGTTCTGTTGTGAAAGTTGTGTTGTGCTCTGAAGAGGGTTGTGTTGTGAAGGTTCAGTTGTGAAGGTTGTGTTGTGTTGTGAAGAGGGTTGTGTTGTGAAGATTGGGTTGTGTTATGAAGGTTGGGTTGCGAAGGTTGCGTTGTGTTGGGAAGAGGGTTGTGTTGTGATGGTTGTGCTGTGAAGGTTTGGTTGTGTTGTGAAGAGGGTTGTGTTGTGAAGATTGGGTTGTGTTGAGAAGTTGTGTTGTGTTGTGAAGGTTGGGTTGTGTTGTGAAGTTTGGGTTGTGTTGGGAAGAGGGTTGTGTTGGGAAGAGGTTTGTGTTGTGAAGGTTGGGTTGTGTTGTGAAGAGGGTTGTGTTGTGAAGGTTGGGTTGTGTTGGGAAGAGTGTTGTGTTGTGTAGGTTCGATTTTGTTGTGAAGGTTGGGTTGGTTTGTGTTGTGAAGGTTGTGTTGGTTTGTGAAGGTTGGGTTGTGTTGGGTTGAGGGTTGTGTTGGGAAGAGGGTTGTGTTCGGAAGAGGGTTGTGTTCGGAAGAGTGTTCTGTTGGGAAGAGGGTTCTGTTGTGAAGGTTGGGTTGTGTTGTGAAGAGGGTTGTGTTGTGAAGCTTGGGTTGTGTTGCAAATGTTAGGTTGTGTTGGGAAGAGGGTTGTGTTGTGAAGGTTGGGTTGTGTTTTCAAGGTTGAGTTGTGTTGTGAAGAGGGTTGTGCTGTGAAGGTTGGGTTTTGTTGTGAAGGTTGGGTTGTGTCGGGAAGAGAGTTGTGTTGCGAAGGTTGGGTTGTGTTGTGAAGAGGGTTGTGTTGTGAAGGTTGTGTTGTGTTGTGAAGAGGGTTGTGTTGTGAAGGTTGGGTTGTGTTGGGAATAGGGTTGTGTTGTGGAGGTTGGGTTATGTTGTGAAGTTTGTGTTGTGTTGGGAAGAGAGTTGTGTTGTGAAGGTCGTGTTGTGAAGGTTGGGTTGTGTTGGGAAGAGGGTTGTGTTGTGAAGGTTGGGTTGTGTTGTGAAGAGGGTTGTGTTGTGAAGGTCATGTTGTGAAGGTTGGGTTGTGTTGTGAAGGTTGGGTTGTGTTGTGAAGGTTGGGTTGTGTTGTAAAGATTTTTGTGTTGTGAAGGTTGGGTTGGGTTGTGAAGGTTGAGTTGTTTTGTGAAGGTTGGGTTGTGTTGGGAAGAGTGTTCTGTTGTGAAGTTTGGGTTGTGTTGGGAAGAGGGTTGTGTTGTGAAGGTTGTGTTGCGAAGGTTGGGTTGAGTTGGGAAGAAGGTTGTGTTGTGAAGAGGGTTGTGTTGTGAAGGTTGTGTTGTGTTGTGAAGAGGGTTGTGTTGCGAAGGTTGTGTTGTGTTGTGAAGGTTGGGTTTTGTTGGGAAGAGTGTTGTGTTGTGAAGGTTGTATTGTGTTGTGAATAGTGTTGTGTTGTGAAGGTTGGGTTGCTTTGTGAAGGTTGGGTTTTGCTGTGCAGTTTGGATTGTGTTGTGAAGGATGGGTTCTGTTGTGAAGTTTGGGTTGTGTTGGGAAGAGGGTTGTGTTGTGAAGGTCCTGTTGTGAAGGTTAGGTTGTATTGTGAAGAGGGTTGTGTTGTGAAGGATGGTTTGTGCTGCAAATATTGGGTTGTGTTGGGAAGAGGGTTGTGTTGTAAAGGTTGGGTTGTGTTTTCAAGGTTGAGTTGTGTTATGAAGAGGGTTGTGCTATGAAGGTTGGGTTGTGTTGTGAAGTTTGGGTTGTGTAAGGAAGAGGGTTGTGTTGTGAAGGTTGTGTTGTGTTGTGAAGAGGGTTGTGTTGTGAAGTGTTTTGTGTTGTGAAGGTTGGGTTGGGTTGTGAAGATTAAGTTGTGTTGTGAAGGTTGGGTTGTGTTAGGAAGAGGGTACTGTTGTGAAGTTTGGGTTGTGTTGGGAAGAGAGTTCTGTTGTGAAGGTTGTGTTGTGAATGTTGGGTTGAGTTGGGAAGAGGGTTGTGTTGTGAAGAGGGTTGTGTTGTGAAGGTTGTGTTGTGTTGGGAAGAGGGTTGTGTTGTGAGGGTCGTGTTGTGAAGGTTGGGTTGTGTTGTGAAGTGGGTTGTGTTGTGACGGTTGGGATGTGTTTTGAAGAGGGTTGTGTTGTGAAGGTTGGGTTGAGTTGGGAAGAGGGTTGTGTTGTGAAGGTTGTGTCGTGTTGTGATGATTGGGTTGTGTTATGAAGGTTGGGTTGTGAAGGTTGGGTTGTGTTGGGAAGAGCGTTGTGTTGTGATGGTTGTGCTGTGAAGGTTCGGTTGTGTTGTGAAGAGGGTTGTGTTGTGAAGATTGGGTTGTTTTGAAAAGAGGGTTGTGTTGTGAAGGTTGGGTTGTGTTGTGAAGAGGGTTGTGTTCTGAAGAGGGTTGTGTTGTGAAGGTTGGGTAGTGCTGGGAAGAGGGTTGTGTTGTGAAGGTTGGGTTGTGTTGTGAAGAGGGTTGTGTTGTGAAGTTTGGGTTGTGTTGTGAAGGTTGGGTTGGGTTGTGAAGGTTGGGTTGTGTTGTGAAGGTTGGGTTGTGTTGTGAAGGTTGTGTTGTGTTGTGAAGAGTGTTGTGTTGTGAACGTTGGGTTGTGTTGTGCAGGTTGGGTTTTGCTCTGTAGTTTGGGTTGTGTTGTGAAAGTTGGGTTGTGTTATGAAGGTTGGGTTGTGTTGTGAAGGTTGGGTTGTGTTGTGAAGGTTGGGTTGTGTTGTAAAGATTTTTGTGTTGTGAAGGTTGGGTTGGGTTGTGAAGGTTGAGTTGTTTTGTGAAGGTTGGGTTGTGTTGGGAAGAGTGTTCTGTTGTGAAGTTTGGGTTGTGTTGGGAAGAGGGTTGTGTTTTGAAGGTTGTGTTGCGAAGGTTGGGTTGAGTTGGGAAGAGGGTTGTGTTGTGAAGAGGGTTGTGTTGTGAAGGTTGTGTTGTGTTGTGAAGGTTGGGTTTAGTTGGGAAGAGGGTTGTGTTGTGAAGGTTGTATTGTGTTGTGAATAGTGTTGTGTTGTGAAGGTTGGGTTGTTTTGTGAAGGTTGGGTTTTGCTGTGCAGTTTGGTTTGTGTTGTGAAGGTTGGGTTCTGTTGTGAAGTTTGGGTTGTGTTGGGAAGAGGGTTGTGTTGTGAAGATCCTGTTGTGAAGGTTAGGTTGTATTGTGAAGAGGGTTGTGTTGTGAAGGATGGTTTGTGTTGCAAATATTGGGTTGTCTTGGGAAGAGGGTTGTGTTGTGCAGGTTGGGTTGTGTTTTCAAGGTTGAGTTGTGTTATGAAGAGGGTTGTGCTATGAAGGTTGGGTTGTGTTGTGAAGTTTGGGTTGTGTAGGGAAGAGGGTTGTGTTGTGAAGGTTGGGTTGTGTTGTGAAGGTTGTGTTGTGTTGTGAAGAGGGTTGTGTTGTGAAGGTTGTGTTGTGTTGGGAAGGGATTTGTGTTGTGAAGGTCGTGTTGTGAAGGTTGTGTTGTGTTGTGAAGAGGGTTGTGTTGTGACGGTTGGGTTGTGTTTTGAAGAGTGTTGTGTTGTGAAGGTTGGGTTGTGTTGTGAAAGTTGGGTTATGTTGTGAAGTTTGTGTTGTGTTGTGAGGAGGGTTGTGTTGTGAAGGTTGGGTTGTGTTGTGAAGAGTTTTGTGTTGTGAAGTTTGGGTTGGGTTGTGAAGGTTGTGTTGTGTTGTGAAGGTTGTGTTGTGTTGGGAAGAGGGTTGTGTTGCGAAGGTTGGGTTGTGTTGGGAAGAGGGTTGTGTTGTGAAGGTTGTGTTGTGAAGGCTGGGTTGTGTTGTGAAGGTTGGGTTGTGTTGTGAAGGTTGGGTTCTGTTGTGAAAGTTGTGTTGTGCTCTGAAGAGGGTTGTGTTGTGAAGGTTCAGTTGTGAAGGTTGTGTTGTGTTGTGAAGAGGGTTGTGTTGTGAAGATTGGGTTGTGTTATGAAGGTTGGGTTGCGAAGGTTGCGTTGTGTTGGGAAGAGGGTTGTGTTGTGATGGTTGTGCTGTGAAGGTTTGGTTGTGTTGTGAAGAGGGTTGTGTTGTGAAGATTGGGTTGTGTTGAGAAGTTGTGTTGTGTTGTGAAGGTTGGGTTGTGTTGTGAAGTTTGGGTTGTGTTGGGAAGAGGGTTGTGTTGGGAAGAGGTTTGTGTTGTGAAGGTTGGGTTGTGTTGTGAAGAGGGTTGTGTTGTGAAGGTTGGGTTGTGTTGGGAAGAGTGTTGTGTTGTGTAGGTTCGATTTTGTTGTGAAGGTTGGGTTGGTTTGTGTTGTGAAGGTTGTGTTGGTTTGTGAAGGTTGGGTTGTGTTGGGTTGAGGGTTGTGTTGGGAAGAGGGTTGTGTTCGGAAGAGGGTTGTGTTCGGAAGAGTGTTCTGTTGGGAAGAGGGTTCTGTTGTGAAGGTTGGGTTGTGTTGTGAAGAGGGTTGTGTTGTGAAGCTTGGGTTGTGTTGCAAATGTTAGGTTGTGTTGGGAAGAGGGTTGTGTTGTGAAGGTTGGGTTGTGTTTTCAAGGTTGAGTTGTGTTGTGAAGAGGGTTGTGCTGTGAAGGTTGGGTTTTGTTGTGAAGGTTGGGTTGTGTCGGGAAGAGAGTTGTGTTGCGAAGGTTGGGTTGTGTTGTGAAGAGGGTTGTGTTGTGAAGGTTGTGTTGTGTTGTGAAGAGGGTTGTGTTGTGAAGGTTGGGTTGTGTTGGGAATAGGGTTGTGTTGTGGAGGTTGGGTTATGTTGTGAAGTTTGTGTTGTGTTGGGAAGAGAGTTGTGTTGTGAAGGTCGTGTTGTGAAGGTTGGGTTGTGTTGGGAAGAGGGTTGTGTTGTGAAGGTTGGGTTGTGTTGTGAAGAGGGTTGTGTTGTGAAGGTCATGTTGTGAAGGTTGGGTTGTGTTGTGAAGGTTGGGTTGTGTTGTGAAGGTTGGGTTGTGTTGTAAAGATTTTTGTGTTGTGAAGGTTGGGTTGGGTTGTGAAGGTTGAGTTGTTTTGTGAAGGTTGGGTTGTGTTGGGAAGAGTGTTCTGTTGTGAAGTTTGGGTTGTGTTGGGAAGAGGGTTGTGTTGTGAAGGTTGTGTTGCGAAGGTTGGGTTGAGTTGGGAAGAAGGTTGTGTTGTGAAGAGGGTTGTGTTGTGAAGGTTGTGTTGTGTTGTGAAGAGGGTTGTGTTGCGAAGGTTGTGTTGTGTTGTGAAGGTTGGGTTTTGTTGGGAAGAGTGTTGTGTTGTGAAGGTTGTATTGTGTTGTGAATAGTGTTGTGTTGTGAAGGTTGGGTTGCTTTGTGAAGGTTGGGTTTTGCTGTGCAGTTTGGATTGTGTTGTGAAGGATGGGTTCTGTTGTGAAGTTTGGGTTGTGTTGGGAAGAGGGTTGTGTTGTGAAGGTCCTGTTGTGAAGGTTAGGTTGTATTGTGAAGAGGGTTGTGTTGTGAAGGATGGTTTGTGCTGCAAATATTGGGTTGTGTTGGGAAGAGGGTTGTGTTGTAAAGGTTGGGTTGTGTTTTCAAGGTTGAGTTGTGTTATGAAGAGGGTTGTGCTATGAAGGTTGGGTTGTGTTGTGAAGTTTGGGTTGTGTAAGGAAGAGGGTTGTGTTGTGAAGGTTGTGTTGTGTTGTGAAGAGGGTTGTGTTGTGAAGATTGGTTTGTGTTGGGAAGAGGGTTGTGTTGTGAAGCTCGTGTTGTGAAGGTTGGGTTGTGTTGTGAACTTTAGGTTGTGATTGGAAGAGGTTTGTGTTGTGAAGGTTGGGTTGTGTTGTGAAGGTTGTGTTGTGTTGTGAAGATGGTTGTGTTGTGAAGGTTGTGTTGTGTTGGGAAGGGATTTGTGTTGTGAAGGTCGTGTTGTGAAGGTTGTGTTGTGTTGTGAAGAGGGTTGTGTTGTGACGGTTGGGTTGTGTTTTGAAGAGTGTTGTGTTGTGAAGGTTGGGTTGTGTTGTGAAAGTTGGGTTGTGTTGTGAAGTTTGTGTTGTGTTGTGAGGAGGGTTGTGTTGTGAAGGTTGGGTTGTGTTGTGAAGAGTTTTGTGTTGTGAAGGTTGGGTTGGGTTGTGAAGGTTGTGTTGTGCTGTGATGGTTGTGTTGTGTTGGGAAGAAGGTTGTGTTGCGAAGGTTGGGTTGTGTTGGGAAGAGGGTTGTGTTGTGAAGGTTGTGTTGTGAAGGCTGGGTTGTGTTGTGAATAGGGTTGTGTTGTGAAGGTTGGGTTGTGTTGTGAAGGTTGGGTTGTGTTGTGAAGGTTGTGTTGTGTTGTGAAGAGGGTTGTGTTGTGAAGGTTCAGTTGTGAAGGTTGTGTTGTGTTGTGAAGAGGGTTGTGTTGTGAAGATTGGGTTGTGTTATGAAGGTTGGGTTGTGAAGGTTGCGTTGTGTTGGGAAGAGGGTTGTGTTGTGATGGTTGTGCTGTGAAGGTTTGGTTGTGTTGTGAAGAGGGTTGTGTTGTGAAGATTGGGTTGTGTTGAGAAAGTTGTGTTGTGTTGTGAAGGTTGGGTTGTGTTGGGAAGAGGGTTGTGTTGCGAAGGTTGGGTTGTGTTGGGAAGGTTGTGTTGTGAAGGCTGGGCTGTGTTGTGAATAGGGTTGTGTTGTGAAGGTTGGGTTGTGTTGTGAAGGTTGGGTTCTGTTGTGAAGGTTGTGTTGTGTTGTGAAGAGGGTTGTGTTGTGAAGGTTCAGTTGTGAAGGTTGGGTTGTGTTGTGAAGAGGGTTGTGTTGTGAAGATTGGGTTGTGTTGAGAAAGTTGGGTTGTGTTGTGAAGGTTGGGTTGTGTTGTGAAGTTTGGGTTGTGTTGGGAAGAGGGTTGTGTTGGGAAGAGGTTTGTGTTGTGAAGGTTGGGTTGTGTTGTGAAGAGGGTTGTGTTGTGAAGGTTGGGTTGTGTTGGGAAGAGGGTTGTGTTGTGAAGGTTGGGTTGTGTTTTCAAGGTTGAGTTATGTTGTGAAGAGGGTTGTGCTGTGAAGGTTGGGTTGTGTTGTGAAGGTTGGGTTGTTGCGGGAAGAGAGTTGTGTTGCGAAGGTTGGGTTGTGTTGTGAAGTGGGTTGTGTTGTGAAGGTTGTGTTGTGTTGTGAAGAGGGTTGTGTTGTGAAGGTTGGGTTGTGTTGGGAATAGGGTTGTGTTGTGAAGGTTGGGTTATGTTGTGAAGGTTGTGTTGTGTTGGGAAGAGAGTTGTGTTGTGAAGGTCGTGTTGTGAAGGTTGGGTTGTGTTGGGAAGAGGGTTGTGTTGTGAAGGTTGGGTTGTGTTGTGAAGGGGGTTGTGTTGTGAAGGTCATGTTGTGAAGGTTGGGTTGTGTTGTGATGGTTGTGTTGTGATTTGAAGAGGTTTGTGTTGTGAAGGTTGTGTTGTGTTGTGAAGGTTGGGTTGTGTTGGGAAGAGGGTTGTGTTGTGAAATTTGGGTTGTGTTTTGAAGAGGGTTGTGCTGTGAAGGTTGGGTTGTGTTGTGAAGGTTGGGTTGTGTTGTGAAGTTTGTGTTGTGTTGTGAAGAGGGTTGTGTGTGAAGGTTGGGTTTTGTTGTGAAGAGGTTTGTGTTGTTAAGGTTGGGTTGGGTTGTGAAGGTTGTGTTGTGTTGTGAAGGTTGGGTTGTGTTGGGAAGAGGGTTGTGTTGTGAAGGTTGGGTTGTGTTGTGATGGTTGTGCTGTGAAGGTTGGGTTGTGTTGTGAAGAGTGTTCTGTTGTGAAGATTGGGTTGTGTTATGAAGGTTGGGTTGTGAATGTTGGGTTGTGTTGGGAAGAGGGTTGTGTTGTGATGGTAGTGCTGTGAAGGTTTGGTTGTGTTGTGAAGGTTGGGTTGTGTTGTGTAGAGGGTTGTGTTGTGAAGGTTGGGTTGTGTTGGGAAGAGGGTTGTGTTGTGTAGGTTGGATTTTGTTGTGAAGGTTGGGTTGGTTTGTGTTGTGAAGGTTGGGTTGTGTTGTGAAGGTTGGGTTGTGTTGTGAAGAGGGTTGTGTTGTGAAGGTTGTGTTGTGTTGTGAAAAGGGTTGTGTTGTGAATGTTGGGTTGTGTTGTGAAGGTTGGGTTAGGTTGTGAAGGTTGAGTTGTGTTGTGAAGGTTGGGTTGTGTTGGGAAGAGGGTTCTGTTGTGAAGGTTGGGTTGTGTTGGGAAGAGGGTTGTGTTGTGAAGGTTGTGTTGTGAAGGTTGGGTTGTGTTGTGAAGGTTGGGTTGTGTTGGGAAGAGGGTTGTGTTGTGAAGGTTGGGTTGTGTTTTCAAGGTTGAGTTATGTTGTGAAGAGGGTTGTGCTGTGAAGGTTGGGTTGTGTTGTGAAGGTTGGGTTGTGTCGGGAAGAGAGTTGTGTTGCGAAGGTTGGGTTGTGTTGTGAAGGTTGTGTTGTGTTGTGAAGAGGGTTGTGTTGTGAAGGTTGGGTTGTGTTGGGAATAGGGTTGTGTTGTGAAGGTTGGGTTATGTTGTGAAGGTTGTGTTGTGTTGGGAAGAGAGTTGTGTTGTGAAGGTCGTGTTGTGAAGGTTGGGTTGTGTTGGGAAGAGGGTTGTGTTGTGAAGGTTGGGTTGTGTTGTGAAGGGGGTTGTGTTGTGAAGGTCATGTTGTGAAGGTTGGGTTGTGTTGTGATGGTTGTGTTGTGATTTGAAGAGGTTTGTGTTGTGAAGGTTGTGTTGTGTTGTGAAGGTTGGGTTGTGTTGGGAAGAGGGTTGTGTTGTGAAATTTGGGTTGTGTTTTGAAGAGGGTTGTGCTGTGAAGGTTGGGTTGTGTTGTGAAGGTTGGTTTGTGTTGTGAAGTTTGTGTTGTGTTGTGAAGAGGGTTGTGTTGTGAAGGTTGGGTTTTGTTGTGAAGAGGTTTGTGTTGTTAAGGTTGGGTTGGGTTGTGAAGGTTGTGTTGTGTTGTGAAGGTTGGGTTGTGTTGGGAAGAGGGTTGTGTTGTGAAGGTTGGGTTGTGTTGTGATGGTTGTGCTGTGAAGGTTGGGTTGTGTTGTGAAGAGTGTTCTGTTGTGAAGATTGGGTTGTGTTATGAAGGTTGGGTTGTGAATGTTGGGTTGTGTTGGGAAGAGGGTTGTGTTGTGATGGTAGTGCTGTGAAGGTTTGGTTGTGTTGTGAAGGTTGGGTTGTGTTGTGTAGAGGGTTGTGTTGTGAAGGTTGGGTTGTGTTGGGAAGAGGGTTGTGTTGTGTAGGTTGGATTTTGTTGTGAAGGTTGGGTTGGTTTGTGTTGTGAAGGTTGGGTTGTGTTGTGAAGGTTGGGTTGTGTTGTGAAGAGGGTTGTGTTGTGAAGGTTGTGTTGTGTTGTGAAAAGGGTTGTGTTGTGAATGTTGGGGTTGTGTTGTGAAGGTTGGGTTAGGTTGTGAAGGTTGAGTTGTGTTGTGAAGGTTGGGTTGTGTTGGGAAGAGGGTTCTGTTGTGAAGGTTGGGTTGTGTTGGGAAGAGGGTTGTGTTGTGAAGGTTGTGTTGTGAAGGTTGGGTTGTGTTGTGAAGTTTGGGTTGTGTAAGGAAGAGGGTTGTGTTGTGAAGGTTGTGTTGTGTTGTGAAGAGGGTTGTGTTGTGAAGATTGGTTTGTGTTGGGAAGAGGGTTGGGTTGTGAAGCTCGTGTTGTGAAGGTTGGGTTGTGTTGTGAACTTTAGGTTGTGATTGGAAGAGGTTTGTGTTGTGAAGGTTGTGTTGTGTTGGGAAGGGATTTGTGTTGTGAAGGTCGTGTTGTGAAGGTTGTGTTGTGTTGTGAAGAGGGTTGTGTTGTGACGGTTGGGTTGTGTTTTGAAGAGTGTTGTGTTGTGAAGGTTGGGTTGTGTTGTGAAAGTTGGGTTGTGTTGTGAAGTTTGTGTTGTGTTGTGAGGAGGGTTGTGTTGTGAAGGTTGGGTTGTGTTGTGAAGAGTTTTGTGTTGTGAAGGTTGGGTTGGGTTGTGAAGGTTGTGTTGTGCTGTGAAGGTTGTGTTGTGTTGGGAAGAGGGTTGTGTTGCGAAGGTTGGGTTGTGTTGGGAAGAGGGTTGTGTTGTGAAGGCTGGGTTGTGTTGTGAATAGGGTTGTGTTGTGAAGTGTTGGGTTGTGTTGTGAAGGTTGGGTTCTGTTGTGAAGGTTGTGTTGTGTTGTGAAGAGGGTTGTGTTGTGAAGGTTCAGTTGTGAAGGTTGTGTTGTGTTGTGAAGAGGGTTGTGTTGTGAAGATTGGGTTGTGTTATGAAGGTTGGGTTGTGAATGTTGGGTTGTGTTGTGAAGGTTGGGTTGGGTTGTGAAGGTTGTGTTGTGTTGTGAAGATTGGGTTGTTTTGTGAAGAGGGTTGTGTGGTGAAGGTTGGATTGTGTTGTGAAGGTTGGGTTGTGTTGTGAAGAGGGTTGTGTTGTGAAGGTTGTGCTGGGTTGTGAAGGTTGGGTTGTGTTGTGAAGGTTGGGTTGTGTTGTGAAGAGGGTTGTGTTGTGAAGGTTGGGTTGTGTTGTGAATGTTGGATTGTGTTGGGAAGAGGGTTTGGTTGTGTTGTGAGGGTTGAGTTGTGTTGCGAAGAGGGTTGTGTTGCGAAGGTTGTGTTGTGTTGTGAAGGTTGGGTTTTGTTGGGAAGAGGGTTGTGTTGTGAAGGTTGTATTGTGTTGTGAATAGTGTTGTGTTGTGAAGGTTGGGTTGTTTTGTGAAGGTTGGGTTTTGCTGTGCAGTTTGGTTTGTGTTGTGAAGGTTGGGTTCTGTTGTGAAGTTTGGGTTGTGTTGGGAAGAGGGTTGTGTTGTGAAGGTCCTATTGTGAAGGTTAGGTTGTATTGTGAAGAGGGTTGTGTTGTGAAGGATGGTTTGTGTTGCAAATATTGGGTTGTGTTGGGAAGAGGGTTGTGTTGTGCAGGTTGGGTTGTGTTTTCAAGGTTGAGTTGTGTTATGAAGAGGGTTGTGCTATGAAGGTTGGGTTGTGTTGTGAAGTTTGGTTTGTGTTGGGAAGAGGGTTGTGTTGTGAAGCTCGTGTTGTGAAGGTTGGGTTGTGTTGTGAACTTTAGGTTGTGATTGGAAGAGGGTTGTGTTGTGAAGGTTGGGTTGTGTTGTGAAGGTTGTGTTGTGTTGTGAAGAGGGTTGTGTTGTGAAGGTTGGGTTGTGTTGTGAAGGTTGTGTTGTGTTGTGAAGAGGGTTGTGTTGTGAAGGTTGTGTTGTGTTGGGAAGGGATTTGTGTTGTGAAGGTCGTGTTGTGAAGGTTGTGTTGTGTTGTGAAGAGGGTTGTGTTGTGAAAGTTGGGTTGTGTTGTGAAGTTTGTGTTGTGTTGTGAGGAGGGTTGTGTTGTGAAGGTTGGGTTGTGTTGTGAAGAGTTTTGTGTTGTGAAGGTTGGGTTGGGTTGTGAAGGTTGTGTTGTGTTGTGAAGGTTGTGTTGTGTTGGGAAGAGGGTTGTGTTGCGAAGGTTGGGTTGTGTTGGGAAGGTTGTGTTGTGAAGGCTGGGCTGTGTTGTGAATAGGGTTGTGTTGTGAAGGTTGGGTTGTGTTGTGAAGGTTGGGTTCTGTTGTGAAGGTTGTGTTGTGTTGTGAAGAGGGTTGTGTTGTGAAGGTTCAGTTGTGAAGGTTGGGTTGTGTTGTGAAGAGGGTTGTGTTGTGAAGATTGGGTTGTGTTATGAAGGTTGGGTTGTGAAGGTTGCGTTGTGTTGGGAAGAGGGTTGTGTTGTGATGGTTGTGCTGTGAAGGTTTGGTTGTGTTGTGAAGAGGGTTGTGTTGTGAAGATTGGGTTGTGTTGAGAAAGTTGGGTTGGGTTGTGTTGTGAAGTTTGGGTTGTGTTGGGAAGAGGGTTGTGTTGGGAAGAGTTTTGTGTTGTGAAGGTTGGGTTGTGTTGTGAAGGTTGGGTTGTGTTGGGAAGAGGGTTGTGTTGTGTAGGTTCGATTTTGTTGTGAAGGTTGGGTTGGTTTGTGTTGTGAAGGTTGTGTTGTTTTGTGAAGGTTGGGTTGTGTTGTGAAGGTTGGGTTCTGTTGTGAAGGTTGTGTTGTGTTGTGAAGAGGGTTGTGTTGTGAAGGTTCAGTTGTGAAGGTTGGGTTGTGTTGTGAAGAGGGTTGTGTTGTGAAGATTGGGTTGTGTTATGAAGGTTGGGTTGTGAAGGTTGCGTTGTGTTGGAAGAGGGTTGTGTTGTGATGGTTGTGCTGTGAAGGTTTGGTTGTGTTGTGAAGAGGGTTGTGTTGTGAAGGTTGGGTTGTGTTGGGAAGAGGGTTGTGTTGGGAAGAGGTTTGTGTTGTGAAGGTTGGGTTGTGTTGTGAAGAGGGTTGTGTTGTGAAGGTTGGGTTGTGTTGGGAAGAGGGTTGTGTTGTGTAGGTTCGATTTTGTTGTGAAGGTTGGGTTGGTTTGTGTTGTGAAGGTTGTGTTGTTTTGTGAAGGTTGGGTTGTGTTGGGGTGAGGGTTGTGTTGGGAAGAGGGTTGTGTTCGGAAGAGGGTTGTGTTCGGAAGAGGGTTCTGTTGGGAAGAGGGTTCTGTTGTGAAGCTTGGGTTGTGTTGCAAATGTTAGGTTGTGTTGGGAAGAAGGTTGTGCTGTGAAGGTTGGGTTGTGTTTTCAAGGTTGAGTTGTGTTGTGAAGAGGGTTGTGCTGTGAAGGTTGGGTTGTGTTGTGAAGGTTGGGTTGTGTCGGGAAGAGAGTTGTGTTGCGAAGGTTGGGTTGTGTTGTGAAGAGGGTTGTGTTGTGAAGGTTGTGTTGTGTTGTGAAGAGGGTTGTGTTGTGAAGGTTGGGTTGTGTTGGGAATAGGGTTGTGTTGTGAAGGTTGGGTTATGTTGTGAAGGTTGTATTGTGTTGGGAAGAGAGTTGTGTTGTGAAGGTCGTGTTGTGAAGGTTGGATTGTGTTGGGAAGAGGGTTGTGTTGTGAAGGTTGGGTTGTGTTGTGAAGAGGGTTGTGTTGTGAAGGTCATGTTGTGAAGGTTGGGTTGTGTTGGGAAGAGGGTTGTGTTGTGTAGGTTGGATTTTGTTGTGAAGGTTGGGTTGGTTTGTGTTGTGAAGGTTGGGTTGTGTTGTGAAGGTTGGGTTGTGTTGTGAAGAGGGTTGTGTTGTGAAGGTCATGTTGTGAAGGTTGGGTTGTGTTGGGAAGAGGGTTGTGTTGTGAAATTTGGGTTGTGTTTTGAAGAGGGTTGTGCTGTGAAGGTTGGGTTGTGTTGTGAAGGTTGGGTTGTGTTGTGAAGTTTGTGTTGTGTTGTGAAGAGGGTTGTGTTGTGAAGGTTGGGTTTTGTTGTGAAGAGGTTTGTGTTGTTAAGGTTGGGTTGGGTTGTGAAGGTTGTGTTGTGTTGTGAAGGTTGGGTTGTGTTGGGAAGAGGGTTGTGTTGTGAAGGTTGGGTTGTGTTGTGATGGTTGTGCTGTGAAGGTTGGGTTGTGTTGTGAAGAGTGTTCTGTTGTGAAGATTGGGTTGTGTTATGAAGGTTGGGTTGTGAATGTTGGGTTGTGTTGGGAAGAGGGTTGTGTTGTGATGGTAGTGCTGTGAAGGTTTGGGTGTTGTGAAGGTTGGGTTGTGTTGTGTAGAGGGTTGTGTTGTGAAGGTTGGGTTGTGTTGGAAGAGGGTTGTGTTGTGTAGGTTGGATTTTGTTGTGAAGGTTGGGTTGGTTTGTGTTGTGAAGGTTGGGTTGTGTTGTGAAGGTTGGGTTGTGTTGTGAAGAGGGTTGTGTTGTGAAGGTTGTGTTGTGTTGTGAAAAGGGTTGTGTTGTGAATGTTGGGTTGTGTTGTGAAGGTTGGGTTAGGTTGTGAAGGTTGAGTTGTGTTGTGAAGGTTGGGTTGTGTTGGGAAGAGGGTTCTGTTGTGAAGGTTGGGTTGTGTTGGGAAGAGGGTTGTGTTGTGAAGGTTGTGTTGTGAAGGTTGGGTTTTGTTGTGAAGGTTGGGTTGTGTTGGGAAGAGGGTTGTGTTGTGAAGGTTGGGTTGTGTTTTCAAGGTTGAGTTATGTTGTGAAGAGGGTTGTGCTGTGAAGGTTGGGTTGTGTTGTGAAGGTTGGGTTGTGTCGGGAAGAGAGTTGTGTTGCGAAGGTTGGGTTGTGTTGTGAAGTGGGTTGTGTTGTGAAGGTTGTGTTGTGTTGTGAAGAGGGTTGTGTTGTGAAGGTTGGGTTGTGTTGGGAATAGGGTTGTGTTGTGAAGGTTGGGTTATGTTGTGAAGGTTGTGTTGTGTTGGGAAGAGAGTTGTGTTGTGAAGGTCGTGTTGTGAAGGTTGGGTTGTGTTGGGAAGAGGGTTGTGTTGTGAAGGTTGGGTTGTGTTGTGAAGGGGGTTGTGTTGTGAAGGTCATGTTGTGAAGGTTGGGTTGTGTTGTGATGGTTGTGTTGTGATTTGAAGAGGTTTGTGTTGTGAAGGTTGTGTTGTGTTGTGAAGGTTGGGTTGTGTTGGGAAGAGGGTTGTGTTGTGAAATTTGGGTTGTGTTTTGAAGAGGGTTGTGCTGTGAAGGTTGGGTTGTGTTGTGAAGGTTGGGTTGTGTTGTGAAGTTTGTGTTGTGTTGTGAAGAGGGTTGTGTTGTGAAGGTTGGGTTTTGTTGTGAAGAGGTTTGTGCTGTTAAGGTTGGGTTGGGTTGTGAAGGTTGTGTTGTGTTGTGAAGGTTGGGTTGTGTTGGGAAGAGGGTTGTGTTGTGAAGGTTGGGTTGTGTTGTGATGGTTGTGCTGTGAAGGTTGGGTTGTGTTGTGAAGAGTGTTCTGTTGTGAAGATTGGGTTGTGTTATGAAGGTTGGGTTGTGAATGTTGGGTTGTGTTGGGAAGAGGGTTGTGTTGTGATGGTAGTGCTGTGAAGGTTTGGTTGTGTTGTGAACGTTGGGTTGTGTTGTGTAGAGGGTTGTGTTGTGAAGGTTGGGTTGTGTTGTGTAGGTTGGATTTTGTTGTGAAGGTTGGGTTGGTTTGTGTTGTGAAGGTTGGGTTGTGTTGTGAAGGTTGGGTTGTGTTGTGAAGAGGGTTGTGTTGTGAAGGTTGTGTTGTGTTGTGAAAAGGGTTGTGTTGTGAATGTTGGGTTGTGTTGTGAAGGTTGGGTTAGGTTGTGAAGGTTGAGTTGTGTTGTGAAGGTTGGGTTGTGTTGGGAAGAGGGTTCTGTTGTGAAGGTTGGGTTGTGTTGGGAAGAGGGTTGTGTTGTGAAGGTTGTGTTGTGAAGGTTGGGTTGTGTTGTGAAGTTTGGGTTGTGTAAGGAAGAGGGTTGTGTTGTGAAGGTTGTGTTGTGTTGTGAAGAGGGTTGTGTTGTGAAGATTGGTTTGTGTTGGGAAGAGGGTTGTGTTGTGAAGCTCGTGTTGTGAAGGTTGGGTTGTGTTGTGAACTTTAGGTTGTGATTGGAAGAGGTTTGTGTTGTGAAGGTTGTGTTGTGTTGGGAAGGGATTTGTGTTGTGAAGGTCGTGTTGTGAAGGTTGTGTTGTGTTGTGAAGAGGGTTGTGTTGTGACGGTTGGGTTGTGTTTTGAAGAGTGTTGTGTTGTGAAGGTTGGGTTGTGTTGTGAAAGTTGGGTTGTGTTGTGAAGTTTGTGTTGTGTTGTGAGGAGGGTTGTGTTGTGAAGGTTGGGTTGTGTTGTGAAGAGTTTTGTGTTGTGAAGGTTGGGTTGGGTTGTGAAGGTTGTGTTGTGCTGTGAAGGTAGTGTTGTGTTGGGAAGAGGGTTGTGTTGCGAAGGTTGGGTTGTGTTGGGAAGAGGGTTGTGTTGTGAAGGTTGTGTTGTGAAGGCTGGGTTGTGTTGTGAATAGGGTTGTGTTGTGAAGGTTGGGTTGTGTTGTGAAGGTTGGGTTCTGTTGTGAAGGTTGTGTTGTGTTGTGAAGAGGGTTGTGTTGTGAAGGTTCAGTTGTGAAGGTTGTGTTGTGTTGTGAAGAGGGTTGTGTTGTGAAGATTGGGTTGTGTTATGAAGGTTGGGTTGTGAATGTTGGGTTGTGTTGTGAAGGTTGGGTTGGGTTGTGAAGGTTGTGTTGTGTTGTGAAGATTGGGTTGTTTTGTGAAGAGGGTTGTGTGGTGAAGGTTGGATTGTGTTGTGAAGGTTGGGTTGTGTTGTGAAGAGGGTTGTGTTGTGAAGGTTGTGCTGGGTTGTGAAGGTTGGGTTGTGTTGTGAAGGTTGGGTTGTGTTGTGAAGAGGGTTGTGTTGTGAAGGTTGGGTTGTGTTGCGAATGTTGGATTGTGTTGGGAAGAGGGTTTGGTTGTGTTGTGAGGGTTGAGTTGTGTTGCGAAGAGGGTTGTGTTGCGAAGGTTGTGTTGTGTTGTGAAGGTTGGGTTTTGTTGGGAAGAGGGTTGTGTTGTGAAGGTTGTATTGTGTTGTGAATAGTGTTGTGTTGTGAAGGTTGGGTTGTTTTGTGAAGGTTGGGTTTTGCTGTGCAGTTTGGTTTGTGTTGTGAAGGTTGGGTTCTGTTGTGAAGTTTGGGTTGTGTTGGGAAGAGGGTTGTGTTGTGAAGGTCCTATTGTGAAGGTTAGGTTGTATTGTGAAGAGGGTTGTGTTGTGAAGGATGGTTTGTGTTGCAAATATTGGGTTGTGTTGGGAAGAGGGTTGTGTTGTGCAGGTTGGGTTGTGTTTTCAAGGTTGAGTTGTGTTATGAAGAGGGTTGTGCTATGAAGGTTGGGTTGTGTTGTGAACTTTGGTTTGTGTTGGGAAGAGGGTTGTGTTGTGAAGCTCGTGTTGTGAAGGTTGGGTTGTGTTGTGAACTTTAGGTTGTGATTGGAAGAGGGTTGTGTTGTGAAGGTTGGGTTGTGTTGTGAAGGTTGTGTTGTGTTGTGAAGAGGGTTGTGTTGTGAAGGTTGTGTTGTGTTGGGAAGGGATTTGTGTTGTGAAGGTCGTGTTGTGAAGGTTGTGTTGTGTTGTGTTGTGAAGAGGGTTGTGTTGTGAAAGTTGGGTTGTGTTGTGAAGTTTGTGTTGTGTTGTGAGGAGGGTTGTGTTGTGAAGGTTGGGTTGTGTTGTGAAGAGTTTTGTGTTGTGAAGGTTGGGTTGGGTTGTGAAGGTTGTGTTGTGTTGTGAAGGTTGTGTTGTGTTGGGAAGAGGGTTGTGTTGCGAAGGTTGGGTTGTGTTGGGAAGGTTGTGTTCTGAAGGCTGGGCTGTGTTGTGAATAGGGTTGTGTTGTGAAGGTTGGGTTGTGTTGTGAAGGTTGGGTTCTGTTGTGAAGGTTGTGTTGTGTTGTGAAGAGGGTTGTGTTGTGAAGGTTCAGTTGTGAAGGTTGGGTTGTGTTGTGAAGAGGGTTGTGTTGTGAAGATTGGGTTGTGTTATGAAGGTTGGGTTGTGAAGGTTGCGTTGTGTTGGGAAGAGGGTTGTGTTGTGATGGTTGTGCTGTGAAGGTTTGGTTGTGTTGTGAAGAGGGTTGTGTTGTGAAGATTGGGTTGTGTTGAGAAAGTTGGGTTGTGTTGTGAAGGTTGGGTTGTGTTGTGAAGTTTGGGTTGTGTTGGGAAGAGGGTTGTGTTTGGAAGAGTTTTGTGTTGTGAAGGTTGGGTTGTGTTGTGAAGAGGGTTGTGTTGTGAAGGTTGGGTTGTGTTGGGAAGAGGGTTGTGTTGTGTAGGTTCGATTTTGTTGTGAAGGTTGGGTT
Source organism: Mobula birostris (assembly GCF_030028105.1). Classification (NCBI taxonomy): domain Eukaryota; kingdom Metazoa; phylum Chordata; class Chondrichthyes; order Myliobatiformes; family Myliobatidae; genus Mobula; species Mobula birostris. The sequence continues at coordinate 32,720,239 of NC_092379.1, forward strand.
GGTTTGTGTTGTGAAGGTTGTGTTGTTTTGTGAAGGTTGGGTTGTGTTGTGAAGGTTGGGTTCTGTTGTGAAGGTTGTGTTGTGTTGTGAAGAGGGTTGTGTTGTGAAGGTTCAGTTGTGAAGGTTGGGTTGTGTTGTGAAGAGGGTTGTGTTGTGAAGATTGGGTTGTGTTATGAAGGTTGGGTTGTGAAGGTTGCGTTGTGTTGGGAAGAGGGTTGTGTTGTGATGGTTGTGCTGTGAAGGTTTGGTTGTGTTGTGAAGAGGGTTGTGTTGTGAAGGTTGGGTTGTGTTGGGAAGAGGGTTGTGTTGGGAAGAGGTTTGTGTTGTGAAGGTTGGGTTGTGTTGTGAAGAGGGTTGTGTTGTGAAGGTTGGGTTGTGTTGGGAAGAGGGTTGTGTTGTGTAGGTTCGATTTTGTTGTGAAGGTTGGGTTGGTTTGTGTTGTGAAGGTTGTGTTGTTTTGTGAAGGTTGGGTTGTGTTGGGGTGAGGGTTGTGTTGGGAAGAGGGTTGTGTTCGGAAGAGGGTTGTGTTCGGAAGAGGGTTCTGTTGGGAAGAGGGTTCTGTTGTGAAGCTTGGGTTGTGTTGCAAATGTTAGGTTGTGTTGGGAAGAAGGTTGTGCTGTGAAGGTTGGGTTGTGTTTTCAAGGTTGAGTTGTGTTGTGAAGAGGGTTGTGCTGTGAAGGTTGGGTTGTGTTGTGAAGGTTGGGTTGTGTCGGGAAGAGAGTTGTGTTGCGAAGGTTGGGTTGTGTTGTGAAGAGGGTTGTGTTGTGAAGGTTGTGTTGTGTTGTGAAGAGGGTTGTGTTGTGAAGGTTGGGTTGTGTTGGGAATAGGGTTGTGTTGTGAAGGTTGGGTTATGTTGTGAAGGTTGTATTGTGTTGGGAAGAGAGTTGTGTTGTGAAGGTCCTATTGTGAAGGTTAGGTTGTATTGTGAAGAGGGTTGTGTTGTGAAGGATGGTTTGTGTTGCAAATATTGGGTTGTGTTGGGAAGAGGGTTGTGTTGTGCAGGTTGGGTTGTGTTTTCAAGGTTGAGTTGTGTTATGAAGAGGGTTGTGCTATGAAGGTTGGGTTGTGTTGTGAAGTTTGGTTTGTGTTGGGAAGAGGGTTGTGTTGTGAAGCTCGTGTTGTGAAGGTTGGGTTGTGTTGTGAACTTTAGGTTGTGATTGGAAGAGGGTTGTGTTGTGAAGGTTGGGTTGTGTTGTGAAGGTTGTGTTGTGTTGTGAAGAGGGTTGTGTTGTGAAGGTTGTGTTGTGTTGGGAAGGGATTTGTGTTGTGAAGGTCGTGTTGTGAAGGTTGTGTTGTGTTGTGAAGAGGGTTGTGTTGTGAAAGTTGGGTTGTGTTGTGAAGTTTGTGTTGTGTTGTGAGGAGGGTTGTGTTGTGAAGGTTGGGTTGTGTTGTGAAGAGTTTTGTGTTGTGAAGGTTGGGTTGGGTTGTGAAGGTTGTGTTGTGTTGTGAAGGTTGTGTTGTGTTGGGAAGAGGGTTGTGTTGCGAAGGTTGGGTTGTGTTGGGAAGGTTGTGTTGTGAAGGCTGGGCTGTGTTGTGAATAGGGTTGTGTTGTGAAGGTTGGGTTGTGTTGTGAAGGTTGGGTTCTGTTGTGAAGGTTGTGTTGTGTTGTGAAGAGGGTTGTGTTGTGAAGGTTCAGTTGTGAAGGTTGGGTTGTGTTGTGAAGAGGGTTGTGTTGTGAAGATTGGGTTGTGTTATGAAGGTTGGGTTGTGAAGGTTGCGTTGTGTTGGGAAGAGGGTTGTGTTGTGATGGTTGTGCTGTGAAGGTTTGGTTGTGTTGTGAAGAGGGTTGTGTTGTGAAGATTGGGTTGTGTTGAGAAAGTTGGGTTGTGTTGTGAAGGTTGGGTTGTGTTGTGAAGTTTGGGTTGTGTTGGGAAGAGGGTTGTGTTGGGAAGAGTTTTGTGTTGTGAAGGTTGGGTTGTGTTGTGAAGAGGGTTGTGTTGTGAAGGTTGGGTTGTGTTGGGAAGAGGGTTGTGTTGTGTAGGTTCGATTTTGTTGTGAAGGTTGGGTTGGTTTGTGTTGTGAAGGTTGTGTTGTTTTGTGAAGGTTGGGTTGTGTTGTGAAGGTTGGGTTCTGTTGTGAAGGTTGTGTTGTGTTGTGAAGAGGGTTGTGTTGTGAAGGTTCAGTTGTGAAGGTTGGGTTGTGTTGTGAAGAGGGTTGTGTTGTGAAGGTTGGGTTGTGTTGTGAAGGTTGTGTTGTGTTGTGAAGAGGGTTGTGTTGTGAAGGTTGTGTTGTGTTGGGAAGGGATTTGTGTTGTGAAGGTCGTGTTGTGAAGGTTGTGTTGTGTTGTGAAGAGGGTTGTGTTGTGAAAGTTGGGTTGTGTTGTGAAGTTTGTGTTGTGTTGTGAGGAGGGTTGTGTTGTGAAGGTTGGGTTGTGTTGTGAAGAGTTTTGTGTTGTGAAGGTTGGGTTGGGTTGTGAAGGTTGTGTTGTGTTGTGAAGGTTGTGTTGTGTTGGGAAGAGGGTTGTGTTGCGAAGGTTGGGTTGTGTTGGGAAGGTTGTGTTGTGAAGGCTGGGCTGTGTTGTGAATAGGGTTGTGTTGTGAAGGTTGGGTTGTGTTGTGAAGGTTGGGTTCTGTTGTGAAGGTTGTGTTGTGTTGTGAAGAGGGTTGTGTTGTGAAGGTTCAGTTGTGAAGGTTGGGTTGTGTTGTGAAGAGGGTTGTGTTGTGAAGATTGGGTTGTGTTATGAAGGTTGGGTTGTGAAGGTTGCGTTGTGTTGGGAAGAGGGTTGTGTTGTGATGGTTGTGCTGTGAAGGTTTGGTTGTGTTGTGAAGAGGGTTGTGTTGTGAAGATTGGGTTGTGTTGAGAAAGTTGGGTTGTGTTGTGAAGGTTGGGTTGTGTTGTGAAGTTTGGGTTGTGTTGGGAAGAGGGTTGTGTTGGGAAGAGTTTTGTGTTGTGAAGGTTGGGTTGTGTTGTGAAGGTTGGGTTGTGTTGGGAAGAGGGTTGTGTTGTGTAGGTTCGATTTTGTTGTGAAGGTTGGGTTGGTTTGTGTTGTGAAGGTTGTGTTGTTTTGTGAAGGTTGGGTTGTGTTGTGAAGGTTGGGTTCTGTTGTGAAGGTTGTGTTGTGTTGTGAAGAGGGTTGTGTTGTGAAGGTTCAGTTGTGAAGGTTGGGTTGTGTTGTGAAGAGGGTTGTGTTGTGAAGATTGGGTTGTGTTATGAAGGTTGGGTTGTGAAGGTTGCGTTGTGTTGGGAAGAGGGTTGTGTTGTGATGGTTGTGCTGTGAAGGTTTGGTTGTGTTGTGAAGAGGGTTGTGTTGTGAAGGTTGGGTTGTGTTGGGAAGAGGGTTGTGTTGGGAAGAGGTTTGTGTTGTGAAGGTTGGGTTGTGTTGTGAAGAGGGTTGTGTTGTGAAGGTTGGGTTGTGTTGGGAAGAGGGTTGTGTTGTGTAGGTTCGATTTTGTTGTGAAGGTTGGGTTGGTTTGTGTTGTGAAGGTTGTGTTGTTTTGTGAAGGTTGGGTTGTGTTGGGGTGAGGGTTGTGTTGGGAAGAGGGTTGTGTTCGGAAGAGGGTTGTGTTCGGAAGAGGGTTCTGTTGGGAAGAGGGTTCTGTTGTGAAGCTTGGGTTGTGTTGCAAATGTTAGGTTGTGTTGGGAAGAAGGTTGTGCTGTGAAGGTTGGGTTGTGTTTTCAAGGTTGAGTTGTGTTGTGAAGAGGGTTGTGCTGTGAAGGTTGGGTTGTGTTGTGAAGGTTGGGTTGTGTCGGGAAGAGAGTTGTGTTGCGAAGGTTGGGTTGTGTTGTGAAGAGGGTTGTGTTGTGAAGGTTGTGTTGTGTTGTGAAGAGGGTTGTGTTGTGAAGGTTGGGTTGTGTTGGGAATAGGGTTGTGTTGTGAAGGTTGGGTTATGTTGTGAAGGTTGTATTGTGTTGGGAAGAGAGTTGTGTTGTGAAGGTCCTATTGTGAAGGTTAGGTTGTATTGTGAAGAGTGTTGTGTTGTGAAGGATGGTTTGTGTTGCAAATATTGGGTTGTGTTGGGAAGAGGGTTGTGTTGTGCAGGTTGGGTTGTGTTTTCAAGGTTGAGTTGTGTTATGAAGAGGGTTGTGCTATGAAGGTTGGGTTGTGTTGTGAAGTTTGGTTTGTGTTGGGAAGAGGGTTGTGTTGTGAAGCTCGTGTTGTGAAGGTTGGGTTGTGTTGTGAACTTTAGGTTGTGATTGGAAGAGGGTTGTGTTGTGAAGGTTGGGTTGTGTTGTGAAGGTTGTGTTGTGTTGTGAAGAGGGTTGTGTTGTGAAGGTTGTGTTGTGTTGGGAAGGGATTTGTGTTGTGAAGGTCGTGTTGTGAAGGTTGTGTTGTGTTGTGAAGAGGGTTGTGTTGTGAAAGTTGGGTTGTGTTGTGAAGTTTGTGTTGTGTTGTGAGGAGGGTTGTGTTGTGAAGGTTGGGTTGTGTTGTGAAGAGTTTTGTGTTGTGAAGGTTGGGTTGGGTTGTGAAGGTTGTGTTGTGTTGTGAAGGTTGTGTTGTGTTGGGAAGAGGGTTGTGTTGCGAAGGTTGGGTTGTGTTGGGAAGGTTGTGTTGTGAAGGCTGGGCTGTGTTGTGAATAGGGTTGTGTTGTGAAGGTTGGGTTGTGTTGTGAAGGTTGGGTTCTGTTGTGAAGGTTGTGTTGTGTTGTGAAGAGGGTTGTGTTGTGAAGGTTCAGTTGTGAAGGTTGGGTTGTGTTGTGAAGAGGGTTGTGTTGTGAAGATTGGGTTGTGTTATGAAGGTTGGGTTGTGAAGGTTGCGTTGTGTTGGGAAGAGGGTTGTGTTGTGATGGTTGTGCTGTGAAGGTTTGGTTGTGTTGTGAAGAGGGTTGTGTTGTGAAGATTGGGTTGTGTTGAGAAAGTTGGGTTGTGTTGTGAAGGTTGGGTTGTGTTGTGAAGTTTGGGTTGTGTTGGGAAGAGGGTTGTGTTGGGAAGAGTTTTGTGTTGTGAAGGTTGGGTTGTGTTGTGAAGAGGGTTGTGTTGTGAAGGTTGGGTTGTGTTGGGAAGAGGGTTGTGTTGTGTAGGTTCGATTTTGTTGTGAAGGTTGGGTTGGTTTGTGTTGTGAAGGTTGTGTTGTTTTGTGAAGGTTGGGTTGTGTTGTGAAGGTTGGGTTCTGTTGTGAAGGTTGTGTTGTGTTGTGAAGAGGGTTGTGTTGTGAAGGTTCAGTTGTGAAGGTTGGGTTGTGTTGTGAAGAGGGTTGTGTTGTGAAGATTGGGTTGTGTTATGAAGGTTGGGTTGTGAAGGTTGCGTTGTGTTGGGAAGAGGGTTGTGTTGTGATGGTTGTGCTGTGAAGGTTTGGTTGTGTTGTGAAGAGGGTTGTGTTGTGAAGGTTGGGTTGTGTTGGGAAGAGGGTTGTGTTGGGAAGAGGTTTGTGTTGTGAAGGTTGGGTTGTGTTGTGAAGAGGGTTGTGTTGTGAAGGTTGGGTTGTGTTGGGAAGAGGGTTGTGTTGTGTAGGTTCGATTTTGTTGTGAAGGTTGGGTTGGTTTGTGTTGTGAAGGTTGTGTTGTTTTGTGAAGGTTGGGTTGTGTTGGGGTGAGGGTTGTGTTGGGAAGAGGGTTGTGTTCGGAAGAGGGTTGTGTTCGGAAGAGGGTTCTGTTGGGAAGAGGGTTCTGTTGTGAAGCTTGGGTTGTGTTGCAAATGTTAGGTTGTGTTGGGAAGAAGGTTGTGCTGTGAAGGTTGGGTTGTGTTTTCAAGGTTGAGTTGTGTTGTGAAGAGGGTTGTGCTGTGAAGGTTGGGTTGTGTTGTGAAGGTTGGGTTGTGTCGGGAAGAGAGTTGTGTTGCAAAGGTTGGGTTGTGTTGTGAAGAGGGTTGTGTTGTGAAGGTTGTGTTGTGTTGTGAAGAGGGTTGTGTTGTGAAGGTTGGGTTGTGTTGGGAATAGGGTTGTGTTGTGAAGGTTGGGTTATGTTGTGAAGGTTGTATTGTGTTGGGAAGAGAGTTGTGTTGTGAAGGTCGTGTTGTGAAGGTTGGATTGTGTTGGAAAGAGGGTTGTGTTGTGAAGGTTGGGTTGTGTTGTGAAGAGGGTTGTGTTGTGAAGGTCATGTTGTGAAGGTTGGGTTGTGTTGTGATGGTTGTGTTGTGATTTGAAGAGGTTTGTGTTGTGAAGGTTGTGTTGTGTTGTGAAGGTTGTGTTGTGTTGTGAAGGTTGGGTTGTGTTGGGAAGAGGGTTGTGTTTTGAAGTTTGGGTTGTGTTTTGAAGAGGGTTGTGCTGTGAAGGTTGGGTTGTGTTGTGAAGGTTGGGTTGTGTTGTGAAGTTTGTGTTGTGTTGTGAAGAGGGTTGTGTTGTGAAGGTTGGGTTTTGTTTTGAAGAGGTTTGTGTTGTTAAGGCTGGGTTGGGTTGTGAAGGTTGTGTTGTGTTGTGAAGGTTGGGTTGTGTTGGGAAGAGGGTTGTGTTGTGAAGGTTGGGTTGTGTTGGGAATAGGGTTGTGTTGTGATGGTTGTGCTGTGAAGGTTGGGTTGTGTTGTGAAGAGGGTTCTGTTGTGAAGGTTGGGTTGTGTTGGGAAGAGGGTTGTGTTGTGTAGGTTGGATTTTGTTGTGAAGGTTGGGTTGGTTTGTGTTGTGAAGGTTGGGTTGTGTTATGAAGGTTGGGTTGTGAATGTTGGGTTGTGTTGGGAAGAGGGTTGTGTTGTGATGGTAGTGCTGTGAAGGTTTGGTTGTGTTGTGAAGAGGGTTGTGTTGTGAAGGTTGGGTTGTGTTGTGTAGAGGGTTGTGTTGTGAAGGTTGGGTTGTGTTGGGAAGAGGGTTGTGTTGTGTAGGTTGGATTTTGTTGTGAAGGTTGGGTTGGTTTGTGTTGTGAAGGTTGGGTTGTGTTGTGAAGGTTGGGTTGTGTTGTGTAGAGGGTTGTGTTGTGAAGGTTGGGTTGTGTTGGGAAGAGGGTTGTGTTGTGTAGGTTGGATTTTGTTGTGAAGGTTGGGTTGGTTTGTGTTGTGAAGGTTGGGTTGTGTTGTGAAGTTTGGGTTGTGTTGGGAAGAGGGTTGTGTTGGGAAGAGGTTTGTGTTGTGAAGGTTGGGTTGTGTTGTGAAGAGGGTTGTGTTGTGAAGGTTGGGTTGTGTTGGGAAGAGGGTTGTGTTGTGTAGGTTCGATTTTGTTGTGAAGGTTGGGTTGGTTTGTGTTGTGAAGGTTGTGTTGTTTTGTGAAGGTTGGGTTGTGTTGTGAAGGTTGGGTTCTGTTGTGAAGGTTGTGTTGTGTTGTGAAGAGGGTTGTGTTGTGAAGGTTCAGTTGTGAAGGTTGGGTTGTGTTGTGAAGAGGGTTGTGTTGTGAAGATTGGGTTGTGTTATGAAGGTTGGGTTGTGAAGGTTGCGTTGTGTTGGGAAGAGGGTTGTGTTGTGATGGTTGTGCTGTGAAGGTTTGGTTGTGTTGTGAAGAGGGTTGTGTTGTGAAGGTTGGGTTGTGTTGGGAAGAGGGTTGTGTTGGGAAGAGGTTTGTGTTGTGAAGGTTGTGTTGTGTTGTGAAGAGGGTTGTGTTGTGAAGGTTGGGTTGTGTTGGGAAGAGGGTTGTGTTGTGTAGGTTCGATTTTGTTGTGAAGGTTGGGTTGGTTTGTGTTGTGAAGGTTGTGTTGTTTTGTGAAGGTTGGGTTGTGTTGGGGTGAGGGTTGTGTTGGGAAGAGGGTTGTGTTCGGAAGAGGGTTGTGTTCGGAAGAGGGTTCTGTTGGGAAGAGGGTTCTGTTGTGAAGCTTGGGTTGTGTTGCAAATGTTAGGTTGTGTTGGGAAGAGGGTTGTGCTGTGAAGGTTGGGTTGTGTTTTCAAGGTTGAGTTGTGTTGTGAAGAGGGTTGTGCTGTGAAGGTTGGGTTGTGTTGTGAAGGTTGGGTTGTGTCGGGAAGAGAGTTGTGTTGCGAAGGTTGGGTTGTGTTGTGAAGAGGGTTGTGTTGTGAAGGTTGTGTTGTGTTGTGAAGAGGGTTGTGTTGTGAAGGTTGGGTTGTGTTGGGAATAGGGTTGTGTTGTGAAGGTTGGGTTATGTTGTGAAGGTTGTATTGTGTTGGGAAGAGAGTTGTGTTGTGAAGGTCGTGTTGTGAAGGTTGGATTGTGTTGGGAAGAGGGTTGTGTTGTGAAGGTTGGGTTGTGTTGTGAAGAGGGTTGTGTTGTGAAGGTCATGTTGTGAAGGTTGGGTTGTGTTGTGATGGTTGTGTTGTGATTTGAAGAGGTTTGTGTTGTGAAGGTTGTGTTGTGTTGTGAAGGTTGTGTTGTGTTGTGAAGGTTGGGTTGTGTTGGGAAGAGGGTTGTGTTTTGAAGTTTGGGTTGTGTTTTGAAGAGGGTTGTGCTGTGAAGGTTGGGTTGTGTTGTGAAGGTTGGGTTGTGTTGTGAAGTTTGTGTTGTGTTGTGAAGAGGGTTGTGTTGTGAAGGTTGGGTTTTGTTGTGAAGAGGTTTGTGTTGTTAAGGTTGGGTTGGGTTGTGAAGGTTGTGTTGTGTTGTGAAGGTTGGGTTGTGTTGGGAAGAGGGTTGTGTTGTGAAGGTTGGGTTGTGTTGGGAATAGGGTTGTGTTGTGATGGTTGTGCTGTGAAGGTTGGGTTGTGTTGTGAAGAGGGTTCTGTTGTGAAGATTGGGTTGTGTTATGAAGGTTGGGTTGTGAATGTTGGGTTGTGTTGGGAAGAGGGTTGTGTTGTGATGGTAGTGCTGTGAAGGTTTGGTTGTGTTGTGAAGAGGGTTGTGTTGTGAAGGTTGGGTTGTGTTGTGTAGAGGGTTGTGTTGTGAAGGTTGGGTTGTGTTGGGAAGAGGGTTGTGTTGTGTAGGTTGGATTTTGTTGTGAAGGTTGGGTTGGTTTGTGTTGTGAAGGTTGGGTTGTGTTGTGAAGGTTGGGTTGTGTTGTGTAGAGGGTTGTGTTGTGAAGGTTGGGTTGTGTTGGGAAGAGGGTTGTGTTGTGTAGGTTGGATTTTGTTGTGAAGGTTGGGTTGGTTTGTGTTGTGAAGGTTGGGTTGTGTTGTGAAGTTTGGGTTTTGCTGGGGTGAGGGTTGTGTTGGGAAGAGGGTTGTGTTGGGAAGAGGGTTGTGTTGTGAAGGTTGGGTTGTGTTGTGAAGGTTGGGTTGTGTTGTGAAGAGGGTTGTGTTGTGAAGGTTGTGTTGTGTTGGGAAGAGGGTTGTGTTGTGAAGGTTGGGTTGTGAAGGTTGGGTTGTGTTGTGAAGAGGGTTGTGTTGTGAAGGTTGGGTTGTGTTGGAAAGAGGGTTGTGTTGTGAAGGTTGGGTTGTGTTGTGAAGAGGGTTGTGTTGTGTCTATGGTGGAGCTGGCTGAATCTACAACGCCTGAAGCTCTTGTAATTCTGTGAATTGGAGCTTCCATACCAGACGATGATGCAACCGGTCAGAATGTTCTCCACTGCAAATCTGCCGAAATCTGTAAAAGTCTTTGATGACAGACCAAATATCCTCATACGCTTCATGGAGAAGAGCCATCGCTGTGTCTTCTTCACGATTGCTTTAATCATGCTGGGCTCAGGACAGATCTCCTGAGATGCTGAGCCCCAGGAGTTTGAAAGTGATCACCCTGTCCACCACTGTCCACTCACAGGAGACTGCTGTATGTTTTTCTGACTTTCCCTTCCAGAAGTGCTCAATCAATTACTCAGTCTTGTTGACATTGTGGAAGGTTTTTGTTACAGCTAGGCATACATCATATTTGACACATGACCAAGTGGTTAAGGCATCGGTCTAGTGATCTGAAGGTCGCCATTTCGAGCCTCAGCTGAGGCAGCGTGTTGTGTCCTTGAGCAAGGCACTTAACCACACATTGCTCTGCAGCGACACCGGTGCCAAGCTGTATTGGCCCTAGTGCCCTTCCTTTGGACAACATCGGTGGCGTGGAGAGGGGAGGCTTGCAGCATGGGCAACTGCCGGTCTTCCACACAACCTTGCCCAGGCCTGCACCCTGGAAACCTTCCAAGGGCAAATCCATGTTCTCACGAGACTAACGGATGCCTATATACACATCCTTGAAGTGCACCTGTGTTGATTGTCAGGAGGGAAGAGATTACTGATCTGCATTTACTGTGGTCTCCGTTTAAGGAAATTGTGATCTAGTTACAGACGGAGCTACAGGTAATGAACATCGAGGGCAGAAGGGCCTGTCTCTGTTCTGTGACTCTGTGGCTCTAGAACAGAGGACCTGGGGTCCATGGACCCTTTGCTTAATGACATAAAAATGCTGGTGAACCCCTGCTCTAGGATGTCCAGGAGTGAGAGAGGACAACCCACCCAGTGCTGAGGGGTTGCCGCATAGTCTAATTTGCTCTCCCACACTGCGGACAAGATATCGAAATGAGCCTCCTCTTCCCTCCTGGGAATCTGTCAGAAGAAGTACTTGGGGTTTTCCATCACTCTGGCCACAGGCACTGATGGAGTTGTAGACCCAGAGACTCTGAAAAAGTACCCCTATACCTGCCCTCATTTCTCAAGCGACACACTGAAGGAACTCAACAAGTCAGGCACCGTCGGTGGAGGGGAATGAACAGTCAACGTTTCGAGCTGAGATGCTTCATACATCATAGAATGGTACAGTATAAGAGCAAATCCTTTGGCCCACGATGTTGAGCTGAACTAATTAAAATGGTAATGAACATGCCTAACAAAATCAGTCTGTTTTGACCCCCTGAAATGTAGTTGACAACATGAGAGACCTCTCATTATGTTCTCAGCTGAGGTAAGGTGAAGTCATCTGAAGGGTTCGTGATCTACTGAGTAACTGATCCTCTTTTTTTTCTGTTTACTTTCAGATCAGATGCACTTTGACCTTCAAGGTTTCCCATTCTGGCCTGAATTGGACAGTCCTTGGGACGTGAGTAGCCTCCCGTCTGCCCTGAATTGTGAGCTGGCCAAGTGAGAATGGACCTTGGAGGTCCTGGCGAACTATACCCTGGGAATCCAAACAAGGATTGACCTGGTGGTCAGGCCAGTGATGGACCTGGTGGGGGGGCGGGGGGGATGAAAACCAAGGGTATATCCTGGGCACTGGGACCAAGCGTGGTCCACTGATCAAGATCAGGCTGAAATGTAGACTTTGTATAGTTAGACCCAGGGAGTCAGAACAGAGGTAAATCCTGACATTTGTACAGGAATAGAGTCTGAGGATCAGGACTAAAGGTCAATACTGGGATCTGAACAGGAGCAGATACTGGGTTAGAATGGGCCTTGGGATGATTATGAGGGGCTGTATCAGAAACTCTTCTTCCCATTAGTGGAGGACAGTCCGTCTAGTAGCTGGTGGGTCCTGAGGTGACCAGAGCTGTCACAGATCCTCCAAAATTCCACTCAGAACCTCCCCCACCCCAGCAGGACTAAGGTTTACCAATCATCCATAATGGCCCAGAGCAGGTGATGCAGATGAGGCATAAGGCACTGTTTGGCACTACCTATCATTGACCCAATACTTGGGTCAAACTTCTCCAAGGATTGTCACCTTGGAGATTTCCTGAGAACCTGAGAGTGATGCAGTGCAGAGCTTCGCTCCTGCCAGGGTCATCCACGGCAGTACGGTTACAGACAGAGAGCGATGCAACCATACCTCAACAGTAGAGCCGGTGGAACACACTGGCATATCACAATGACCGTGAAGGATCCCCAGGCGTCTTGCATACCGTGTCACCGGACCCTGACCCCGGTCTGTAACAGACCCTGTGATGGCTGCCCTTGCATCAGCCTCCCATGTTAAACAAATTCACGCACCATCACTCTCCATTAAAGGATCCACCCTCGCATCCCAGATTAAGTCCTCTGGTGATCAGTTAGTGGTGAAGGGGTCAAGATTGCGGGGTCTGGAAGCTCCTAGTCATGAGCCCACACTGTGCTTGAATTTGTAAATCCTGGATTGGCCTCTACAGCCACCTGAGGACAACTGCTCTAGAAAGCACCCTATTCAACTTGAGTGGTCACACTACTTGGGACAAAGCCCCAGTGAATGGCAGATCTTGGAAAGCCGATCCTTGAGAAAGCCCATGTTGTCATGTGGAATGCATTTTTAACCTCCTCTTGGGATTATTTAACCTCCATCCATCACACTATTCCTAATAAGAACAAAACAATTTTCATCTACAGTGCCCTGAGCCAAATATTGGCCCATGATGGGATGAAGGCAGTTCGTGGGATCTTACTGGGTATATATTGGCTACTTGTATCTCTACAGTGCCTTGTACTATCACACAACTTTAGATCTTTATTCCCTGGAGTGCAGGAGTGCAGGAGAATGAGAGGTGACCTGATAGAAGACAATAAAAACATTAGTGGTGTGCAAAGATGCGCATTCATAGTCTTTTCCCCAGGGTGGGGAGTCCAAAACTAGAGGGCACAGATACAGGATGAGAAGATTTAGCAGAGACCTGAGACGTAACTTCTTCACTCAGGGGGCCGTGAGTACCTGGAACAAGGTGCCAGAAGAAGTGCTTGAGATGGGTACAAATGCAATATTTAACAGATAGGCACATGGAGGGGAAGGGTTTTTTTTTAGATTATGAGGACACTCAGTCCTCGTTTATTGTCATTTAGAAATGCATGCATTAAAAAATGATACAATGTTCCTCCAGAATGATATCACAAGAAACTCAGGACAAACCAAGACTAAAACGGACAAAACCACATAATTATAACATATAGTTACAACAATGTAAAGCAATACCGTAACTTGATAACGAGCAGACCATGGGCACGGTAAAAAAAAGTCTCAAAGTCCTGATAGCCCCATCATCTCACGTAGACAGTAGAAGGGAGAAACTCTCCCTGCCATGAACATCCAAGTGCTGTAAACTTGCCAATGCAGCATCATTGGAAGCACCCGACCGCAGCTGACTCAGAGTCCGTCCGAAAACTTCAAGTCTCCGACCAGCCCTTCGACACAGCCTCTTTGAGCACAACCCTCTGCCGAGCGCTTCAACGTGCCCCCCCGCCGCTGAGCAACAAGCAAAGCCGAGGACTCAGGGCCTTCCCCTCCAGAGATTCTGGATCACACAGTAACAGCAGCGGCGAAGCAGGCATTTCAGAAGTTTCACCAGATGTTCCTCCGTGCTCTCACATCTGTCTGCATCAAATCAGGATTGTGCACGGCACCCTACTTGACAAATAACAGACATCACCACTGGAGTGGCCGCTGCGAGCTGCGTCACACCACCATCTTCTCCTCCCTCCTTTGGAAGGTTTGAAGGGTTTTATAACTGGTACGAGCAGGGAGGATGCTGTGGTCAGCACGGGCCAGTTGGGCTGAAGGGCCTGTTGCCATGCTGTAGGACTCTACGACATCAAAGATAGCTCTGAAGTTCATTAAGGTTATAAAAGTGTCTCAGAAGTACAAATATTTTCTAATTCTTCCTTTAAAATGTTAATACAATCTGGTTAAGAGATCCTTTGCTGTTTTTTTCTCCAATTTCAGAGAGGCAGCATGGTGGCCCCATCGCTCTCAGACTCTCCTCTTGTGGTCCCTGTCCTTCGGTACCTGGTGTTATTCGCTGGGGTAGGTCTGAACGCTTTTTTGTAGCTCTCATTGGCCAGAATACCAGGCTCCCAGTCATGTGATTACCGGTTAGCTTTCACCCAGTTACTCAATGCAAGGCAGGCAGGTATGGCTCTTACGTGGTGCAGACATTGTCTGTTGGTTTTGGTGCTTTGTGCTAAACAGTTGGACATGGTGTGTGTCTAGTCACATCAAACTGGCACAAATTCAATCTTAAATGGGAATTCATCCAGTTCAGCGAGATAGTTAGTATTATAAACAAAATCCTGCCCTGGGAGTGTGTGATTGAGACAACCTAGAGGGAGCATAACTCTATCGAACCTGTGTTGTCCGTGCACTTGGAGTGTGTGATTGAGACAATTTAGAGGGAGTTTAACTCTATCGAACCTGTGTTGTCCGTGCACTGGGAGTGTGTGAGGGGATGGTGTAGAGGGAACTTAACTCTATATCGAACCTGTGCTGTCCGTGCGCTGGGAGTGTGTGATTGAGACAACCTAGAGGGAGCTTAACTCTATATCGAACCTGTGTTGTCCATGCACTAGGAGTGTGTGATCGGATGGTGTAGAGGGAACTTCACTCTGTATCGAACCTGTGTTGTCCGTGCACTGGGAGTGTTTGAGGGGATGGTATAGAAGGAGATTCAGAATTAGAATCAGGTTTCATATCACCAGCATATGGCACAGAGTCATAGAAAATTAGAGCACAGAAACAGGCCCTTCCTTTAGCTCACCTAGTCTGTGCTGAACTATTTAAACTGCCTACTCTGGGACCAGAGTCCTCCATACACCTATCAACCATGTACCTATCCAAATTTCTCTTACAAGTTGAAATCAAAGCTCACATTCACTGCTTGTTCCACACTCTCACAACCCTCTGAGTGAGGAGGTTTCCCCTCGTGTTCCTTAAAATTTTTACCTTTCACCCTTAACCATGACCTCTAGTTGTAGTCCCACTCAACCTTAGTGGAAATAAGCCTGCTTGCATTTAGCCTATCGGTACCTCTCATAATTTTGTACACCTCTATCAAATTCTCCTCTCAATTTTCTACATTCCAATGAATAAAGTCCAAACGGGGACATGGGGGCACCTCTTTTTCCCTTACTAAGGAGAGAGAGAGAGAGAGAGAGAGCTTGTGGTATGTTGAATACCGGGTGAACGAGTAGTCTTTGGGGTACTGCAAATCAGTGTTTCTATTAATATTTTTCTACATGCTTGAGTGCTTGGCAGGGGGTGCTTTTTTGCTGGCGGGGGTCATTGCTTTGCTACTGCTTATGTGTGGGGGCGAGTTGCGGGGTCTTTGGGGTTCTAACATTTAATTGTCATTTATTCTTTGGGGCACTCCTCTGTTCTCATGGAGGTTTGCTAAAAAAAAATCAGGATGTATATTGTATACATTTCTCTGAGATTAAATGTACCTGTTGAAACCCATTTAATCTTTCCTTATAACTCAAATCCACCAGACCCAGCAACATCCTTGTAAATCTTCAATCTTATTTACATCTTTCCTGTAGGTAGGTGACAAAAACTGCACATAATACTCAAAATTAGGCCTCACCAATGTCTTACACAACTTCATTTCCTGGACTCAATACTTTGATATATGAAAGCCAATATACCAAAAGCTTTTTTTTATGACACTATCTACCGGTGACACCACTGTCAATGAATTATGGATCTCTATTCCCAGATCCCTTTGTTCTCCCACACTCCTCAGTGCCCTGTCGTTCACTGTGTGAGACCTACCATGGTTGGTCTCCTGAGTAAATACAGATGCAAAAAAATTCATTTACGACCTCCCCCAATTTTTTGGATTGTCACACATGGATTGCCATTCTGATCTTCCAAAGTACCTATTTTGTCCCTTACAATCCTTTTGCTCTGAACATCAGTTAGGATTCTCCTTCACTTTGTTTGCTAGGGCAACCTCATGCTTTCTTTTAACATAGAAACATTGAAAACCTACAGCACAATACTTCTGCCCACAATGCTGTACCGAACATGTACTTAGAAATTACGTAAGGTTACCCATAGCACTCTATTTTTCTGAGCTCTATGTACTCATAGGAGTCTCTTAAAAAACCCTATCGTATCCGCCTCACCGCCATCGCCAGCAGCCCATTCCACGTACTCACCACTCTCTGCTTAAAAAACTTACTCCTGACATCTCCTCTGTACCTACTTTCAAGCACCTTAAAACTGTATCCTCTTGTGCTAGCCATTTTGGCCCTGGGGAAAAGCCTCTGACTATCCACACAATCAATGCCTCTCATCATCTTATACACCTCTATCAGGTCACCTCTCATCCTCTGTCGCTCCAAGGAGAAAAGGCCGAGTTCACTCAACCTATTCACATAAGACATGCCCCCCAATCCAGGCAACATCCTTGTAAATCTTCTCTGCACCCTTTCTATGGTTTCCACGTCCTTCCTGTAGTGAGGCGACCAGAACTGAGCACAGTACTCAAAGTGGTGTCTGACCAGGGTCCTATATAGCTGTAACATTACCTCTTGGCTCCTAAACTCAATACTACAATTGATGAAGGCCAATGCACTGTATGCCTTCTTAACCACAGAGTCAACCTGCGCAGCAGTTTTGAGTATCCTATGGACTCAGACCCCAAGATCCCTCTGATCCTCCACACTGCCATCTTAGCCTTCTTAATTTCTTTCTTGTATTTCCTATACCCCATCAGCACCTCATTTGTTCCTACCTGTCTATACCTGCTATGCACTTCCTTTTTCCCTTAACCAGGGCCTCAATATCTCTCGGAAACAAAGGTTCCCTAAGCCTGTTATCTTTCCCTTTCATTTTGACAGGCACATACAAACCTTGTACTCTCAAAATTTCACTTTTCAAGGCCTCACACTTAACAAATACACCTTTGCCAGAAAACAGCCTGCCCTAATCAACACGTGGCAGATTTTTCTGATACCATCAAAATTGGCCTTTTTCCAATTTAGAATATCAACCTGCAGACCAGACCTATCTTTTGCATATTTACTTTGAAATTAATGGCATAGTGATCAATGTTCCCTGTAATTTGTAATGACCAGTGTTTACAAAAATCTTGTGATGTGCAATTTTTTGCCCAGTGACAACAACATGTGTGCACTGAGTCATTTCTTCAATCAAAACAGTATAAGTAAGCCAGTTCTAAAATCTGCAGACAAATCATCACAGATTCCATGTTGTCAACACAGCAGAAACAGGAAAAGGAAATGTGATTGTGTATGATCTCAAAATATACTTAACAATCCAACTAGGCAGAGGGTAACAGCACAGTTTAAATTCCTTTGTGTGCCAGTAGCCAAAGTTGTGTGTGTGCAGGCCTTACAGGGAACATTGATTGTGATCGGTAAATGCAAAGTGTTCATCTGCACAAACTTCTGTCACCTGCCCTATATCATTCCTCAATAGCAGGTCAAGTTTTGCACACTGTCGCGTTGGGACTTTGACATGCTGCTTAAAGAATCTTTGCTGAACACATGTGACAAATTCTATTCCATTTAGTCCTTTTACTGTATGGGAATCTCAGTCAATATGTGGAAAGCTAAAATGACCGAATCTAACAAATAGTCATAGTCATAGTCATACTTTATTGATCCCAGGGGGAAACTGGTTTTCGTTACAGTTGCACCATAAATAATAACTAGTCATAGAACCATAAATAGTTAAATAGTAATATGTAAATTATGCCAGTAAATTATGAAATAAGCCCAGGACCAGCCTATTGGCTCAGGGTGTCTGACCCTCCAAGGGAGGAGTTGTAAAGTTTGATGGCCACAGGCAGGAATGACTTCCTATGATGCTCTGTGCTGCATCTCGGTGGAATGAGTCTCTGGCTGAATGTACTCCTCTGCCACTCAGTACATTACGTAGTGGATGGGAGACATTGACCAAGATAGCATGCAACTTGGACAGCATCCTCTTTTCAGACACCACCGTGAGAGAGTCCAGTTCCATCCCCACAACATCACTGGCCTTACGAATGAGTTTGTTGATCCTGTTGGTGTCTGCTACCCTCAGCCTGCTGCTCCAGCACACAACAGCAAACATGGTAGCACTGGCCACCACAGACTCGTAGAACATCCACAGCATTGTCCGACAGATGTTAAAGGACCTCAGTTTCCTCAGGAAATAGAGACGGCTCTGACCCTTCTTGTAGACAGCCTCAGTGTTCTTTGACCGGTCCAGTTTATTGTCAATTCGTATCCCCAGGTATTTGTAGTCCTCCACCATGACCACACTGACCCCCTGGATGGAAACAGGGGTCACCGGTACCTTAGCTCTCCTCAGGTCTACCACCAGCTCCTTAGTCTTTTTCACATTAAGCTGCAGATAATTCTGCTCACACCATGTGTCAAAGTTTCCTACCGTAGCCCTGTACTCAGCCTCATCTCCCTTGCTGATGCATCCAACTATGGCAGAGTCATCCGAAAACTTCTGAAGATGACAAGACTCTGTGCAGTAGTTGAAGTCCGAGGTGTAAATGGTGAAGAGAAAAACTGATGTTTTTTGCAACAGTCTGCGTTCTCTCTACAAATGTGTTCCTCCAAAACCCTTGGAGTGTTGCGTGGTCTGTAATATAGTCCCATTAATTTGATCATACCTTTCTTATTTATCATTTCCACCCATAATGCCTGACTAGATGAGTTCTCCAGTCTGTCCTGGCTGAGCAATGCTGTGAAATTTTCACTGATGAGTTAAGCCACCCCACCACCTTTAACCCCTCCCACTCTGTCACATCTAAAACAATGGAACCTTAGAATATTGAGCTGCTATTCCTGCCACTCCTGAAACCAAGTCTCACTAATGGCTACAACATCATAATTCCGGGTGTCGATCCATGCCCTGAGCTCATCTGCCTTTCCTACGTTACTTGCATTGAAATTCATGCAGCTCAGAACATTAGTCACACCATGCTCAACCTTTCGATTCATGACTTTGCCTTAACAACTATAAGACCATAAGACATAGGAGCAGAATTAGGCTATTCAGCCCATCAAATCTGCTCTGCCATTTCATCATGGTTGATCCCAGATCCCACTCAACCCCATACACCTGCCTTCTCACCATATCAAGTCAAGTCAAGTCAAGTCACTTTTTATTGTCATTTCGACCATAACTGCTGGTACAGTACACAGTAAAAGCGAGACAACGAGATATCCTTTGATGCCCTGATGATCAACTTCTGCCTTAAATATACCCACA
Organism: Mobula birostris; assembly: GCF_030028105.1. Taxonomy (NCBI): domain Eukaryota; kingdom Metazoa; phylum Chordata; class Chondrichthyes; order Myliobatiformes; family Myliobatidae; genus Mobula; species Mobula birostris. The sequence continues at coordinate 32,738,804 of NC_092379.1, forward strand.
GACATGGCCTCCATCACAGTCTGTGGCACAGCATTCCACAGATTTACTACTCTCTGGCTAAAAAAAAATTCCTCCTTACCTCTGTCCTAAAGGGACACCCCTCAACTTTGAGGCTGTGTCCTCTAGTTCTGGATACCCCCACCATAGAAAACATCCTTTCTACATCCACCCATTCTACTCATTTCAACATTCAGTAGGTTTCAGTAAGATCCCCTGCATGCTTCTAAATTCCAGTGAGTTTAGGCCCAAAGCTGCCAAACACTCCTCATATGTTAACCCCTTCATTCCCAGAATCATCCTTGTAAACCTCCTCTGGACTCTCTCCAATAACAACATATCCTTTCTGAGATATAGGGCCCAAAACTGTTGACAATACTCCAAGTGGGGCCTTATTAGTGTCTTATAAAACCTCAGCATTATCTCCTTGCTTTTATATTTTATTCCCCTTGAAATAAATGCCCAACATTGCATTTGCCTTCTTTACCACAGACTCAACCTGTAAATTAACCTTCTGGGTGTCTTGCACAAGGAATCTTCAGTCCCTCCGCACCTCTGATGTTTGAACCTTCTCTCCATTGAGATAATAGTCTGCACTATTGTTCTTTTTACCAAACTGCATTATCATACATTTCCCAACACTGTATTCCATCTGCCACTTTTTTGCCCATTCTTCCAACCTGTCGAAGTCCTGCTGCAATCGCTTTGCTTCCTCAGCACTACCTACCCCTTCACCTATCTTCATATCATCCACAAACTTTGCCACAAAGCCATCAATTCCGTTATCCAAATCATTGACAAACATTGTGAAAAGCAGCAGTCCCAATATTGACTGCTGAGGAGCACCACTAGTCACCAGCAGCTATCCAGAAAAATCCCCTTTTATTCCTAGTCGCTGCCTCCTACCTGTCAGTCATGCAGCTATCCATGCCAGTATCTTTCCTGTAATATGATGGGATTTTATTTTATTAAGCAGTCTCATGTGTGGCACCTTATTATCTGTCTCCACAACCAGTCTACTGTCTGTTCTAGCCCTCTGGTCCCCAACCCTCTGCAACTCTAGTTTAAACCCCACCGTGCAGCACTAGCAAACCTTCCCACTAGGATATTACTTCCCCCTCTGGTTCAGGTGCAAACCATCTCTTCCGTACAGGTCCCACCTTCCCTGGAAGAGAGCCCAATAATCTAAAAATCCCTCCCTCCTACACCAGCTCCTTAGGAATGTGTTAGACTGTATGCTCTTCCTGTTACTGGCCTCACTAGCATGTGGCACGGGTAGCAATCCTGAGATCACCACCCTGGAGGTCCTGCCCTTTAACTTAGCACCTAAATTCCTTAAATCACTTTGCAGAACCTCGTCACTCCTCTTACCTATGTCATTGGTTCCTACATGGACCATGACCTCTGGCTGTACACCTTCCCAGTTAAGAATGTGAGGACTTGATATGAGATGTCCTGGACTCCAGCACCCAGGTGGCAACATAGCAGCCAGGAATCCCGTTTTCATCCAGAGAAGATCCTTTCTGTTCCCCCAACTAACAAATCCCCCTTTACCACAGCTCACCTCTTCTCCCCGCCCCCCCCAAATCACGGTGCCAGACTCAGTGCCAGAGACCTGATCACTGTGACTTTCCTCTGATAGGTCATCCTCCCCAATAGTATTCAAAGTGATAGAATTGTTGTTGAGGAGGATGGTCACTACAGTACTCTGCACTGACCCCTGAACCCCTTTCCATGTCCAGACTGTCCCTCAGTTACATAGGTCCTGCACCTCTCGATATGTCTCCTATCCATCACCCCCTCAGCCTCCAGAATGATCCAGAGTTCATCCAGTTCCAGCTTCAACTCCTTAGCATTGAGTGCTAGAAGCTGCAGGCTCATGCGCTTCCTGCGGGTGGAGTCATCAGTCTCCCTGCCTACCCACATCCCGCAAGAGCAGCATTCCACTATCCTGCCCGGCATCTCTTCTGTTCTAACTGAGCAGATATAAATAAGGATTCTCTGATTGGAGCCCCTCCTTGCTGAAACCTAAAAATCTCCACTCTAACTGTAACCACTCCAATGATGGCCACTCTGAAAATGCTAATCCACCTGCACAAGCCTTGCTTTAATTTGATCTTGCCAATCAATCCTGAAAGCTGACTGGCCACTGCTCAAACTATCAAATGATTGCGAGCCGCTGTTTTTTCTGTTCATCGGTGAACCTGAGTAGATTGCATCTTCTCAGGCTTCCGATTTCTGATTGGCCGCTGCTCAAAGTCGTGAACTTGTGTGCGCTTTCAGGCTCCTGTCTCAGCTTCCTGATGGTAGCAATGAGAAGATCCTGAGTGATGGGGTCCTTAATGAGGGATGCCGCCTTGTTGAGACATCGCTCCTCGAAGATGTCCTGGTTGATGGAGAGATAGAGCTGACTTGAGTTCACAATTTTCTGCAGCTTCTTTCAATCCTGTGCAGTGCCTCCTCCCCAATACCAGACAGTGATGCAGCCAGTTAGAATGCTCTCCACAGTAGAAGTTTGGGAGTGACTTTGGAGACATACCACTGCTAGTGAAATATAGCTGTTGTCGTGCGTTTTTGTAACTGCCTCAATATGCTGGGCCCAGGATAGATCCTCAAATTTGTAGGAATGATTGTGTTAAACGCTGAGCTATAGTCAATAAACAGCAGTCTGATATGAGTATTAGTATTGTCCAGATGATCCAAAGCCACAAGAATAGCCAATTAGATCATGTCCACTGTAGACTCATTCTAGCAATAGGCAAATTGCAGTGCCTAGTTCCTTGCTGAGGTAGGAGATAATTCTAGCCATAACCAGCCTCTCAAAGAATTTCATCACCGTAGACATGAATGCTATTGGACGACAATCACAAAGGCAGCTCAATCTTCTCTTCATGGGCTCTTGTAGGCCTTTTTGAAGCAGGTGGGAACTTCCAACCGTAGCAATGAGTGATCGGAAATGTCTTTGAATGCACCTGCCAAATGGTTTGCTCAGCTTTTCAGAGCCTTACCTGGTACTCCATCGGGACCTATCACCTTGCAAGGGTTCTTCCTCTTGAAAGCTGATCTGACGTCGGGCTCCAAGACAAATATCACAGGTCACTCTGTATCTAACCTGTGCTGTCTCTGCCCTGGGAGTGTGTGATGGGACAGTGTAGAGGGAACTTCACTCTGTATCTATCCCGTGCTGTCCCTGTCCTAGGGGTGTGTGTGATGGGACACTACGAGTCTGTGGTGGCCAGTACGATCATGTTTGCTGTTGTGTGCTGGAGCAGCAGGCTGAGGGTAGCAGACACCAACAGAATCAACAAACTCATTCGTAAGGCCAGTGATGTTGTGGGGATGGAACTGGACTCTCTGACGGTGGTGTCTGAAAAGAGGATGCTGTCCAAGTTGCATGCCATCTTGGACAATGTCTCCCATCCACTACATAATGTACTGGTTGGGCACAGGAGTACATTCAGCCAGAGATTCATTCCACTGAGATGCAACACAGAGCGTCATAGGAAGTCATTCCTGCCTGTGGCCATCAAACTTCACAACTCCTCCCTTGGAGGGTCAGACACCCTGAGCCAATAGGCTGGTCCTGGACTTATTTCCTGGCAAAATTTACATATTACTATTTAATTATTTATGGTTTTATTACTATTTAATTATTTATGGTGCAACTGTAACGAAAACCAATGTCCCCTGGGATCAATAAAGTATGACTAGACTAGACTAGACTAGAGGGCCCTGCGTCAAAATTGAGGGGTGTCCCTTTAGAACAGAGGCAAGGAGGAGTTCTTTAGCCAGAGACTGGTGAATGTGTGGAACGGTCTGCCACAGACTGCGGTGGAAGCCAAGTCCATAGGTATATTTAAGACAGAAGTTGATTGTCAGCACATCAAAGGATATGGCAAGAAGGGGTTGAGTGGGATCTGGGATCAGCCATGATGGAATGGCACAGCAGACTTGATGGGCTGAATGGCCTAATTCTGCTCCTATGTCTATTGGTCTCATGGTTGGATCTTGCTGCATTCACATTAAGTATAGTCTCCCATATTGCTCTGGTAAAGACACTTCGAAAATATCTCCTTGACAGCCAACTGTCAGATCCCTCGCACATGCCAAAAAACCCACCAGCTGCTTTTTCTGCCTGTATACAGCCCATTTGTCATTGTGATCTAACAGTTGTGCTATTGGTAGTAGGAAAAGGATCTTCAGAGCACAGAATCTGTGCTGATCATCAAGCACCATTTAATCCCATTTTATTCTCCCCACGTTCCCAACAACTACTCCCAGCTTCTACCACTCAGCCACACACTAGAGTAGGGGTTCCCAGCTGCCTTTTTTTTTGCAATTCAAATGTTTATTATTATTTATTCTTATTTTACAAAGCAGCACGGCATATCACAGAGCAGATACAGTACAGCATACTTACACAGCCATCCCATGACAGGAAAACAAATAAAACTTAGAAACAGAAACATGTGCTCATTTAAGTTTAAATTATCATACAACCAAAATTGATCCCACGCGTCTTGCACTTTTCCCTCACTGTTAATTCTTCCCAACATGTGGGGGACTCAGTAATCTACCCAGATACTATGAATGACTTACAGCAGGTAGCAAGTTACCAGCCTGAATATCCTTGAGGATGTGGGAGTGGGATCAGAGGACCTGGGGGGATCTCAGTTAGTCACAGGGAGAACATGAAAACAGCATTGACAGCACCTGTGGCCTGGATCGAACCTGGAGCAGTAACTCGACTTGCTGTACCACTAGGTGGGGTGGCCAGAATGATGTGGCAAGCTGGGAGGTGTCTTCCACATATCATGACCTTCTTCTTCAACACTCTACCTCTTCCAACTATCACCTCCCAACTTCTCACAACATCACCACCACCCCTCCCCCTCTCCTGGTTTCACCGGCTTGTCCCCCTCCCCACGCCACCTTATTCTGTCCCCTTCCCGTCCAGTTTTGAGGAAGGGTCTCAGCCGGGAACATCAGCTCTTTATTCCTCTCCATAGGTGTGGCATTCCTCCAGCATTCTGTATCTGTTACTCTGGATCCTCAGCTTCTGCAGAATCTCTGTGTCTCCATTGTACTTATTGTTGAAGCTCTCTGGTCCTGCAACTCCCACAGTCCAGCATTACTCGGGTCTTTAGTACCACGTACTAATATTAATTAACTAATTCACACTCCCATCAGGAAGGAGGCTATGTAGCAACTATGCCAGGTCCACCAGACTCAAACACCCCCACCCACTAACTCCACCATCACTTTATTATTTCCTTCAGTCTCCTTTCTGTGTGTACAGCCTAACATCACTCTGTGGACATACAATCAGTCCATGAATTTAAGCTACCTATGTATTTATATTTATTGTGTTTGTTAGTTTATTAGGGGTTTTTTTGTGCTGCATCAGATCTGGAGTAACAATTATTTTGTTCTCATTTACAGGAAATGACAGTAAATAATCTTGAATCTTAAGATCCAAGATTAATTTAGATTTGATTAACATACCAGAGTAACTTCTGGGATCTCAGCTGTCAGTGTTGCCAACTCATGAAACTTTGATTTACTGACAGTTCTCAAAGTTTCTTGGAAAAGAGCTGTGATGTTCAGAGGAGGGTGTTCACAGGGAATCCTTGGTCTGCACTTTCTGTGGTGTTGGTATTAGAATTGGTTCAACATTGTCACACGTGACAAGATACAGTGATCATTACATAGTGCATTGAAGTAGAACGTACACAGAGAGTGGTGCGTATGTGGAATGCCTCCGGGGTGGTGGTAGAGGTAAATATATTAGCGACATTTAACAAGCTCTTAGATAAGCATAAGGATGATGGAAAAATGGAAGAGTTTGTAGGTGGAAAGAGTTAGTATTGATCTTAGAGTTATTTAAAAGGTTGGCACAAAATCATTCAAAGTTCAAAGTAACCTTATCATCAAATTACATATGTACATTATATGTCAACCCTGAGATTCATCTTCTTGTGGGTATTCTCAGTAAATACAAGAAACAAGATGGACAATGTGCAACAGACAACAAACTGAACAAATACAAAAGTAAGGAAAGTAATAATTATAAATAAGTAAGCAATAAACATCGAGAACATGAGATGAGGAGTCTTTGAAAGTATGTCTACATTTGTGGGAACAGTTCAGTGATGGTGAGTGAAGTTATCCCCACTGGTTCAAGAGCCTGGTGGTTGAGGGGTAGTAACTGTTCCTGAAGCTGGTGGTGTGGGTCTTGAGGCTCCAGTAGCTCCTTCCTGATGGCAGCAGTGGGAAGAGAGCATGGTCTGGGAGGTGGAGTCCTTGATGGTGGAAGCTGCTTTCCTGAGACAGCTCTCCGTGCAGATGTGCTCAATGGTGAGGACTGCTTTACCCATGATGGCCTGGGCCATATTCACTACTTTTTGTATTTTCCATTCAAGGGTTGATGTTTCTATACCAGGTCATGATCCAACCAGGCAACACACTTTCCACCACACATCTACAGAAGTTTGTCAAAGTTTTAGATGGTGAGCCGAAGAGCACGCTTTGCACCATGATTTTCTGTGTTCTATGTTATGTTTTAATGCAGAATTAATTGTAAAAGGTGTTGCAAAAGTGCAGTGCGGGTAAATAATAAAGTACAAGATCATAACGAGGTAGTCTGTGAGATCAAGAGTTCATCTTATTGATCAGGAGTCTGATAACAGTGAGATCGAGGCTTTCCTTGAACCTCGTGGTACGTGCTTTCACGCTTTTGTATCTTCTGCCCACTGGAGGAGGGGAGAAGAGAGAACGCCTGGTACCAGACGGGTCCCAAGGGAGCCGGACTAGAGAATTTGTAGCTTTAAACAGGAGCAGAAATGGGCCATTGGCGTTAATACCACCAAGGCTAATCTGCCACATCCAAACCATTTTCCATCACTGTCCCCACTTCTATTGGATTTTGTTTTGGATGAGGCTCCGGGTTCCAATGATCCATCATCCTTTGGATGAGGAAGTTCACCTTATCCCTGTCGCACCTCTTATTGTGGGACGTTGACCTCAAGATCCAGATTAAAGAGAGATTGGCTTTACTTGTCGCATGTATATCGAAACATAGAGTGAAATTTGCTGCTTGTGTCTCCAGCCAACACAGTCTCAATATGTGCTGGGGGCAGCCCACAAGTGTCACCACTCTTCTGGCCCCACTTACTGTGCCCACCACTTACTAACCCTAACCCTAACCTTTAACCTTTTGGAATATGGGAGGAAACCAGAGCACCGGCAGGAAACCCACGTGGTCACGAGGAGAACATACAACCTCCTTATACACAGGACCCAGGTCACTGGTATTGTTAAGGCTTTACACTACCGTGCCACCCTGAATTACATCGAAATATAACTTGATCTGAGCAGATCAGAAGGAACTTGAACTTTCACTTCATGAGTGATGGCTGTCAAGAAGTGACTATCCAATGCATTTTACCTGAAGCCTAACCTCCATTTCATTTTCTTGCAGGTTCCAAAAGCAGTGGGGGTGACAAAGGGTCTGGCGCTCTTAAGCATGACTGCGTCCAGACAGGTGCCAGCTTCCTTTTGCCCAGGGGCACCACCCTGACGTTTCACGGGCTGGGCTCTGGTCAGTGCATCTTGGCTGCAGTGGGTGAACTGCGGTCGGGGGAAGAAAGTGCAGCGGAGATGCGATTCAGGATGTTCTCTTGGCTCAGGGAAGAAGAATCAGAAACCCATCACCTCGGGGCCATTAATATGCATCCACTGCCTGCCACTGCTCCTTCCCCTACCGAGGCCCTGGATATCGTGTGTGCTGGAAGGCAGAGCTATGGGAAACAGTGGCTGCGATATGTTAGCCCTGCCGCAAGAAACCAGAGATAGTACCCAGCCTCACTGACTTACTTGAGCAGAACATCTTGCTATAAATTCTCAGGTGGAGTGGGGTGTGGTTACAGAGGGCAGCAGCGGCTGGCTTTCCCAAAGGGTGTGTATCCCACCCCAGGTAATAATTTTGGAATCCATTCTGAAGCCAGCCTCATTACTGGTCCGCAAGCTTGCAGGGAAAACCCCCACCACTCAGCTTCCACTCAATCAGGGCTGTGGAAAAGAGCATTCAGTAGGCCTCAGAACAGGAGTAACAGCTTCAACTGATGGGTAACGGGAGTCTGGGTAAAGAGGAATCAGCAGAGAAGCAAGATTCTCAGAATCAGAATCATGTCCTGAAATTTGTTAACTTAGAGGCCCAAGTACAATGCAATATATGATAAATATAAAATTAATTAATTACAGTAAATATATTAAATAGTTAAAGTAAAAATAGTGCCAACAACAGAAATAACATAAAAAAGTGAGGTAGTGTTCATGGGTTCAATGTCCATTTAGGAATCGGATGGCAGAGGGGGAGAAGCTGTTTCTGAATCACTGAGTGTGTGCCTTCAGGCCGCTGTATCGCCTACCTGATGGTAACAGTGAGAAAAGGGCATGCCCTGGGTATTGGAGGTCCTTAATAATGGACACTACCTTTCTGAGGCACCGCTCTTTAAAGATGTCTTGGATATTACAGAGGCTAGTACCCATGATGGAGCCTCTTTCTATTCTGATCGTCAGGAACCAGCTGGACTTGGTGATGGTGTGATGGCCCTACTCTAAGTTCAACTGTGCTTGCAATATAAATCACTCACAGCATAACATGTTCTCAGTGGCCACTTTATTAAGTACACCAGTACACCAGCTCAATAATATAAATAGCTAATCAGCAACTCAATGCATAAAATCATACAGATGTGATCAAGGTGTTCAGACAAAGCATCAGAAGAGGAAAGAAATCTGATCTAAGGCTACGTCTACACTAGACTGGATAAATCCGTAACCGAAGCTTTTTCTCTTCGTTTTGACCCTTCGTCCAAACTGAAACAGCGTTTTCCTCCCCCGAAAACGGAGCTTTTCTAAAACACTCTCCAGAGTGTTTAAATCTGAAAACGCCAGGTGGGTGTTGTCGTGTGTACGGGGTAACCAGAGGTTTTAAAAAACCTGTCGCCCCTTTCATCGGTGAAGAGACTATGGCTGTAGGAAATGTTTCCAGGGTGACCCCTCTGTGGTAGTGGGGAAGATGTTGGTAGGGCCACCTGAGGGTCTGTGTGTCCGTATGTGTAGCTGTTGTAGTGGCTGTGAGGCTGGTATTGTGGCAGTGAAAAGTACTGGGGGGGGGGCGGGGGAGCCATCATATTCCTCATCATTGCAAATCCCTCTACAACAGAGTTAGTTTTTCCAATGTTTGTCATCAGCTGGGTCATTCTGTCCGTGAACTCCCTGTCAGTTGCCTCCATATGCTCCAGTATTTGTTTTTTTTAGTTTTAAGTCCTCCTGTGCAAGAGCCAACAGCTGTCCCGAATTTGGTCATTTCCTTTTAAGTTTTTCTCGTCTGTAACCGGACAAACGCACACCAAGTATATCGTTTCCTCTTCGCTTGTTTTCAGTAGATGCGTCCTGCGCATGCCCAGTAGGAGGAGATTCGCCCAAATACCCGTTTTAATATGGATGGAGGTATTTTCAAAAACGCCTGGTGTGGACGCCTATCGTTTTTACACGAAACTGGCATTTTCAAAATTATCCAGTCTAGTGTGGACATAGCCTAAGTGACCTTGACTGATGAATGATTGTTGGTGCCAGATGGGGTGGTTTCAGTATCTCAGAAGCTGCTGATCTCCTGAGATTTTCATGCACAACCATCTTGAGTGTTTACAGAGAATGGTGTGAGAAACAAAAAACATCCAGTGAGTGGCAGTTCTGTGGGCGAAAGTGCCTTATCAATGGGAGATGTCAGAAGAGAATAGCCAGACTGATTCAAGCAGAGAGGAAAATGACAGTAACACCGATAACCAAATGTGATAACAGTAGATCATCTCTAAATGCACAACGTTGAACCTGCAAGTGGGTGGGCTACATCAACAGAACACCAGATTGAGTTCCACTCCTGTATCTAACAAGACGACCAATGTGTGTAACTAATAGACTTGTATGACCCTTCCCCCTAACCAACCACCAAACCAACATTGAACCATGCAACCCATACCAGGACCCTCAATGATCCATCATTTAGAGCCTTCACCATCTGGGGTATATCCTCTTCTCTTTACTGAAACTGTTCGTAAAACTTTGAGTGTGGAATTGTACCTCCTCCCTGTTGGTAGTAATGCTAAAGTTCCTTAACAATGATGCTGCCTTCTCGAGGCACCTCCTTTTGAAGATGAACTCAATAGTGGGGAAGATTGTGACCGTGAAGAGAATGGCTAAGTCTAAAATCTTCTTCAGCCTGGTGTGATCGGTGCTTCGGAGTCTCCACACCAGGCAATGATACCACCAGTCAGAGAGCTCTCTACAGCCTTTGGAATGAAGGTTCAGCAGAACTGATTCTCCAATCTTACTACAGGGAGTGTAGGAAAACTGAAGAAAACGGGTTCTTGTACTTTCTTTCTGCAACTACCTAATATAGATCCGATTTCCTCCCTCAGCCCAAAAATGTGTGGGTTGATGGGTTAATTTGCCACCACAAATTGCCCCTAGTGTATGGCCGAGAGGTACCATGGGAGAGTCGAGAGAACTATGCGGGATTAGTTTAGGACTGCTGTGAATGGGTGCTTGATTATTGTGTGGACTCAGTTTGCCAAAGGACTTGTTTCTGTGCTGTATCTCTCTGTGATGAAATTAAACATATTCAGTGAAATTTATGTTAAAGGCCAAATTCATTCAAGATACAAAACCATCAGACTATCAGACATAGAAACAGAATTAGGTCATTCAGCCATAGAGTCTGCTCTGCATTCAATCAGGACTGATTTACCCTCTCAACCCCATTCTTCTGACTTCTCTCTGTAACAATTAACGCCCATAGAAACTAGCAACTGTCGCTTTACATACACCCAGTGACTTGACCTCCTGAGCTATCTGTGCAAATGAATTCCACAGACTCACCACTCTCGAGCTAAAGAAATTCCTCCTCATCTCTGTTCTAAAGGCCGTAACCTTTGGTCCTAGACTCTCCAACTCAGAAACATCCTTTCTATATCCTATCTAGGCCTTCGAAAATCCGGTAGGTTTCAATGCCATTACCCTTCATTCTTTTAAACTACAGTGAGTACAGGCCAGAGCATCAAATGCTACTCGAAAATTAATCCTTTAATTCCAGGAAGAACCTGCTCTGGACCCAATAGTACATCCTTTCTGAGATATGGGGCCCAATTATTCAGGAAAGCTAATGGAGTAACTGAAGAAAGAAAGGAAATAGGAGGGCCAGGGTTTCAGGTGTAAGGAGGGGTCATGTTTCAGATCAAACCAGTATGTCACCACTCAGAGTGGAGAAGAAAGATGATCGTTATATAAAAATAAAGAGAGGCCAGGAAGTGATTGGAGGACTAAGGAGAGGTGAAAGAAGATAGGCAGGTGGGGCCAGAACAAGGTGGAGCAGGAGACATCTGGAGACACACAAAGCAAGAAAGAGGGAGCGAGGTGGAGGGATGGTGAAAGGAGGAGACAAATATCAGAGCTGATGAACGGGAACACAAAGGACACCAGTACTTGATTCAGAGCAGCAAGAAAGGTGATAAGGTCAGTGGGAACCGATGGGGAGAGGGGAAGATCAGTGGGAACCGATGGGAAAAGGGGAAGGTCAGTGGGAACCATCAGGGGAGAGGGGAAGGTCAGTGGGAACCATTAGGGGAGAGGGAAAGGTCAGGTGGGATCAGATGGGACAGGGTTATCTGATAGCAGACCCTATCTCTGGTAGGTGGAATGAAAAGGGTGATGACCGAAGCTTGGTGGAGAATCTGCAAAATTGGACAAAAATTGGAATTTGATTAGGGCTGAGGAATTGGTGGGGGGGCGGTTGGTGTGGCAGGAGCATATCATTTAATGGTTACTGCTTGGAGGATTCAACATTTACACCATTTGGTTGTAGATTTGAACATAGTGAGTTGAATGCTTTGTGTAAATGAATGGAGATATTTCACTAGATTTGGCTGAGGACAGTGCCCCATATAGAGGAGTGGCAAGATTTTAAAACCAGGAAAACTTTTCAGGATAATTGCTGCAAAAGGAAAAGTTTGCAAGTGCTGGTATCTGCTGCAAACATTGATGAGGTGATCTTCTGATCAGTGATGTTGTGAAACATTTCACTAACCACTGTGCTATAGTACCACCTTACAGGTCTGGCTGCATTTGTGAAAGAGTTCTGCAGAGGGAGATAGCTATATGTAGAAGTGAGGAAGAGGAGTGGTGTGAAGGCTGGCAGGTGATAAGTGAGGAGGGGTTACAGGTCAGTGAAGGAATGGAGTGTGGCAACACTGACAAAGGCTGGGTGGTGAGAGGTGGATCCAGGTGAGGAGACTGATAGGCAGATGGAGGAGGGAGGGGGCAGATAGTGACAGAGACTGGGAGATGACAGCTGGAAGCAACAGCTGACAGCAGAAGGTGAAAGCTAACAGGAGAGGAAGGTGGAGAATGGAACCAAGTGAGGCAGACAGCGAGAGAAGATGGGAACAACGGGTTAAAAGAAGGAACAGGATGATTTCATGGTGAATATTTCAGCTGATTTAAAATTAGAGAAAAGGTAGCGTTCCTTCTGTTGGAGCATTCTGTGCAAAGCAGCTAAAATCCATCAGGGCAATGCTATCGATCGCTTTCAACCACAAAAACCATCAGGGCAATGTTATCGATCGCTTTCTCACACAAAATCCATCAGGGCAATGTTACCATCGCTTTCTCACACAAAATCCATCAGGACAACGTTATCCATCTCATTCTCACACAAAATCCATCAGGGCAATGTTACCATCGCTTTCTCTCACAAAATCCATCAGGACAATGTTATCGATCCCTTTCTCACACAAAATCCACCAGGGCAATGTTATCGATCCCTTTCTCACACAAAATCTATCAGGGCAATATTATCGATCCCTTTTTAACACAAAATCCATCATTGCAATGTCACCATCGCTCTCTCACACAAAATCCATCAAGACAATGTTACCATCACTTTCTCACATAAAATCCATCAGGGCAATGTTTCCTAACCCTTTCCCACACAAAATCTATCAGGGCAATATTATCGATCCCTCTCTCACAGAAAATCTATCAGGGCAATGTTACCATCGCTTTCTCTTACAAAATCCACCAGGACAATGTTATCGATCCCCTTCTCACAAAAAATCCATCAGGGGAATGTTATCGATCCCTTTCTCACACAAAATCCATCAGGGCAATGTTATCGATCGCTTTCTCACACAAAATCCATCAGGGCAATGTTATCGATCCCTTTCTCACACAAAATCCATCAAAGCAATGCTACCATCACTTTCTCACACAATCCATCAGTGCAATGTTATCGATCTATTTCTCACAAAAAATCTATCAGGGCAATGTTACCATTGCTTTCTTTTACAAATTCCATCAGAGCAATGTTACCATCGTTTTCTCACACAAAATCCATTGGGGCAATGTTATCGATCCCTTTCTCACACCAAATCTATCAGAGCAATGTTAACATCGATTTCTATAACAACATCCATCAGGACAATGTTACCATCACTTTCTCACACAAAATCCATCAGGGCAATGTTACCATCACTTTCTCACACAAAATCCATCGGGACAATGTTACCATCGCTTTCTCACACAAAATCCATCTGAGCAATTTTATCGATCCCTTTCTCACACAAAATCCATCAGGGCAATGTTATCGATCGCTTTCTCACACAAAATCCATCAGGGCAATGTTATCGATCCCTTTCTCACACAAAATCCATCAAAGCAATGCTACCATCACTTTCTCACACAATCCATCAGTGCAATGTTATCGATCTATTTCTCACAAAAAAATCTATCAGGGCAATGTTACCATTGCTTTCTTTTACAAATTCCATCAGGGCAATGTTACCATCGTTTTCTCACACAAAATCCATTGGGGCAATGTTATCGATCCCTTTCTCACACCAAATCTATCAGAGCAATGTTAACATCGCTTTCTATAACAACATCCATCAGGACAATGTTACCATCACTTTCTCACACAAAATCCATCAGGACAATGTTACCATCGCTTTCTCACACAAAATCCATCTGGGCAATTTTATCGATCCCTTTCTCACACAAAATCCACCAGGGCAATGTTATCGATCGCTTTCTCACACAAAATCCATCAGGGCAATGTTATCGATCCCTTTCTCACACAAAATCCATCAAAGCAATGCTACCATCACTTTCTCACACAATCCATCAGTGCAATGTTATCGATCTATTTCTCACAAAAAATCTATCAGGGCAATGTTACCATTGCTTTCTTTTACAAATTCCATCAGGGCAATGTTACCATCGTTTTCTCACACAAAATCCATTGGGGCAATGTTATCGATCCCTTTCTCACACCAAATCTATCAGAGCAATGTTAACATCGATTTCTATAACAACATCCATCAGGACAATGTTACCATCACTTTCTCACACAAAATCCATCAGGGCAATGTTACCATCACTTTCTCACACAAAATCCATCGGGACAATGTTACCATCGCTTTCTCACACAAAATCCATCTGGGCAATTTTATCGATCCCTTTCTCACACAAAATCCATCAGGGCAATGTTATCGATCGCTTTCTCACACAAAATCCATCAGGGCAATGTTATCGATCCCTTTCTCACACAAAATCCATCAAAGCAATGCTACCATCACTTTCTCACACAATCCATCAGTGCAATGTTATCGATCTATTTCTCACAAAAAAATCTATCAGGGCAATGTTACCATTGCTTTCTTTTACAAATTCCATCAGGGCAATGTTACCATCGTTTTCTCACACAAAACCCATTGGGGCAATGTTATCGATCCCTTTCTCACACCAAATCTATCAGAGCAAAGTTAACATCGCTTTCTATAACAACATCCATCAGGACAATGTTACCATCACTTTCTCACACAAAATCCATCAGGACAATGTTACCATCGCTTTCTCACACAAAATCCATCTGGGCAATTTTATCGATCCCTTTCTCACACAAAATCCATCAGGGCAATGTTACCATCGTTTTCTCACACAAAATCCAGTGGGGCAATGTTATCGATCCCTTTCTCACACCAAATCTATCAGAGCAATGTTAACATCGCTTTCTATAACAACATCCATCAGGACAATGTTACCATCACTTTCTCACACAAAATCCATCAGGGCAATGTTACCATCACTTTCTCACACAAAATCCATCAGGACAATGTTACCATCGCTTTCTCACACAAAATCCATCAGGGCAATGTTACCGATCCCTTTCTCAAACTAAATGCATCAGGGCAATGTTACCATCGTTTTCTCAGACAAAATCCATTAGGGTAATGTTATCGAACACTTTCTCACAAAAGACTATCAGAGCAATGTTACCATCGCTTTCTCTAACAAAATCCATCAGGACAATGTTACCATCACTTTCTCACACAAATTCCATTAGAGCAATGTTACCATCGCTTTCTCAGATAAACTCCATTAGGGCAATGTTATCGATCCCTTTCTCATGCAAAATCCATCAGGGCAATGTTATCGATCCCATTCTCACAAAAAATCTATCAGTGCAATCTTACCATAGTTTTCTCTTACAAAATCCATCAGGGGAATGTTAGCAGCGCTTTCTCAAACACAATCCATCAGGGCAATGTTACCATCGCTTTCTCACACAAATTCCATCAGGGCAATTTTACCATCACTTTCTCACACAAAATCCATCAGGGCAATGTTATCGATCCCTTTCCCACACAAAATCCATCAGGGCAATATTATCGATCCCTTTCTCACACAAAATCTATCAGGGAAATGTTATCGAACCCTCTCTGACACAAAATCCATCAGGGCAATGTTATCGATCCCATTCTCACACAAAATCTATCAGGGCAATCTTACCGATAGCTTTCTCACACAAAATCCATCAGGGCAATGTTATCGATCACTTTCTCATACAAAATCCACCAGGGCAATATTACCATCGCTATCTCACACAAAATCCATAAGTGCAATGTTATCGATCGCTTTCTCACACAAAATCCACCAGGGCAATGTTACCATCGCTTTCTCTTACAAAATCCATCAGGACAATGTTACCATCTCTTTTTCACACAAAATACATCAGGGCAATGTTATTGATCCCTTTCTGAAACAAAATCCATCAGGGCAATGTTGCCATCACTTTCTCACACAAATTCCATTAGAGCAATGTTACCATCACTTTTTCAGATAAACTCCATTCGGGCAATGTTATCGATCCCTTTCTCATGCAAAATCCATCAGGGCAATGTTATCGATCCCTATCTCACACAAAATCTATCAGGGTAATGTTATCGATCCCTTTCTCACACAAAATCCATCAGGGGAATGTTATCGATCCCATTCTCACAAAAAATCTATCAGTGCAATCTTAACATCGCTTTCTCTTACAAAATCCATCAGGGGAATGTTAGCGGCGCTTTCTCAAACGCAATCCATCAGGTCAATCTTACCATCGCTTTCTCACACAAATTCCATCAGGGCAATATTACCATCGCCTTCTCACACAAAATCCATCAGGGCAATGTTATCGATCCCTTTCGTACACAAAATTCATCAGGGTAATGTTACCGAACCCTTTCTCAAACAAAATCCATCAGGGCAATGTTATCGATCCCTTTCTCACACAAAATTCATCAGGATAATGTTATCGAACTGTTTCTGACACAAAATCTATCAGGGCAATTTTATCGATCCCATTCTCACACAAAATCTATCAGGGCAATGTTACCATTGCTTTCTCTTACAAAATCCATCAGTGGAATGATAGCTTTGCTTTCTCAAACAAAATGCATCAGGGCAATGTTACCATCGTTTTCTCACACAAACTCCATCAGGGCAATGATACCTAACCCTTTCTCACGCAAAATCTATCAGGGCAATATTATCGATCCCTTTTTAACACAACATCCTCAGGGATATGTTACCATCGATTTCTCACACAAAATTCATCAGGCAATGTTGCCAATCAACTTCTCAGGCAAAATCCTTCAGGGCAATGTTACCATCGCTTTCTCAGTCAAAATCCATCAGGGCAATTTTATCGATCGCTTTCAAACACAAAATCCATCAGGGCAATGTTATCGATCACTTTCTCACACAAAATCCACCAGGGCAAAATTACCATTGCTATCTCACACAAAATCCATCAGGGCAATGTTACCATCGCATTCTCACACAAAATCCATCAGGGCAATGTGTCCATCACTTTCTCACACAAAATCCATCATGGCAATGTTACCATCGCTTTCTCACGCAAAGTCCATCAGGGCAATGTTATCGATCCCTTTCTCACACAAAATCCACCAGGGCAATATTACCATCGCTATCTCACACAAAATCCATCAGGGCAATGTTATCGATCGCTTTCTCACACAAAATCCATCAGGGCAATGTTATCGATCACTTTCTCACACAAAATCCGCCAGGGCAATATTACCATCGCTATCTCACACAAAATCCATCAGGACAATGTTATCGATCCCTTTCTCACACAAAATCCATCAGGGCAATGTTATCGATCCCTTTCTCACAGAAAATCACTCAGGATAATGTTATCGAACCGTTTCTGACACAAAATCTATCAGAGCAATGTTTCCATCGCTTTCTCTTACAAAATCCATCAGTGTAATGTTAGCATCGCTTTCTCAAACAAAATGCATCAGGGCAATGTTACCATCGTTTTCTCAGACAAAATCCATTAGGGTAATGTTATCGAACACTTTCTCACAAAAGATCTATCAGAGCAATGTTACCATCGCTTTCTCTAACAAAATCCATCAGGACAATGTTACCATCGCTTTTTCACACAAAATACATCAGGGCAATGTTATTGATCCCTTTCTGAAACAAAATCCATCAGGGCAATGTTGCCATCACTTTCTCACACAAATTCCATTAGAGCAATGTTACCATCGCTTTCTCAGATAAACTCCATTAGGGCAATGTTATCGATCGCTTTCTCATGCAAAATCCATCAGGGCAATGTTATCGATCCCTATCTCACACAAAATCTATCAGGGTAATGTTATCGAACCCTTTCTCACAAAAAATCTATCACTGCAATCTTACCATCGCTTTCTGTTACAAAATCCATCAGGGGAATGTTAGCAGCGCTTTCTAAAACACAATCCATCAGGGCAATGTTACCATCGCTTTCTCACACAAATTCCATCAGGGCAATGTTACCATCACCTTCTCACACAAAATCCATCAGGGCAATGTTACCATCGCTTTCTCACACAAAATCCATCAGGGCAATGTTATCGATCCCTTTTGCACACAAAATCCATCAGGGTAATGTTATCGAACCCTTTCTCAAACAAAATCCATCAGGGCAATTTTATCAATCCCATTCTCACACAAAATCTATCAGGGCAATGTTACCATTGCTTTCTCTTACCAAATCCATCAGTGGAATGTTAGCATCGCTTTCTCAAACAAAATGCATCAGGGCAATGTTACCATCTTTTTCTCAGACAAAGTCCATTAGGGTAATGTTATCAAACACTTTCTCACAAAAGACTATCAGAGCAATGTTACCATCGCTTTCTCTAACAAAATCCATCAGGACAATGTTACCATCGCTTTCTCACACAAATTCCATCAGGGCAATTTTACCATCACTTTCTCACACAAAATCCATCAGGGCAATGTTATCGATCCCTTTCCCACACAAAATCCATCAGGGCAATATTATCGATCCCTTTCTCACACAAAATCTATCAGGGAAATGTTATCGAACCCTCTCTGACACAAAATCCATCAGGGCAATGTTATCGATCACTTTCTCATACAAAATCCACCAGGGCAATATTACCATCGCTATCTCACACAAAATCCATAAGTGCAATGTTATCGATCGCTTTCTCACACAAAATCCAGCAGGGCAATGTTACCATCGCTTTCTCTTACAAAATCCATCAGTGGAATGTTAACATCGCTTTCTCAAACAAAATGCATCAGGGCAATGTTACCATCGTTTTCTCAGACAAAATCCATTAGGGTAATGTTATCGAACACTTTCTCACAAAAAATCAATCTGAGCAATGTTACCATTGCTTTCTCTACCAAAATCCATCAGGACAATGTTACCATCTCTTTTTCACACAAAATACATCAGGGCAATGTTATTGATCCCTTTCTGAAACAAAATCCATCAGGGCAATGTTGCCATCACTTTCTCACACAAATTTCATTAGAGCAATGTTACCATCGCTTTTTCAGATAAACTCCATTAGGGCAATGTTATCGATCCCTTTCTCATGCAAAATCCATCAGGGCAATGTTATCGATCCCTATCTCACACAAAATCTATCAGGGTAATGTTATCGATCCCTTTCTCACACAAAATCCATCAGGGCAATGTTATCGATCCCATTCTCACAAAAAATCTATCAGTGCAATCTTAACATCGCTTTCTCTTACAAAATCCATCAGGGGAATGTTAGCAGCGCTTTCTCAAACGCAATCCATCAGGGCAATCTTACCATCGTTTTCTCACACAAATTCCATCAGGGCAATATTACCATCGCCTTCTCACACAAAATCCATCAGGGCAATGTTATCGATCCCTTTCGTACACAAAATTCATCAGGGTAATGTTACCGAACCCTTTCTCAAACAAAATCCATCAGGGCAATGTTATCGATCCCTTTCTCACACAAAATTCATCAGGATAATGTTATCGAACTGTTTCTGACACAAAATCTATCAGGGCAATTTTATCGATCCCATTCTCACACAAAATCTATCAGGGCAATGTTACCATTGCTTTCTCTTACAAAATCCATCAGTGGAATGATAGCTTTGCTTTCTCAAACAAAATGCATCAGGGCAATGTTACCATCGTTTTCTCACACAAAATCCATCAGGGCAATGTTACCTAACCCTTTCTCACACAAAATCTATCAGGGCAATATTATCGATCCCTTTTTAACACAATATCCTCAGGGATATGTTACCATCGATTTCTCACACAAAATTCATCAGGCAATGTTGCCAATCAACTTCTCAGGCAAAATCCTTCAGGGCAATGTTACCATCGCTTTCTCAGTCAAAATCCATCAGGGCAATTTTATCGATCGCTTTCAAACACAAAATCCATCAGGGCAATGTTATCGATCACTTTCTCACACAAAATCCACCAGGGCAAAATTACCATTGCTATCTCACACAAAATCCATTAGGGCAATGTTACCATCGCTTTCTCACACAAAATCCATCAGGGCAATGTGTCCATCACTTTCTCACACAAAATCCATCACTACAATGTTACCATCGCTTTCTCACACAAAATCCAGCAGGGCAAGGTTACCATCGCTTTCTCTTTGAAAATCCATCAGGACAATGTTATCGATCCTTTTCTCACACAAAATCCATCAGGGCAATATTATCGATCCCTTTCTCACACAAAATCCATCAGGGAAATGTTATCGAACCCTCTCTGACACAGAATCCATCAGGGCAATGTTATCGATCCCATTCTCACACAAAATCTATCAGAGCAATGTTACCATCGCTTTCTCAGATAAACTCCATTAGGGCAATGTTATCGATCCCTTTCTCATGCAAAATCCAACAGGGCAATGTTATCGATCCCATTCTCACAAAAAATCTATCAGTGCAATCTTACCATAGCTTTCTCTTACAAAATTCATCAGGGAAATGTTAGCAGCGCTTTCTCAAACACAATCCATCAGGGCAATGTTACCATCGCTTTCTCACACAAATTCCATCAGGGCAATGTTACCATCACTTTCTCACACAAAATCCATCAGGGCAATGTTACCATCGCTTTCTCACACAAAATCCATCAGGGCATGGTTACTATCGCTTTCTCACACAAAATCCATCAGGGCAATGTTATCGATAGCTTTCTCACACAAAATCCATCAGGGCAATGTTATCGATCACTTTCTCATACAAAATCCACCAGGGCAATATTACAATCGCTATCTCACACAAAATCCATAAGGGCAATGTTATCGATCGCTTTCTCACCCAAAATCCATCAGGGCAATGTTATCGATCACTTTCTCACACAAAATCCACCAGGGCAATATTACCATCGCTATCTCACACAAAATCCATCAGGGCAATGTTATCGATCCCTTTCTCACACAAAATCCATCAGGGCAATGTTATCGATCCCTTTCTCACACAAAATCACTCAGGATAATGTTAACGAACCGTTTCTGACACAAAATCTATCAGGGCAATGTTACCATCGCTTTCTCTTACAAAATCCATCAGTAGAATGTTAGCATCGCTTTCTCAAACAAAATGCATCAGGGCAATGTTACCATCGTTTTCTCAGACAAAATCCATTAGGGTAATGTTATCGAACACTTTCTCACAAAAGATCTATCAGAGCAATGTTACCATCGCTTTCTCTAACAAAATCCATCAGGACAATGTTACCATCACTTTTTCACACAAAATACATCAGGGCAATGTTATTGATCCCTTTCTGAAACAAAATCCATCAGGGCAATGTTGCCATCACTTTCTCAGACAAATTCCATCAGAGCAATGTTACCATCGCATTCTCAAACAAAATCCATCAGGGAATGCTGCCATTGCTTTCTCACGCAAAATCCATCAGGGCAATGTTACCGATCAATTTCTCACACAAAATTCATCAGGTCAATATTATCGATCCCTTTTTAGCACAAAATCCATCAGGGCAATGTTACCATCGCTTTCTCACACAAATTCCATCAGGGCAATTTTACCATCACTTTCTCACACAAAATCCATCAGGGCAATGTTATCGATCCCTTTCCCACACAAAATCCATCAGGGCAATATTATCGATCCCTTTCTCACACAAAATCTATCAGGGAAATGTTATCGAACCCTCTCTGACACAAAATCCATCAGGGCAATGTTATCGATCACTTTCTCATACAAAATCCACCAGGGCAATATTACCATCGCTATCTCACACAAAATCCATAAGTGCAATGTTATCGATCGCTTTCTCACACAAAATCCACCAGGGCAATGTTACCATCGCTTTCTCTTACAAAATCCATCAGTGGAATGTTAACATCGCTTTCTCAAACAAAATGCATCAGGGCAATGTTACCATCGTTTTCTCAGACAAAATCCATTAGGGTAATGTTATCGAACACTTTCTCACAAAAAATCAATCTGAGCAATGTTACCATTGCTTTCTCTACCAAAATCCATCAGGACAATGTTACCATCTCTTTTTCACACAAAATACATCAGGGCAATGTTATTGATCCCTTTCTGAAACAAAATCCATCAGGGCAATGTTGCCATCACTTTCTCACACAAATTTCATTAGAGCAATGTTACCATCGCTTTTTCAGATAAACTCCATTAGGGCAATGTTATCGATCCCTTTCTCATGCAAAATCCATCAGGGCAATGTTATCGATCCCTATCTCACACAAAATCTATCAGGGTAATGTTATCGATCCCTTTCTCACACAAAATCCATCAGGGCAATGTTATCGATCCCATTCTCACAAAAAATCTATCAGTGCAATCTTAACATCGCTTTCTCTTACAAAATCCATCAGGGGAATGTTAGCAGCGCTTTCTCAAACGCAAACCATCAGGGCAATCTTACCATCGTTTTCTCACACAAATTCCATCAGGGCAATATTACCATCGCCTTCTCACACAAAATCCATCAGGGCAATGTTATCGATCCCTTTCGTACACAAAATTCATCAGGGTAATGTTACCGAACCCTTTCTCAAACAAAATCCATCAGGGCAATGTTATCGATCCCTTTCTCACACAAAATTCATCAGGATAATGTTATCGAACTGTTTCTGACACAAAATCTATCAGGGCAATTTTATCGATCCCATTCTCACACAAAATCTATCAGGGCAATGTTACCATTGCTTTCTCTTACAAAATCCATCAGTGGAATGATAGCTTTGCTTTCTCAAACAAAATGCATCAGGGCAATGTTACCATCGTTTTCTCACACAAAATCCATCAGGGCAATGTTACCTAACCCTTTCTCACACAAAATCTATCAGGGCAATATTATCGATCCCTTTTTAACACAATATCCTCAGGGATATGTTACCATCGATTTCTCACACGAAATTCATCAGGCAATGTTGCCAATCAACTTCTCAGGCAAAATCCTTCAGGGCAATGTTACCATCGCTTTCTCAGTCAAAATCCATCAGGGCAATTTTATCGATCGCTTTCAAACACAAAATCCATCAGGGCAATGTTATCGATCACTTTCTCACACAAAATCCACCAGGGCAAAATTACCATTGCTATCTCACACAAAATCCATTAGGGCAATGTTACCATCGCTTTCTCACACAAAATCCATCAGGGCAATGTGTCCATCACTTTCTCACACAAAATCCATCACTACAATGTTACCATCGCTTTCTCACACAAAATCCAGCAGGGCAAGGTTACCATCGCTTTCTCTTTGAAAATCCATCAGGACAATGTTATCGATCCTTTTCTCACACAAAATCCATCAGGGCAATATTATCGATCCCTTTCTCACACAAAATCCATCAGGGAAATGTTATCGAACCCTCTCTGACACAGAATCCATCAGGGCAATGTTATCGATCCCATTCTCACACAAAATCTATCAGAGCAATGTTACCATCGCTTTCTCAGATAAACTCCATTAGGGCAATGTTATCGATCCCTTTCTCATGCAAAATCCAACAGGGCAATGTTATCGATCCCATTCTCACAAAAAATCTATCAGTGCAATCTTACCATAGCTTTCTCTTACAAAATTCATCAGGGAAATGTTAGCAGCGCTTTCTCAAACACAATCCATCAGGGCAATGTTACCATCGCTTTCTCACACAAATTCCATCAGGGCAATGTTACCATCACTTTCTCACACAAAATCCATCAGGGCAATGTTACCATCGCTTTCTCACACAAAATCCATCAGGGCATGGTTACTATCGCTTTCTCACACAAAATCCATCAGGGCAATGTTATCGATAGCTTTCTCACACAAAATCCATCAGGGCAATGTTATCGATCACTTTCTCATACAAAATCCACCAGGGCAATATTACAATCGCTATCTCACACAAAATCCATAAGGGCAATGTTATCGATCGCTTTCTCACCCAAAATCCATCAGGGCAATGTTATCGATCACTTTCTCACACAAAATCCACCAGGGCAATATTACCATCGCTATCTCACACAAAATCCATCAGGGCAATGTTATCGATCCCTTTCTCACACAAAATCCATCAGGGCAATGTTATCGATCCCTTTCTCACACAAAATCACTCAGGATAATGTTAACGAACCGTTTCTGACACAAAATCTATCAGGGCAATGTTACCATCGCTTTCTCACACAAAATCCATCAGGGCATGGTTACTATCGCTTTCTCACACAAAATCCATCAGGGCAATGTTATCGATAGCTTTCTCACACAAAATCCATCAGGGCAATGTTATCGATCACTTTCTCATACAAAATCCACCAGGGCAATATTACAATCGCTATCTCACACAAAATCCATAAGGGCAATGTTATCGATCGCTTTCTCACCCAAAATCCATCAGGGCAATGTTATCGATCACTTTCTCACACAAAATCCACCAGGGCAATATTACCATCGCTATCTCACACAAAATCCATCAGGGCAATGTTATCGATCCCTTTCTCACACAAAATCCATCAGGGCAATGTTATCGATCCCTTTCTCACACAAAATCACTCAGGATAATGTTAACGAACCGTTTCTGACACAAAATCTATCAGAGCAATGTTACCATCGCTTTCTCTTACAAAATCCATCAGTAGAATGTTAGCATCGCTTTTTCACACAAAATACATCAGGGCAATGTTATTGATCACTTTCTCACACAAAATCCACCAGGGCAATATTACCATCGCTTTCTCACACAAAATCCATCAGGGCAATGTTATCGATCCCTTTCTCACACAAAATCCATCAGGATAATGTTATCAAACCGTTTCTGACACAAAATCCATCAGGGCAATTTTATCGATCCCTTTCTCACACAAAATCCATCAGGGCAATGTTATCGATCCCTTTCTCACACAAAATCACTCAGGATAATGTTAACGAACCGTTTCTGACACAAAATCTATCAGAGTAATGTTACCATCGCTTTCTCTTACAAAGTCCATCAGTAGAATGTTAGCATCGCTTTTTCACACAAAATACATCAGGGCAATGTTATTGATCACTTTCTCACACAAAATCCACCAGGGCAATATTACCATCGCTTTCTCACACAAAATCCATCAGGGCAATGTTATCGATCCCTTTCTCACACAAAATCCATCAGGATAATGTTATCAAACCGTTTCTGACACAAAATCCATCAGGGCAATTTTATCGATCCCATTCTCACACAAAATCTATCAGGGCAATTTTTCCATTGCTTTCTCTTACCAAATCCATCAGTGGAATGATAGCTTCGCTTTCTCAAACAAAATGCATCAGGGCAATGTTACCATCGCTTTCTCACACAAAATCCATCAGGGCAATGTTATCGATCCCTTTCTCACACAAAATCCATCAGGGTAATGTTATCGAACCCTTTCTCACACAAAATCCATCAGAGCAATGTTACCATCGCATTCTCAAACAAAATCCATCAGGGAATGCTACCATTGCTTTCTCACGCAAAATCCATCAGGGCAATGTTATCGATCAATTTCTCACACAAAATCCATCAGGTCAATATTATCGATCCCTTTTTGGCACAAAATCCATCAGGGCAATGTTACCATCGCTTTCTCACATAAATTCCATCAGAGCAATGTTACCATCGCTTTCTCTGACAAACTCCATCAGGGCAATGTTATCGATCCCTTTCTCACACATAATCCATCAGGGCAATGTTATCAATCCCTTTCTCACACAAAATACATCAGGGCAATGTTATCGATCCCATTCTCACACAAAATCTATCAGTACAATGTTACCATCGCTTTCTCTTACAAAATCCATCAGGGGAATGTTAGCATCGCTTTCTCAAACAAAATGCATCAGGGAAATGTTACCATCGTTTTCTCACACAAAATCTATTAGGGCAATGTTATCGAACCCTTTCTCACACAAAATCTAACAGAGCAAGGTTACCATCGATTTTTCTAACAAAATCCATCAGGACAATGTTACCATCGCTTTCTCACACAAAATCCATCAGGGTAATGTTATTGATCCCGTTCTCAAACAAAATCCATCAGTGCAGTGTTACCATCGCTTTCTCTTTGAAAATCCATCAGGACAATTTTATCGATCGCTTTCTCACACAAAATCCATCAGGGCAATGTTATCGATCTCTTTCTCACACAAAATGCACCAGGGCAATATTACCATCGCTATCTCACACAAAATCCATCAGGGCATCGTTACCTTCGCTTTCTCACAAAAAATCCAACAGGGCAATGTTACCATCGCTTTCTAACATAAAATCCATCAGGGCAATGTTACCTAACCCTTTCTCACACAAAATCAATCAGGGCAATATTATCGATCCCTTTTTAACACAACATCCTTAGGGATATCTTACCATCGATTTCTCACACAAAATTCATCAGGCAATGTTGCCAATCCACTTCTCAGACAAAATCCTTCAGGGCAATGTTACCATCGCTTTCTCAGACAAAATCCATTAGGTCAATTTTATCGATCGCTTTCGACCACAAAATCCATCAGGGCAACGTTATCGATCACTTTCTCACACGAAATCCACCAGGGCAAGATTATCATTGCTATCTCACACAAAATCCATCAGGGCAATGTTACCATCGCTTTCTCACACAAAATCCATCAGGGCAATGTGTCCATCACTTTCTCACACAAAATCCATCACGGCAATGCTATCATCGCTTTCTCACACAAAATCCATCAGGGCAAGGTTACCATCGCTTTCTCTTTGAAAATCCATCAGGATAATGTTATCGATCGCTTTCTCATACAAAATCCATCAGGGCAATTTTATTGATCTCTTTCTCACACAAAATGCACCAGGGCAATTTTACCATCGCTATCTCACACAAAATCCATCAGGGCATCGTTACCATCGCTTTATGTCACAAAATCCATCAGGGCAATGTTATCGATCACTTTCTCACACAAAATCCACCAGGGCAATGTTACCATTGCTTTCTCTTACAAAATCCATCAGTGGAATGTTAGCATCGCTTTCTCAAACAAAATGCATCAGGGCAATGTTACCATCGTTTTCTCAGACAAAATCCATTGGGGTAATGCTATCGAACGCTTTCTCACAAAAAATCCATCTGAGCAATGTTATCGATCACTTTCTGACACAAAATCCATCAGGGCAATGTTATCGATCCCTTTCTCACACAAAATCCATCATGGCAATGTTATCGATCCCTTTCTCACACAAAATAACTCAGGATAATGTTATCGAACCGTTTCTGACACAAAATCTATCAGGGCAATGTTACCATCGCTTTCTCTTACAAAATCCATCAGTGGAATGTTAGCATCGCTTTCTCAAACAAAATGCATCAGGGCAATGTTACCATCGTTTTCTCAGACAAAATCCATTAGGGTAATGTTATCGAACACTTTCTCACAAAAGATCTATCAGAGCAATGTTACCATCGCTTTCTCTAACAAAATCCATCAGGACAATGTTACCATCACTTTTTCACACAAAATACATCAGGGCAATGTTATTGATCACTTTCTGAAACAAAATCCATCAGGGCAATGTTGCCATCACTTTCTCACACAAATTCCATTAGAGCAATGTTACCATCGCTTTCTCAGATAAACTCCATTAGGGCAATGTTATCGATCCCTTTCTCATGCAAAATCCATCAGGGCAATGTTATCGATCCCATTCTCACAAAAAATCTATCAGTGCAATCTTACCATAGCTTTCTCTTACAAAATCCATCAGGGAAATGTTAGCAGCGCTTTCTCAAACACAATCCATCAGGGCAATGTTACCATCGCTTTCTCACACAAATTCCATCAGGGCAATGTTACCATCACTTTCTCACACAAAATCCATCAGGGCAATGTTACCATCACTTTCTCACACAAAATCCATCAGGGCAATGTTACCATCGCTTTCTCACACAAAATCCATCAGGGCATAGTTACTATCGCTTTCTCACACAAAATCCATCAGGGCAATGTTATCGATAGCTTTCTCACACAAAATCCATCAGGGCAATGTTATCGATCACTTTCTCATACAAAATCCACCAGGGCAATATTACAATCGCTATCTCACACAAAATCCATAAGGGCAATGTTATCGATCGCTTTCTCACCCAAAATCCATCAGGGCAATGTTATCGATCACTTTCTCACACAAAATCCACCAGGGCGATATTACCATCGATATCTCACACAAAATCCATCAGGGCATGGTTATCGATCCCTTTCTCACACAAAATCCATCAGGGCAATGTTATCGAACCCTTTCTCACACAAAATCACTCAGGATAATGTTAACTAACCGTTTCTGACACAAACTCTATCAGGGCAATGTTACCATCGCTTTCTCTTATAAAATCCATCAGTAGAATGTTAGCATCGCTTTCTCAAACAAAATGCATCAGGGCAATGTTACCATCGTTTTCTCAGACAAAATCCATTAGGGTAATGTTATCGAACACTTTCTCACAAAAAATCAATCTGAGCAATGTTACCATCGCTTTCTCTACCGAAATCCATCAGGACAATGTTACCATCTCTTTTTCACACAAAATACATCAGGGCAATGTTATTGATCCCTTTCTGAAACAAAATCCATCAGGGCAATGTTGCCATCACTTTCTCACACAAATTCCTTCAGGGCAATGTTACCATCGCTTTCTCAGACAAAATCCATTAGGTCAATTTTATCGATCGCTTTCGACCACAAAATCCATCAGGGCAACGTTATCGATCACTTTCTCACACGAACTCCACCAGGGCAAAATTATCATTGCTATCTCACACAAAATCCATCAGGGCAATGTTACCATCGCTTTCTCACACAAAATCCATCAGGGCAATGTGTCCATCACTTTCTCACACAAAATCCATCACGGCAATGTTATCATCGCTTTCTCACACAAAATCCATCAGGGCAAGGTTACCATCGCTTTCTCTTTGAAAATCCATCAGGATAATGTTATCGATCGCTTTCTCATACAAAATCCATCAGGGCAATTTTATTGATCTCTTTCTCACACAAAATGCACCAGGGCAATTTTACCATCGCTATCTCACACAAAATCCATCAGGGCATCGTTACCATCGCTTTATCTCACAAAATCCATCAGGGCAATGTTATCGATCACTTTCTCACACAAAATCCACCAGGGCAATGTTACCATCCCTTTCTTTTACAAAATCCATCAGTGGAATGTTAGCATCGCTTTCTCAAACAAAATGCATCAGGGCAATGTTACCATCGTTTTCTCAGACAAAATCCATTAGGGTAATGTTATCGAACGCTTTCTCACAAAAAATCTATCTGAGCAATGTTACCATTGCTTTCTCTAACAAAATCCATCAGGACAATGTTACCATCGCTTTTTCACACAAAATACATCAGGGCAATGTTATTGATACCTTTCTGAAACAAAATACATCAGGGCAATGTTGCCATCACTTTCTCACACAAATTCCATTAGAGCAATGTTACCATCGCTTTTTCAGATAAACTCCATTAGGGCAATGTTATCGATCCCTTTCTCATGCAAAATCCATCAGGGCAATGTTATCGATCCCATTCTCACAAAAAATCTATCAGTGCAATCTTAACATCGCTTTCTCTTACAAAATCCATAAGGGGAATGTTAGCAGCGCTTTCTCAAACCAATCCATCAGGGCAATGCTACCATCGCTTTCTCACACAAATTCCATCAGGGCAATGTTACCATCGCCTTCTCACACAAAATCCATCAGGGCAATGTTCCCTAACCCTTTCTCACACGAAATCCATCCGGGCAAGGTTATCGATCCCTTTCTCACACAAGATGAATCAGGGCAGTGTTACCATCGTTTTCTCTTTGAATATCCATCAGGACAATGTTATCGATCGCTTTCTCACACAAAATCTACCAGGGCAATGTTATCGAACTCTTTCTCACACAAAATGCACCAGGGCAATATTACCATCGCTATCTCACACAAAATCCATCAGGGCATCATTACCATCGCATTCTCACACAAAATCCATCAGGGCAATGAGTCCATCTCTTTCTCACACAAAATTCATCACGGCAATGTTACCTAACCCTTTCTCACACAAAATCTATCAGGGCAATATTATCGATCCCTTTTTAACACAAAATCCTCAGGGATATGTTACCATCGATTTCTCACACAAAATTCATCAGGCAATTTTGCCAATCCACTTCTCAGACAAAATCCTTCAGGGCAATGTTACCACCGCTTTCTCAGACAAGATCCATCAGGGCAATTTTATCGATCGCTTTCAAACACATAATCCATCAGGGCAATTTTATCGATCACTTTCTCACGCAAAATCCATCAGGGCAATATTATCGATACCTTTCTCACACAAAATCCTCAGGGATATGTTACCATCGATTTCTCACACAAAATTCATCAGGCAATTTTGCCAATCCACTTCTCAGACAAAATCCTTCAGGGCAATGTTACCATCGCTTTCTCAGACAAGATCCATCAGGGCAATTTTATCGATCACTTTCAAACACAAAATCCATCAGGGCAATATTATCGATACCTTTCTCACACAAAATCCATCAGGGTAATGTTATCGAACCCTCTCTGACACAAAATCCATCAGGGCAATTTTATCGATCCCATTCTCACACAAAATATATCAGGGCAATGTTACCATCGCTTTCTCACACAAAATCCATCAGGGCCATGTTATCGATAGCTTTCTCACACAAAATCCATCAGGGCAATGTTATCGATCACTTTCTCATACAAAATCCACCAGGGCAATATTACCATCGCTATCTCACACAAAATCCATAAGGGCAATGTTATCGATCACTTTCTCACACTAAATCCATCAGGGCAATGTTATCGATCACTTTCTCACACAAAATCCACCACGGCAATGTTATCGATCCCTTTCTCACACAAAATCCATCAGGGAAATGTTATCGAGCCATCTCTGACACAAAATACATCAGGGCAATGTTATCGATCCCATTCTCACACAAAATCTATCAGGGCAATGTTACCATCGCTTTCTCACACAAAATCCATCAGGCTAATGTTATCGATAGCTTTCTCACACAAAATCCATCAGGGCAATGTTATCGATCACTTTCTCATACAAAATCCACCAGGGCAATGTTACCATCGCTTTCTCTTACAAAATCCATCAGTGGAATGTTAGCATCGCTTTCTCAAACAAAATGCATCAGGGCAATGTTACCATCGTTTTCTCAGACAAAATCCATTAGGGTAATGTTATCGAACACTTTCTCACAAAAAATCTATTTGAGCAATGTTACCATCGCTTTCTCTAACAAAATCCATCAGGAATATGTTACCATCACTTTTTCACACAAAATACATAAGGGCAATGTTATTGATACCTTTCTGAAACAAAATACATCAGGGCAATGTTGCCATCACCTTCTCACACAAATTCCATTAGAGCAATGTCACCATCGCTTTTTCAGATAAACTCCATTAGGGCAATGTTATCGATCCCTTTCTCATGCAAAATCAATCAGGGCAATGTTATCGATCTCTATCTCACACAAAATCTATCAGGGTAATGTTATCGAACCCTTTCTCACACAAAATCCATCAGGGCAATGTTATCGATCCCATTCTCACAAAAAATCTATCAGTGCAATCTTAACATCGCTTTCTCTTACAAAATCCATAAGGGGAATGTTAGCAGCGCTTTCACAAACCAATCCATCAGGGCAATGTTACCATCGCTTTCTCACACAAATTCGATCAGGGCAATGTTACCATCGCCTTCTCACACAAAATCCATCAGGGCAATGTTACCATCGCTTTCTCACACGAAATCCATCCGGGCAAGGTTATCGAACCCTTTCTCACACAAAATGTATCAGGGCAGTGTTACCATCGTTTTCTCTTTGAAAATCCATCAGGACAATGTTATCGATCGCTTTCTCACACAAAATCTATCAGGGCAATGTTATCGAACTCTTTCTCACACAAAATGCACCAGGGCAATATTACCATCACTATCTCACACAAAATCCATCAGGGCATCATTACCATCGCATTCTCACACAAAATCCATCAGGGCAATCAGTCCATCTCTTTCTCACACAAAATTGATCACGGCAATGTTACCTAACCATTTCTCACACAAAATCTATCAGGGCAATATTATCGATCCCTTTTTAACACAAAATCCTCAGGGATATGTTACCATCGATTTCTCACACAAAATTCATCAGGCAATTTTGCCAATCCACTTCTCAGACAAAATCCTTCAGGGCAATGTTACCACCGCTTTCTCAGACAAGATCCATCAGGGCAATTTTATCGATCACTTTCAAACACATAATCCATCAGGGCAATTTTATTGATCACTTTCTCACACAAAATCCATCAGGGCAATATTATCGATACCTTTCTCACACAAAATCCATCAGGGTAATGTTATCGAACCCTCTCTGACACAAAATCCATCAGGGCAATGTTATCGATCCCATTCTCACACAAAATCTATCAGGGCAATGTTACCATCGCTTTCTCATACAAAATCCACCAGGGCAATGTTACCATCGCTTTCTCTTACAAAATCCATCAGTGGAATGTTAGCATCGCTTTCTCAAACAAAATGCATCAGGGCAATGTTACCATCGTTTTCTCAGACAAAATCCATTAGGGTAATGTTATCGAACACTTTCTCACAAAAAATCTATTTGAGCAATGTTACCATCGCTTTCTCTAACAAAATCCATCAGGAATATGTTACCATCGCTTTTTCACACAAAATACATAAGGGCAATGTTATTGATACCTTTCTGAAACAAAATACATCAGGGCAATGTTGCCATCACCTTCTCACACAAATTCCATTAGAGCAATGTCACCACCGCTTTTTCAGATAAACTCCATTAGGGCAATGTTATCGATCCCTTTCTCATGCAAAATCAATCAGGGCAATGTTATCGATCTCTATCTCACACAAAATCTATCAGGGTAATGTTATCGAACCCTTTCTCACACAAAATCCATCAGGGCAATGTTATCGATCCCATTCTCACAAAAAATCTATCAGTGCAATCTTAACATCGCTTTCTCTTACAAAATCCATAAGGGGAATGTTAGCAGCGCTTTCACAAACCAATCCATCAGGGCAATGTTACCATCGCTTTCTCACACAAATTCGATCAGGGCAATGTTACCATCGCCTTCTCACACAAAATCCATCAGGGCAATGTTACCATCGCTTTCTCACACGAAATCTATCAGGGCAATGTTATCGAACTCTTTCTCACACAAAATGCACCAGGGCAATATTACCATCACTATCTCACACAAAATCCATCAGGGCATCATTACCATCGCATTCTCACACAAAATCCATCAGGGCAATCAGTCCATCTCTTTCTCACACAAAATTGATCACGGCAATGTTACCTAACCCTTTCTCACACAAAATCTATCAGGGCAATATTATCGATCCCTTTTTAACACAAAATCCTCAGGGATATGTTACCATCGATTTCTCACACAAAATTCATCAGGCAATTTTGCCAATCCACTTCTCAGACAAAATCCTTCAGGGCAATGTTACCACCGCTTTCTCAGACAAGATCCATCAGGGCAATTTTATCGATCACTTTCAAACACATAATCCATCAGGGCAATTTTATTGATCACTTTCTCACACAAAATCCATCAGGGCAATATTATCGATACCTTTCTCACACAAAATCCATCAGGGTAATGTTATCGAACCCTCTCTGACACAAAATCCATCAGGGCAATGTTATCGATCCCATTCTCACACAAAATCTATCAGGGCAATGTTACCATCGCTTTCTCATACAAAATCCACCAGGGCAATGTTACCATCGCTTTCTCTTACAAAATCCATCAGTGGAATGTTAGCATCGCTTTCTCAAACAAAATGCATCAGGGCAATGTTACCATCGTTTTCTCAGACAAAATCCATTAGGGTAATGTTATCGATCCCATTCTCACACAAAATCTATCAGGGCAATGTTACCATCGCTTTCTCACACAAAATCCATCAGGCAATGTTATTGATAGCTTTCTCACACAAACTCCATCAGGGCAATGTTATCGTCACTTTCTCATACAAAATCCACCAGGGCAATATTACCATCGCTATCTCACAGAAAATCCATAAGGGCAATGTTATCGATCACTTTCTCACACTAAATCCATCAGGGCAATGTTATCGATCACTTTCTCACACAAAATCCACCAGGGCAATGTTATCGATCCCTTTCTCATACAAAATCCATCAGGACAATGTTATCGATCCCTTTCTCACACAAAATCATTCAGGATAATGTTAACGAACCGTTTCTGACACAAAATCTATCAGGGCAATGTTACCATCGCTTTCTCTTACAAAATCCATCAGTGGAATGTTAGCATCGCTTTCTCAAACAAAATGCATCAGGGCAATGTTACCATCGTTTTCACAGACAAAATCCATTAGGGTAATGTTATCGAACAGTTTCTCACAAAAAATCTATCAGAGCAATGTTATCATCTCTTTCTCTAAAAAAATCCATCAGGACAATGTTACCATCGCTTTTTCACACAAAATACATCAGGGCAATGTTATTGATCCCTTTCTGAAACAAAATCCATCAGGGCAATGTTGCCATCACTTTCTCACACAAATTCCATTAGAAAAATGTTATCATCGCTTTCTCAGATAAACTCCATTAGGGCAATGTTATCGATCCCTTTCTCATGCAAAATCCATCAGGGCAATGTTATCGATCCCTATCTCACACAAAATACATCAGGGCAATGTTATCGATCCCATTCTCACACATAATCTATCAGTACAATGTTACCATCGCTTTCTCTTACAAAATCCATCAGGGGAATGTTAGCAGCGCTTTCTCAAACACAATCCATCAGGGCAATGTTACCATCGCTTTTTCACACAAAATACATCAGGGCAATGTTATTGATACCTTTCTGAAACAAAATACATCAGGGCAATGTTGCCATCACTTTCTCACACAAATTCCATTAGAGCAATGTTACCATCACTTTTTCAGATAAACTCCATTAGGGCAATGTTATCGATCCCTTTCTCATGCAAAATCCATCAGGGCAATGTTATCGATCCCTATCTCACACAAAATCTATCAGGGTAATGTTATCGAACCCTTTCTCACACAAAATCCATCAGGGCAATGTTATCGATCCCATTCTCACAAAAAATCTATCAGTGCAATCTTAACATCGCTTTCTCTTACAAAATCCATAAGGGGAATGTTAGCAGCGCTTTCACAAACCAATCCATCAGGGCAATGTTACCATCGCTTTCTCACACAAATTCGATCAGGGCAATGTTACCATCGCCTTCTCACACAAAATCCATCAGGGCAATGTTACCATCGCTTTCTCACACGAAATCCATCCGGGCAAGGTTATCGAACCCTTTCTCACACAAAATGTATCAGGGCAGTGTTACCATCGTTTTCTCTTTGAAAATCCATCAGGACAATGTTATCGATCGCTTTCTCACACAAAATCTATCAGGGCAATGTTATCGAACTCTTTCTCACACAAAATGCACCAGGGCAATATTACCATCGCTATCTCACACAAAATCCATCAGGGCATCATTACCATCGCATTCTCACACAAAATCCATCAGGGCAATGAGTCCATCTCTTTCTCACACAAAATTGATCACGGCAATGTTACCTAACCCTTTCTCACACAAAATCTATCAGGGCAATATTATCGATCCCTTTTTAACACAAAATCCTCAGGGATATGTTACCATCGATTTCTCACACAAAATTCATCAGGCAATTTTGCCAATCCACTTCTCAGACAAAATCCTTCAGGGCAATGTTACCACCGCTTTCTCAGACAAGATCCATCAGGGCAATTTTATCGATCGCTTTCAAACACATAATCCATCAGGGCAATTTTATTGATCACTTTCTCACACAAAATCCATCAGGGCAATATTATCGATACCTTTCTCACACAAAATCCATCAGGGTAATGTTATCGAACCCTCTCTGACACAAAATCCAGCAGGGCAATGTTATCGATCCCATTCTCACACAAAATCTATCAGGGCAATGTTACCATCGCTTTCTCACACAAAATCCATCAGGCAATGTTATTGATCCCTTTCTCACACAAAATCCATCAGGGCAATGTTATCCATCACTTTCTCATACAAAATCCACCAGGGCAATATTACCATCGCTATCTCACACAAAATCCATAAGGGCAATGTTATCGATCACTTTCTCACACTAAATCCATCAGGGCAATGTTATCGATCACTTTCTCACACAAAATCCACCAGGGCAATGTTATCGATCCCTTTCTCACACAAAATCCATCAGGACAATGTTATCGATCCCTTTCTCACACAAAATCATTCAGGATAATGTTAACGAACCGTTTCTGACACAAAATCTATCAGGGCAATGTTACCATCGCTTTCTCTTACAAAATCCATCAGTGGAATGTTAGCATCGCTTTCTCAAACAAAATGCATCAGGGCAATGTTACCATCGTTTTCATAGACAAAATCCATTAGGGTAATGTTATCGAACAGTTTCTCACAAAAAATCTATCAGAGCAATGTTATCATCTCTTTCTCTAACAAAATCCATCAGGACAATGTTACCATCGCTTTTTCACACAAAATACATCAGGGCAATGTTATTGATCCCTTTCTGAAACAAAATCCATCAGGGCAATGTTGCCATCACTTTCTCACACAAATTCCATTAGAAAAATGTTATCATCGCTTTCTCAGATAAACTCCATTAGGGCAATGTTATCGATCCCTTTCTCATGCAAAATCCATCAGGGCAATGTTATCGATCCCTATCTCACACAAAATACATCAGGGCAATGTTATCGATCCCATTCTCACACATAATCTATCAGTACAATGTTACCATCGCTTTCTCTAACAAAATCCATCAGGGGAATGTTAGCAGCGCTTTCTCAAACACAATCCATCAGGGCAATGTTACCATCGCTTTTTCACACAAAATACATCAGGGCAATGTTATTGATACCTTTCTGAAACAAAATACATCAGGGCAATGTTGCCATCACTTTCTCACACAAATTCCATTAGAGCAATGTTACCATCGCTTTTTCAGATAAACTCCATTAGGGCAATGTTATCGATCCCTTTCTCATGCAAAATCCATCAGGGCAATGTTATCGATCCCTATCTCACACAAAATCTATCAGGGTAATGTTATCGAACCCTTTCTCACACAAAATCCATCAGGGCAATGTTATCGATCCCATTCTCACAAAAAATCTATCAGTGCAATCTTAACATCGCTTTCTCTTACAAAATCCATAAGGGGAATGTTAGCAGCGCTTTCACAAACCAATCCATCAGGGCAATGTTACCATCGCTTTCTCACACAAATTCGATCAGGGCAATGTTACCATCGCCTTCTCACACAAAATCCATCAGGGCAATGTTACCATCGCTTTCTCACACGAAATCCATCCGGGCAAGGTTATCGAACCCTTTCTCAGACAAAATGTATCAGGGCAGTGTTACCATCGTTTTCTCTTTGAAAATCCATCAGGACAATGTTATCGATCGCTTTCTCACACAAAATGCACCAGGGCAATATTACCATCGCTATCTCACACAAAATCCATCAGGGCATCATTACCATCGCATTCTCACACAAAATCCATCAGGGCAATGAGTCCATCTCTTTCTCACACAAAATTGATCACGGCAATGTTACCTAACCCTTTCTCACACAAAATCTATCAGGGCAATGTTACCATCGCTTTCTCACACAAGATCCATCAGGCAATATTATTGATAGCTTTCTCACACAAAATCCATCAGGGCAATGTTATCGATCACTTTCTCATACAAAATCCACCAGGGCAATATTACCATCGCTATCTCACACAAAATCCATAAGGGCAATGTTATCGATCACTTTCTTACACTAAATCCATCAGGGCAATGTTATCGATCACTTTCTCACACAAAATCCACCAGGGCAATGTTATCGATCCCTTTCTCACACAAAATCCATCAGGACAATGTTATCGATCCCTTTCTCACACAAAATCATTCAGGATAATGTTAACGAACCGCTTCTGACACAAAATCTATCAGGGCAATGTTACCATCGCTTTCTCTTACAAAATCCATCAGTGGAATGTTAGCATCGCTTTCTCAAACAAAATGCATCAGGGCAATGTTACCATCGTTTTCATAGACAAAATCCATTAGGGTAATGTTATCGAACAGTTTCTCACAAAAAATCTATCAGAGCAATGTTATCATCTCTTTCTCTAACAAAATCCATCAGGACAATGTTACCATCGCTTTTTCACACAAAATACATCAGGGCAATGTTATTGATCCCTTTCTGAAACAAAATCCATCAGGGCAATGTTGCCATCACTTTCTCACACAAATTCCATTAGAAAAATGTTATCATCGCTTTCTCAGATCAACTCCATTAGGGCAATGTTATCGATCCCTTTCTCATGCAAAATCCATCAGGGCAATGTTATCGATCCCGATCTCACACAAAATACATCAGGGCAATGTTATCGATCCCATTCTCACACATAATCTATCAGTACAATGTTACCATCGCTTTCTCTTACAAAATCCATCAGGGGAATGTTAGCAGCGCTTTCTCAAACACAATCCATCAGGGCAATGTTACCATCGCTTTTTCACACAAAATACATCAGGGCAATGTTATTGATACCTTTCTGAAACAAAATACATCAGGGCAATGTTGCCATCACTTTCTCACACAAATTCCATTAGAGCAATGTTACCATCGCTTTTTCAGATAAACTCCATTAGGGCAACGTTATCGATCCCTTTCTCATGCAAAATCCATCAGGGCAATGTTATCGATCCCTATCTCACACAAAATCTATCAGGGTAATGTTATCGAACCCTTTCTCACACAAAATCCATCAGGGCAATGTTATCGATCCCATTCTCACAAAAAATCTATCAGTGCAATCTTAACATCGCTTTCTCTTACAAAATCCGTAAGGGGAATGTTAGCAGCGCTTTCACAAACCAATCCATCAGGGCAATGTTACCATCGCTTTCTCACACAAATTCGATCAGGGCAATGTTACCATCGCCTTCTCACACAAAATCCATCAGGGCAATGTTACCATCGCTTTCTCACACGAAATCCATCCGGGCAAGGTTATCGAACCCTTTCTCACACAAAATGTATCAGGGCAGTGTTACCATCGTTTTCTCTTTGAAAATCCATCAGGACAATGTTATCGATCGCTTTCTCACACAAAATCTATCCGGGCAATGTTATCGAACTCTTTCTCACACAAAATGCACCAGGGCAATATTACCATCGCTATCTCACACAAAATCCATCAGGGCATCATTACCATCGCATTCTCACACAAAATCCATCAGGGCAATATTATCGATCCCTTTTTAACACAAAATCCTCAGGGATATGTTACCATCGATTTCTTACACAAAATTCATCAGGCAATTTTGCCAATCCACTTCTCAGACAAAATCCTTCAGGGCAATGTTACCACCGCTTTCTCAGACAAGATCCATCAGGGCAATTTTATCGATCGCTTTCAAACACATAATCCATCAGGGCAATGTTATCGATCACTTTCTCATACAAAATCCACCAGGGCAATATTACCATCGCTATCTCACACAAAATCCATAAGGGCAATGTTATCGATCACTTTCTCACACTAAATCCATCAGGGCAATATTATCGATCACTTTCTCACACAAAATCCACCAGGGCAATGTTATCGATCCCTTTCTCACACAAAATCCATCAGGACAATGTTATCGATCCCTTTCTCACACAAAATCATTCAGGATAATGTTAACGAACCGTTTCTGACACAAAATCTATCAGGGCAATGTTACCATCGCTTTCTCTTACAAAATCCATCAGTGGAATGTTAGCATCGCTTTCTCAAACAAAATGCATCAGGGCAATGTTACCATCGTTTTCATAGACAAAATCCATTAGGGTAATGTTATCGAACAGTTTCTCACAAAAAATCTATCAGAGCGATGTTATCATCTCTTTCTCTAACAAAATCCATCAGGACAATGTTACCATCGCTTTTTCACACAAAATACATCAGGGCAATGTTACCATCGCCTTCTCACACAAAATCCATCAGGGCAATGTTACCATCGCTTTCTCACACGAAATCCATCCGGGCAAGGTTATCGAACCCTTTCTCACACAAAATGTATCAGGGCAGTGTTACCATCGTTTTCTCTTTGAAAATCCATCAGGACAATGTTATCGATCGCTTTCTCACACAAAATCTATCTGGGCAATGTTATCGAACTCTTTCTCACACAAAATGCACCAGGGCAATATTACCATCGCTATCTCACACAAAATCCATCAGGGCATCATTACCATCGCATTCTCACACAAAAACCATCAGGGCAATGAGTCCATCTCTTTCTCACACAAAATTGATCACGGCAATGTTACCTAACCCTTTCTCACACAAAATCTATCAGGGCAATATTATCGATCCCTTTTTAACACAAAATCCTCAGGGATATGTTACCATCGATTTCTCACACAAAATTCATCAGGCAATTTTGCCAATCCACTTCTCAGACAAAATCCTTCAGGGCAATGTTACCACCGCTTTCTCAGACAAGATCCATCAGGGCAATTTTATCGATCGCTTTCAAACACATAATCCATCAGGGCAATTTTATTGATCACTTTCTCACACAAAATCCATCAGGGCAATATTATCGATACCTTTCTCACACAAAATCCATCAGGGTAATGTTATCGAACCCTCTCTGACACAAAATCCATCAGGGCAATGTTATCGATCCCATTCTCACACAAAATCTATCAGGGCAATGTTACCATCGCTTTCTCACACAAAATCCATCAGGCAATGTTATTGATAGCTTTCTCACACAAAATCCATCAGGGCAATGTTATCCATCACTTTCTCATACAAAATCCACCAGGGCAATATTACCATCGCTATCTCACACAAAATCCATAAGGGCAATGTTATCGATCACTTTCTCACACTAAATCCATCAGGGCAATGTTATCGATCACTTTGTCACACAAAGTCCACCAGGGCAATGTTATCGATCCCTTTCCCACACAAAATCCATCAGGACAATGTTATCGATCCCTTTCTCACACAAAATCATTCAGGATAATGTTAACGAACCGTTTCTGACACAAAATCTATCAGGGCAATGTTACCATCGCTTTCTCTTACAAAATCCATCAGTGGAATGTTAGCATCGCTTTCTCAAACAAAATGCATCAGGGCAATGTTACCATCGTTTTCATAGACAAAATCCATTAGGGTAATGTTATCGAACAGTTTCTCACAAAAAATCTATCAGAGCAATGTTATCATCTCTTTCTCTAACAAAATCCATCAGGACAATGTTACCATCGCTTTTTCACACAAAATACATCAGGGCAATGTTATTGATCCCTTTCTGAAACAAAATCCATCAGGGCAATGTTGCCATCACTTTCTCACACAAATTCCATTAGAAAAATGTTATCATCGCTTTCTCAGATCAACTCTATTAGGGCAATGTTATCGATCCCTTTCTCATGCAAAATCCATCAGGGCAATGTTATCGATCCCTATCTCACACAAAATACATCAGGGCAATGTTATCGATCCCATTCTCACACATAATCTATCAGTACAATGTTACCATCGCTTTCTCTTACAAAATCCATCAGGGGAATGTTAGCAGCGCTTTCTCAAACACAATCCATCAGGGCAATGTTACCATCGCTTTTTCACACAAAATACATCAGGGCAATGTTATTGATACCTTTCTGAAACAAAATACATCAGGGCAATGTTGCCATCACTTTCTCACACAAATTCCATTAGAGCAATGTTACCATCGCTTTTTCAGATAAACTCCATTAGGGCAATGTTATCGATCCCTTTCTCATGCAAAATCCATCAGGGCAATGTTATCGATCCCTATCTCACACAAAATCTATCAGGGTAATGTTATCGAACCCTTTCTCACACAAAATCCATCAGGGCAATGTTATCGATCCCATTCTCACAAAAAATCTATCAGTGCAATCTTAACATCGCTTTCTCTTACAAATTCCATAAGGGGAATGTTAGCAGCGCTTTCACAAACCAATCCATCAGGGCAATGTTACCATCGCTTTCTCACACAAATTCGATCAGGGCAATGTTACCATCGCCTTCTCACACAAAATCCATCAGGGCAATGTTACCATCGCTTTCTCACACGAAATCCATAAGGGCAATGTTATCGATCACTTTCTCACACTAAATCCATCAGGGCAATGTTATCGATCACTTTCTCACACAAAATCCACCAGGGCAATGTTATCGATCCCTTTCTCACACAAAATCCATCAGGACAATGTTATCGATCCCTTTCTCACACAAAATCATTCAGGATAATGTTAACGAACCGTTTCTGACACAAAATCTATCAGGGCAATGTTACCATCGCTTTCTCTTACAAAATCCATCAGTGGAATGTTAGCATCGCTTTCTCAAACAAAATGCATCAGGGCAATGTTACCATCGTTTTCATAGACAAAATCCATTAGGGTAATGTTATCGAACAGTTTCTCACAAAAAATCTATCAGAGCAATGTTATCATCTCTTTCTCTAACAAAATCCATCAGGACAATGTTACCATCGCTTTTTCACACAAAATACATCAGGGCAATGTTATTGATCCCTTTCTGAAACAAAATCCATCAGGGCAATGTTGCCATCACTTTCTCACACAAATTCCATTAGAAAAATGTTATCATCGCTTTCTCAGATCAACTCCATTAGGGCAATGTTATCGATCCCTTTCTCATGCAAAATCCATCAGGGCAATGTTATCGATCCCTATCTCACACAAAATACATCAGGGCAATGTTATCGATCCCATTCTCACACATAATCTATCAGTACAATGTTACCATCGCTTTCTCTTACAAAATCCATCAGGGGAATGTTAGCAGCGCTTTCTCAAACACAATCCATCAGGGCAATGTTACCATCGCTTTTTCACACAAAATACATCAGGGCAATGTTATTGATACCTTTCTGAAACAAAATACATCAGGGCAATGTTGCCATCACTTTCTCACACAAATTCCATTAGAGCAATGTTACCATCGCTTTTTCAGATAAACTCCATTAGGGCAATGTTATCGATCCCTTTCTCATGCAAAATCCATCAGGGCAATGTTATCGATCCCTATCTCACACAAAATCTATCAGGGTAATGTTATCGAACCCTTTCTCACACAAAATCCATCAGGGCAATGTTATCGATCCCATTCTCACAAAAAATCTATCAGTGCAATCTTAACATCGCTTTCTCTTACAAATTCCATAAGGGGAATGTTAGCAGCGCTTTCACAAACCAATCCATCAGGGCAATGTTACCATCGCTTTCTCACACAAATTCGATCAGGGCAATGTTACCATCGCCTTCTCACACAAAATCCATCAGGGCAATGTTACCATCGCTTTCTCACACGAAATCCATAAGGGCAATGTTATCGATCACTTTCTCACACTAAATCCATCAGGGCAATGTTATCGATCACTTTCTCACACAAAATCCACCAGGGCAATGTTATCGATCCCTTTCTCACACAAAATCCATCAGGACAATGTTATCGATCCCTTTCTCACACAAAATCATTCAGGATAATGTTAACGAACCGTTTCTGACACAAAATCTATCAGGGCAATGTTACCATCGCTTTCTCTTACAAAATCCATCAGTGGAATGTTAGCATCGCTTTCTCAAACAAAATGCATCAGGGCAATGTTACCATCGTTTTCATAGACAAAATCCATTAGGGTAATGTTATCGAACAGTTTCTCACAAAAAATCTATCAGAGCAATGTTATCATCTCTTTCTCTAAC
This sequence comes from Mobula birostris, assembly GCF_030028105.1. Classification (NCBI taxonomy): domain Eukaryota; kingdom Metazoa; phylum Chordata; class Chondrichthyes; order Myliobatiformes; family Myliobatidae; genus Mobula; species Mobula birostris. Next base: position 32,783,003 of record NC_092379.1, read on the forward strand.
AAAATCCATCAGGACAATGTTACCATCGCTTTTTCACACAAAATACATCAGGGCAATGTTATTGATCCCTTTCTGAAACAAAATCCATCAGGGCAATGTTGCCATCACTTTCTCACACAAATTCCATTAGAAAAATGTTATCATCGCTTTCTCAGATCATCTCCATTAGGGCAATGTTATCGATCCCTTTCTCATGCAAAATCCATCAGGGCAATGTTATCGATCCCTATCTCACACAAAATACATCAGGGCAATGTTATCGATCCCATTCTCACACATAATCTATCAGTACAATGTTACCATCGCTTTCTCTAACAAAATCCATCAGGGGAATGTTAGCAGCGCTTTCTCAAACACAATCCATCAGGGCAATGTTACCATCGCTTTTTCACACAAAATACATCAGGGCAATGTTATTGATACCTTTCTGAAACAAAATACATCAGGGCAATGTTGCCATCACTTTCTCACACAAATTCCATTAGAGCAATGTTACCATCGCTTTTTCAGATAAACTCCATTAGGGCAATGTTATCGATCCCTTTCTCATGCAAAATCCATCAGGGCAATTTTATCGATCCCTATCTCACACAAAATCTATCAGGGTAATGTTATCGAACCCTTTCTCACACAAAATCCATCAGGGCAATGTTATCGATCCCATTCTCACAAAAAATCTATCAGTGCAATCTTAACATCGCTTTCTCTTACAAAATCCGTAAGGGGAATGTTAGCAGCGCTTTCACAAACCAATCCATCAGGGCAATGTTACCATCGCTTTCTCACACAAATTCGATCAGGGCAATGTTACCATCGCCTTCTCACACAAAATCCATCAGGGCAATGTTACCATCGCTTTCTCACACGAAATCCATCCGGGCAAGGTTATCGAACCCTTTCTCACACAAAATGTATCAGGGCAGTGTTACCATCGTTTTCTCTTTGAAAATCCATCAGGACAATGTTATCGATCGCTTTCTCACACAAAATCTATCAGGGCAATGTTACCATCGCTTTCTCACACGAAATCCATCCGGGCAAGGTTATCGAACCCTTTCTCACACAAAATGTATCAGGGCAGTGTTACCATCGTTTTCTCTTTGAAAATCCATCAGGACAATGTTATCGATCGCTTTCTCACACAAAATCTATCTGGGCAATGTTATCGAACTCTTTCTCACACAAAATGCTCCAGGGGAATGTTATCAATCCCATTCTCACACATAATCTATCAGTACAATGTTCCCATCGCTTTCTCTCACAAAATCCATCAGGGGAATGTTAGCAGCGCTTTCTCAAACACAATCCATCAGGGCAATGTTACCATAACTTTCTCACACAAATTCCATCAGGGCATTGTTACCATCACTTTCTCACACAAATTCCATCAGGGCATTGTTACCATCACTTTCTCACACAAAATCCATCAGGGCAATGTTACCATCGCTTTCTCACACAAAATCCATCAGGGCAATGTTATCGATCCCTTTCGCACACAAAATCCATCAGAGCAATGTTATCGAACCCTTTCTCAAACAAAATCCATCAGGGTAATGTTATCGATCCCATTCTCACAAAAAATCCATCAGGATAATGTTATCGAACCGTTTCTGACACAAAATCCATCAGGGCAATTTTATCGATCCCATTCTCACACAAAATCTATCAGGGAATGTGACCATTGCTTTCTCTTACAAAATCCATCAGTGGAATGACTTCGCCTTCTCAAACAAAATGCATCAGAGCAATGTTACCATCGTTTTCTCACACAAAATCCATTAGGGCAATGTTATCGATCCCTTTCTCACACAAAATTCATCAGGATAATGTTATCGAATCGTTTCTGACACAAAATCCATCAGGGCAATTTTATCGATCCCATTCTCACACAAAATCTATCAGGGCAATTTTACCATTGCTTTCTCTTACAAAATCCATCAGTGGAATGATAGCTTCGCTTTCTCAAACAAAATGCATCAGGGCAATGTTACCATCGTTTTCTCACACAAAATCCATTAGGGCAATGTTATCGAACCCTTTCTCACACAAAATCCATCAGAGCAATGTTACCATCGCATTCTCAAACAAAATCCATCAGGGAATGTTACCATTGCTTTCTCACGCAAAATCCATCAAGGCAATGTTATCGATCAATTTCTCACACAAAATCCATCAGGTCAATATTATCGATCCCTTTTTAGCACAAAATCCATCAGGGCAATGTTACCATCGCTTTCTCACACAAATTCCATCAGAGCAATGTTACCATCGCTTTCTCACACGAAATCCATCCGGGCAAGGTTATCGAACCCTTTCTCACACAAAATCCTCAGGGATATGTTACCATCGATTTCTCACACAAAATTCATCAGGCAATTTTGCCAATCCACTTCTCAGACAAAATCCTTCAGGGCAATGTTACCACCGCTTTCTCAGACAAGATCCATCAGGGCAATTTTATCGATCGCTTTCAAACACATAATCCATCAGGGCAATTTTATTGATCACTTTCTCACACAAAATCCATCAGGGCAATATTATCGATACCTTTCTCACACAAAATCCATCAGGGTAATGTTATCGAACCCTCTCTGACACAAAATCCATCAGGGCAATGTTATCGATCCCATTCTCACACAAAATCTATCAGGGCAATGTTACCATCGCTTTCTCACACAAAATCCATCAGGCAATGTTATTGATAGCTTTCTCACACAAAATCCATCAGGGCAATGTTATCCATCACTTTCTCATACAAAATCCACCAGGGCAATATTACCATCGCTATCTCACACAAAATCCATAAGGGCAATGTTATCGATCACTTTCTCACACTAAATCCATCAGGGCAATGTTATCGATCACTTTGTCACACAAAGTCCACCAGGGCAATGTTATCGATCCCTTTCTCACACAAAATCCATCAGGACAATGTTATCGATCCCTTTCTCACACAAAATCATTCAGGATAATGTTAACGAACCGTTTCTGACACAAAATCTATCAGGGCAATGTTACCATCGCTTTCTCTTACAAAATCCATCAGTGGAATGTTAGCATCGCTTTCTCAAACAAAATGCATCAGGGCAATGTTACCATCGTTTTCATAGACAAAATCCATTAGGGTAATGTTATCGAACAGTTTCTCACAAAAAATCTATCAGAGCAATGTTATCATCTCTTTCTCTAACAAAATCCATCAGGACAATGTTACCATCGCTTTTTCACACAAAATACATCAGGGCAATGTTATTGATCCCTTTCTGAAACAAAATCCATCAGGGCAATGTTGCCATCACTTTCTCACACAAATTCCATTAGAAAAATGTTATCATCGCTTTCTCAGATCAACTCCATTAGGGCAATGTTATCGATCCCTTTCTCATGCAAAATCCATCAGGGCAATGTTATCGATCCCTATCTCACACAAAATACATCAGGGCAATGTTATCGATCCCATTCTCACACATAATCTATCAGTACAATGTTACCATCGCTTTCTCTTACAAAATCCATCAGGGGAATGTTAGCAGCGCTTTCTCAAACACAATCCATCAGGGCAATGTTACCATCGCTTTTTCACACAAAATACATCAGGGCAATGTTATTGATACCTTTCTGAAACAAAATACATCAGGGCAATGTTGCCATCACTTTCTCACACAAATTCCATTAGAGCAATGTTACCATCGCTTTTTCAGATAAACTCCATTAGGGCAATGTTATCGATCCCTTTCTCATGCAAAATCCATCAGGGCAATGTTATCGATCCCTATCTCACACAAAATCTATCAGGGTAATGTTATCGAACCCTTTCTCACACAAAATCCATCAGGGCAATGTTATCGATCCCATTCTCACAAAAAATCTATCAGTGCAATCTTAACATCGCTTTCTCTTACAAATTCCATAAGGGGAATGTTAGCAGCGCTTTCACAAACCAATCCATCAGGGCAATGTTACCATCGCTTTCTCACACAAATTCGATCAGGGCAATGTTACCATCGCCTTCTCACACAAAATCCATCAGGGCAATGTTACCATCGCTTTCTCACACGAAATCCATAAGGGCAATGTTATCGATCACTTTCTCACACTAAATCCATCAGGGCAATGTTATCGATCACTTTCTCACACAAAATCCACCAGGGCAATGTTATCGATCCCTTTCTCACACAAAATCCATCAGGACAATGTTATCGATCCCTTTCTCACACAAAATCATTCAGGATAATGTTAACGAACCGTTTCTGACACAAAATCTATCAGGGCAATGTTACCATCGCTTTCTCTTACAAAATCCATCAGTGGAATGTTAGCATCGCTTTCTCAAACAAAATGCATCAGGGCAATGTTACCATCGCTTTCTCACACAAATTCGATCAGGGCAATGTTACCATCGCCTTCTCACACAAAATCCATCAGGGCAATGTTACCATCGCTTTCTCACACGAAATCCATCCGGGCAAGGTTATCGAACCCTTTCTCACACAAAATGTATCAGGGCAGTGTTACCATCGTTTTCTCTTTGAAAATCCATCAGGACAATGTTATCGATCGCTTTCTCACACAAAATCTATCAGGGCAATGTTACCATCGCTTTCTCACACGAAATCCATCCGGGCAAGGTTATCGAACCCTTTCTCACACAAAATGTATCAGGGCAGTGTTACCATCGTTTTCTCTTTGAAAATCCATCAGGACATGTTATCGATCGCTTTCTCACACAAAATCTATCTGGGCAATGTTATCGAACTCTTTCTCACACAAAATGCTCCAGGGGAATGTTATCAATCCCATTCTCACACATAATCTATCAGTACAATGTTCCCATCGCTTTCTCTCACAAAATCCATCAGGGGAATGTTAGCAGCGCTTTCTCAAACACAATCCATCAGGGCAATGTTACCATAACTTTCTCACACAAATTCCATCAGGGCATTGTTACCATCACTTTCTCACACAAATTCCATCAGGGCATTGTTACCATCACTTTCTCACACAAAATCCATCAGGGCAATGTTACCATCGCTTTCTCACACAAAATCCATCAGGGCAATGTTATCGATCCCTTTCGCACACAAAATCCATCAGAGCAATGTTATCGAACCCTTTCTCAAACAAAATCCATCAGGGTAATGTTATCGATCCCATTCTCACAAAAAATCCATCAGGATAATGTTATCGAACCGTTTCTGACACAAAATCCATCAGGGCAATTTTATCGATCCCATTCTCACACAAAATCTATCAGGGAATGTGACCATTGCTTTCTCTTACAAAATCCATCAGTGGAATGACTTCGCCTTCTCAAACAAAATGCATCAGAGCAATGTTACCATCGTTTTCTCACACAAAATCCATTAGGGCAATGTTATCGATCCCTTTCTCACACAAAATTCATCAGGATAATGTTATCGAATCGTTTCTGACACAAAATCCATCAGGGCAATTTTATCGATCCCATTCTCACACAAAATCTATCAGGGCAATTTTACCATTGCTTTCTCTTACAAAATCCATCAGTGGAATGATAGCTTCGCTTTCTCAAACAAAATGCATCAGGGCAATGTTACCATCGTTTTCTCACACAAAATCCATTAGGGCAATGTTATCGAACCCTTTCTCACACAAAATCCATCAGAGCAATGTTACCATCGCATTCTCAAACAAAATCCATCAGGGAATGTTACCATTGCTTTCTCACGCAAAATCCATCAAGGCAATGTTATCGATCAATTTCTCACACAAAATCCATCAGGTCAATATTATCGATCCCTTTTTAGCACAAAATCCATCAGGGCAATGTTACCATCGCTTTCTCACACAAATTCCATCAGAGCAATGTTACCATCGCTTTCTCACACGAAATCCATCCGGGCAAGGTTATCGAACCCTTTCTCACACAAAATGTATCAGGGCAGTGTTACCATCGTTTTCTCTTTGAAAATCCATCAGGACAATGTTATCGATCGCTTTCTCACACAAAATCAATCTGGGCAATGTTATCGAACTCTTTCTCACACAAAATGCACCAGGGCAATATTACCATCGCTATCTCACACAAAATCCATCAGGGCATCATTACCATCGCATTCTCACACAAAATCCATCAGGGCAATGAGTCCATCTCTTTCTCACACAAAATTGATCACGGCAATGTTACCTAACCCTTTCTCACACAAAATCTATCAGGGCAATATTATCGATCCCTTTTTAACACAAAATCCTCAGGGATATGTTACCATCGATTTCTCACACAAAATTCATCAGGCAATTTTGCCAATACACTTCTCAGACAAAATCCTTCAGGGCAATGTTATCACCGCTTTCTCAGACAAGATCCATCAGGGCAATTTTATCGATCGCTTTCAAACACATAATCCATCAGGGCAATGTTATCGATCACTTTCTCATACAAAATCCACCAGGGCAATATTACCATCGCTATCTCACACAAAATCCATAAGGGCAATGTTATCGATCACTTTCTCACACTAAATCCATCAGGGCAATGTTATCGATCACTTTCTCACACAAAATCCACCAGGGCAATGTTATCGATCCCTTTCTCACACAAAATCCATCAGGACAATGTTATCGATCCCTTTCTCACACAAAATCATTCAGGATAATGTTAACGAACCGTTTCTGACACAAAATCTATCAGGGCAATGTTACCATCGCTTTCTCTTACAAAATCCATCAGTGGAATGTTAGCATCGCTTTCTCAAACAAAATGCATCAGGGCAATGTTACCATCGTTTTCATAGACAAAATCCATTAGGGTAATGTTATCGAACAGTTTCTCACAAAAAATCTATCAGAGCGATGTTATCATCTCTTTCTCTAACAAAATCCATCAGGACAATGTTACCATCGCTTTTTCACACAAAATACATCAGGGCAATGTTACCATCGCCTTCTCACACAAAATCCATCAGGGCAATGTTACCATCGCTTTCTCACACGAAATCCATCCGGGCAAGGTTATCGAACCCTTTCTCACACAAAATGTATCAGGGCAGTGTTACCATCGTTTTCTCTTTGAAAATCCATCAGGACAATGTTATCGATCGCTTTCTCACACAAAATCTATCTGGGCAATGTTATCGAACTCTTTCTCACACAAAATGCACCAGGGCAATATTACCATCGCTATCTCACACAAAATCCATCAGGGCATCATTACCATCGCATTCTCACACAAAAACCATCAGGGCAATGAGTCCATCTCTTTCTCACACAAAATTGATCACGGCAATGTTACCTAACCCTTTCTCACACAAAATCTATCAGGGCAATATTATCGATCCCTTTTTAACACAAAATCCTCAGGGATATGTTACCATCGATTTCTCACACAAAATTCATCAGGCAATTTTGCCAATCCACTTCTCAGACAAAATCCTTCAGGGCAATGTTACCACCGCTTTCTCAGACAAGATCCATCAGGGCAATTTTATCGATCGCTTTCAAACACATAATCCATCAGGGCAATTTTATTGATCACTTTCTCACACAAAATCCATCAGGGCAATATTATCGATACCTTTCTCACACAAAATCCATCAGGGTAATGTTATCGAACCCTCTCTGACACAAAATCCATCAGGGCAATGTTATCGATCCCATTCTCACACAAAATCTATCAGGGCAATGTTACCATCGCTTTCTCACACAAAATCCATCAGGCAATGTTATTGATAGCTTTCTCACACAAAATCCATCAGGGCAATGTTATCCATCACTTTCTCATACAAAATCCACCAGGGCAATATTACCATCGCTATCTCACACAAAATCCATAAGGGCAATGTTATCGATCACTTTCTCACACTAAATCCATCAGGGCAATGTTATCGATCACTTTGTCACACAAAGTCCACCAGGGCAATGTTATCGATCCCTTTCCCACACAAAATCCATCAGGACAATGTTATCGATCCCTTTCTCACACAAAATCATTCAGGATAATGTTAACGAACCGTTTCTGACACAAAATCTATCAGGGCAATGTTACCATCGCTTTCTCTTACAAAATCCATCAGTGGAATGTTAGCATCGCTTTCTCAAACAAAATGCATCAGGGCAATGTTACCATCGTTTTCATAGACAAAATCCATTAGGGTAATGTTATCGAACAGTTTCTCACAAAAAATCTATCAGAGCAATGTTATCATCTCTTTCTCTAACAAAATCCATCAGGACAATGTTACCATCGCTTTTTCACACAAAATACATCAGGGCAATGTTATTGATCCCTTTCTGAAACAAAATCCATCAGGGCAATGTTGCCATCACTTTCTCACACAAATTCCATTAGAAAAATGTTATCATCGCTTTCTCAGATCAACTCTATTAGGGCAATGTTATCGATCCCTTTCTCATGCAAAATCCATCAGGGCAATGTTATCGATCCCTATCTCACACAAAATACATCAGGGCAATGTTATCGATCCCATTCTCACACATAATCTATCAGTACAATGTTACCATCGCTTTCTCTTACAAAATCCATCAGGGGAATGTTAGCAGCGCTTTCTCAAACACAATCCATCAGGGCAATGTTACCATCGCTTTTTCACACAAAATACATCAGGGCAATGTTATTGATACCTTTCTGAAACAAAATACATCAGGGCAATGTTGCCATCACTTTCTCACACAAATTCCATTAGAGCAATGTTACCATCGCTTTTTCAGATAAACTCCATTAGGGCAATGTTATCGATCCCTTTCTCATGCAAAATCCATCAGGGCAATGTTATCGATCCCTATCTCACACAAAATCTATCAGGGTAATGTTATCGAACCCTTTCTCACACAAAATCCATCAGGGCAATGTTATCGATCCCATTCTCACAAAAAATCTATCAGTGCAATCTTAACATCGCTTTCTCTTACAAATTCCATAAGGGGAATGTTAGCAGCGCTTTCACAAACCAATCCATCAGGGCAATGTTACCATCGCTTTCTCACACAAATTCGATCAGGGCAATGTTACCATCGCCTTCTCACACAAAATCCATCAGGGCAATGTTACCATCGCTTTCTCACACGAAATCCATAAGGGCAATGTTATCGATCACTTTCTCACACTAAATCCATCAGGGCAATGTTATCGATCACTTTCTCACACAAAATCCACCAGGGCAATGTTATCGATCCCTTTCTCACACAAAATCCATCAGGACAATGTTATCGATCCCTTTCTCACACAAAATCATTCAGGATAATGTTAACGAACCGTTTCTGACACAAAATCTATCAGGGCAATGTTACCATCGCTTTCTCTTACAAAATCCATCAGTGGAATGTTAGCATCGCTTTCTCAAACAAAATGCATCAGGGCAATGTTACCATCGTTTTCATAGACAAAATCCATTAGGGTAATGTTATCGAACAGTTTCTCACAAAAAATCTATCAGAGCAATGTTATCATCTCTTTCTCTAACAAAATCCATCAGGACAATGTTACCATCGCTTTTTCACACAAAATACATCAGGGCAATGTTATTGATCCCTTTCTGAAACAAAATCCATCAGGGCAATGTTGCCATCACTTTCTCACACAAATTCCATTAGAAAAATGTTATCATCGCTTTCTCAGATCAACTCCATTAGGGCAATGTTATCGATCCCTTTCTCATGCAAAATCCATCAGGGCAATGTTATCGATCCCTATCTCACACAAAATACATCAGGGCAATGTTATCGATCCCATTCTCACACATAATCTATCAGTACAATGTTACCATCGCTTTCTCTTACAAAATCCATCAGGGGAATGTTAGCAGCGCTTTCTCAAACACAATCCATCAGGGCAATGTTACCATCGCTTTTTCACACAAAATACATCAGGGCAATGTTATTGATACCTTTCTGAAACAAAATACATCAGGGCAATGTTGCCATCACTTTCTCACACAAATTCCATTAGAGCAATGTTACCATCGCTTTTTCAGATAAACTCCATTAGGGCAATGTTATCGATCCCTTTCTCATGCAAAATCCATCAGGGCAATGTTATCGATCCCTATCTCACACAAAATCTATCAGGGTAATGTTATCGAACCCTTTCTCACACAAAATCCATCAGGGCAATGTTATCGATCCCATTCTCACAAAAAATCTATCAGTGCAATCTTAACATCGCTTTCTCTTACAAATTCCATAAGGGGAATGTTAGCAGCGCTTTCACAAACCAATCCATCAGGGCAATGTTACCATCGCTTTCTCACACAAATTCGATCAGGGCAATGTTACCATCGCCTTCTCACACAAAATCCATCAGGGCAATGTTACCATCGCTTTCTCACACGAAATCCATAAGGGCAATGTTATCGATCACTTTCTCACACTAAATCCATCAGGGCAATGTTATCGATCACTTTCTCACACAAAATCCACCAGGGCAATGTTATCGATCCCTTTCTCACACAAAATCCATCAGGACAATGTTATCGATCCCTTTCTCACACAAAATCATTCAGGATAATGTTAACGAACCGTTTCTGACACAAAATCTATCAGGGCAATGTTACCATCGCTTTCTCTTACAAAATCCATCAGTGGAATGTTAGCATCGCTTTCTCAAACAAAATGCATCAGGGCAATGTTACCATCGTTTTCATAGACAAAATCCATTAGGGTAATGTTATCGAACAGTTTCTCACAAAAAATCTATCAGAGCAATGTTATCATCTCTTTCTCTAACAAAATCCATCAGGACAATGTTACCATCGCTTTTTCACACAAAATACATCAGGGCAATGTTATTGATCCCTTTCTGAAACAAAATCCATCAGGGCAATGTTGCCATCACTTTCTCACACAAATTCCATTAGAAAAATGTTATCATCGCTTTCTCAGATCATCTCCATTAGGGCAATGTTATCGATCCCTTTCTCATGCAAAATCCATCAGGGCAATGTTATCGATCCCTATCTCACACAAAATACATCAGGGCAATGTTATCGATCCCATTCTCACACATAATCTATCAGTACAATGTTACCATCGCTTTCTCTAACAAAATCCATCAGGGGAATGTTAGCAGCGCTTTCTCAAACACAATCCATCAGGGCAATGTTACCATCGCTTTTTCACACAAAATACATCAGGGCAATGTTATTGATACCTTTCTGAAACAAAATACATCAGGGCAATGTTGCCATCACTTTCTCACACAAATTCCATTAGAGCAATGTTACCATCGCTTTTTCAGATAAACTCCATTAGGGCAATGTTATCGATCCCTTTCTCATGCAAAATCCATCAGGGCAATTTTATCGATCCCTATCTCACACAAAATCTATCAGGGTAATGTTATCGAACCCTTTCTCACACAAAATCCATCAGGGCAATGTTATCGATCCCATTCTCACAAAAAATCTATCAGTGCAATCTTAACATCGCTTTCTCTTACAAAATCCGTAAGGGGAATGTTAGCAGCGCTTTCACAAACCAATCCATCAGGGCAATGTTACCATCGCTTTCTCACACAAATTCGATCAGGGCAATGTTACCATCGCCTTCTCACACAAAATCCATCAGGGCAATGTTACCATCGCTTTCTCACACGAAATCCATCCGGGCAAGGTTATCGAACCCTTTCTCACACAAAATGTATCAGGGCAGTGTTACCATCGTTTTCTCTTTGAAAATCCATCAGGACAATGTTATCGATCGCTTTCTCACACAAAATCTATCAGGGCAATGTTACCATCGCTTTCTCACACGAAATCCATCCGGGCAAGGTTATCGAACCCTTTCTCACACAAAATGTATCAGGGCAGTGTTACCATCGTTTTCTCTTTGAAAATCCATCAGGACAATGTTATCGATCGCTTTCTCACACAAAATCTATCTGGGCAATGTTATCGAACTCTTTCTCACACAAAATGCTCCAGGGGAATGTTATCAATCCCATTCTCACACATAATCTATCAGTACAATGTTCCCATCGCTTTCTCTCACAAAATCCATCAGGGGAATGTTAGCAGCGCTTTCTCAAACACAATCCATCAGGGCAATGTTACCATAACTTTCTCACACAAATTCCATCAGGGCATTGTTACCATCACTTTCTCACACAAATTCCATCAGGGCATTGTTACCATCACTTTCTCACACAAAATCCATCAGGGCAATGTTACCATCGCTTTCTCACACAAAATCCATCAGGGCAATGTTATCGATCCCTTTCGCACACAAAATCCATCAGAGCAATGTTATCGAACCCTTTCTCAAACAAAATCCATCAGGGTAATGTTATCGATCCCATTCTCACAAAAAATCCATCAGGATAATGTTATCGAACCGTTTCTGACACAAAATCCATCAGGGCAATTTTATCGATCCCATTCTCACACAAAATCTATCAGGGAATGTGACCATTGCTTTCTCTTACAAAATCCATCAGTGGAATGACTTCGCCTTCTCAAACAAAATGCATCAGAGCAATGTTACCATCGTTTTCTCACACAAAATCCATTAGGGCAATGTTATCGATCCCTTTCTCACACAAAATTCATCAGGATAATGTTATCGAATCGTTTCTGACACAAAATCCATCAGGGCAATTTTATCGATCCCATTCTCACACAAAATCTATCAGGGCAATTTTACCATTGCTTTCTCTTACAAAATCCATCAGTGGAATGATAGCTTCGCTTTCTCAAACAAAATGCATCAGGGCAATGTTACCATCGTTTTCTCACACAAAATCCATTAGGGCAATGTTATCGAACCCTTTCTCACACAAAATCCATCAGAGCAATGTTACCATCGCATTCTCAAACAAAATCCATCAGGGAATGTTACCATTGCTTTCTCACGCAAAATCCATCAAGGCAATGTTATCGATCAATTTCTCACACAAAATCCATCAGGTCAATATTATCGATCCCTTTTTAGCACAAAATCCATCAGGGCAATGTTACCATCGCTTTCTCACACAAATTCCATCAGAGCAATGTTACCATCGCTTTCTCACACGAAATCCATCCGGGCAAGGTTATCGAACCCTTTCTCACACAAAATCCTCAGGGATATGTTACCATCGATTTCTCACACAAAATTCATCAGGCAATTTTGCCAATCCACTTCTCAGACAAAATCCTTCAGGGCAATGTTACCACCGCTTTCTCAGACAAGATCCATCAGGGCAATTTTATCGATCGCTTTCAAACACATAATCCATCAGGGCAATTTTATTGATCACTTTCTCACACAAAATCCATCAGGGCAATATTATCGATACCTTTCTCACACAAAATCCATCAGGGTAATGTTATCGAACCCTCTCTGACACAAAATCCATCAGGGCAATGTTATCGATCCCATTCTCACACAAAATCTATCAGGGCAATGTTACCATCGCTTTCTCACACAAAATCCATCAGGCAATGTTATTGATAGCTTTCTCACACAAAATCCATCAGGGCAATGTTATCCATCACTTTCTCATACAAAATCCACCAGGGCAATATTACCATCGCTATCTCACACAAAATCCATAAGGGCAATGTTATCGATCACTTTCTCACACTAAATCCATCAGGGCAATGTTATCGATCACTTTGTCACACAAAGTCCACCAGGGCAATGTTATCGATCCCTTTCTCACACAAAATCCATCAGGACAATGTTATCGATCCCTTTCTCACACAAAATCATTCAGGATAATGTTAACGAACCGTTTCTGACACAAAATCTATCAGGGCAATGTTACCATCGCTTTCTCTTACAAAATCCATCAGTGGAATGTTAGCATCGCTTTCTCAAACAAAATGCATCAGGGCAATGTTACCATCGTTTTCATAGACAAAATCCATTAGGGTAATGTTATCGAACAGTTTCTCACAAAAAATCTATCAGAGCAATGTTATCATCTCTTTCTCTAACAAAATCCATCAGGACAATGTTACCATCGCTTTTTCACACAAAATACATCAGGGCAATGTTATTGATCCCTTTCTGAAACAAAATCCATCAGGGCAATGTTGCCATCACTTTCTCACACAAATTCCATTAGAAAAATGTTATCATCGCTTTCTCAGATCAACTCCATTAGGGCAATGTTATCGATCCCTTTCTCATGCAAAATCCATCAGGGCAATGTTATCGATCCCTATCTCACACAAAATACATCAGGGCAATGTTATCGATCCCATTCTCACACATAATCTATCAGTACAATGTTACCATCGCTTTCTCTTACAAAATCCATCAGGGGAATGTTAGCAGCGCTTTCTCAAACACAATCCATCAGGGCAATGTTACCATCGCTTTTTCACACAAAATACATCAGGGCAATGTTATTGATACCTTTCTGAAACAAAATACATCAGGGCAATGTTGCCATCACTTTCTCACACAAATTCCATTAGAGCAATGTTACCATCGCTTTTTCAGATAAACTCCATTAGGGCAATGTTATCGATCCCTTTCTCATGCAAAATCCATCAGGGCAATGTTATCGATCCCTATCTCACACAAAATCTATCAGGGTAATGTTATCGAACCCTTTCTCACACAAAATCCATCAGGGCAATGTTATCGATCCCATTCTCACAAAAAATCTATCAGTGCAATCTTAACATCGCTTTCTCTTACAAATTCCATAAGGGGAATGTTAGCAGCGCTTTCACAAACCAATCCATCAGGGCAATGTTACCATCGCTTTCTCACACAAATTCGATCAGGGCAATGTTACCATCGCCTTCTCACACAAAATCCATCAGGGCAATGTTACCATCGCTTTCTCACACGAAATCCATAAGGGCAATGTTATCGATCACTTTCTCACACTAAATCCATCAGGGCAATGTTATCGATCACTTTCTCACACAAAATCCACCAGGGCAATGTTATCGATCCCTTTCTCACACAAAATCCATCAGGACAATGTTATCGATCCCTTTCTCACACAAAATCATTCAGGATAATGTTAACGAACCGTTTCTGACACAAAATCTATCAGGGCAATGTTACCATCGCTTTCTCTTACAAAATCCATCAGTGGAATGTTAGCATCGCTTTCTCAAACAAAATGCATCAGGGCAATGTTACCATCGCTTTCTCACACAAATTCGATCAGGGCAATGTTACCATCGCCTTCTCACACAAAATCCATCAGGGCAATGTTACCATCGCTTTCTCACACGAAATCCATCCGGGCAAGGTTATCGAACCCTTTCTCACACAAAATGTATCAGGGCAGTGTTACCATCGTTTTCTCTTTGAAAATCCATCAGGACAATGTTATCGATCGCTTTCTCACACAAAATCTATCAGGGCAATGTTACCATCGCTTTCTCACACGAAATCCATCCGGGCAAGGTTATCGAACCCTTTCTCACACAAAATGTATCAGGGCAGTGTTACCATCGTTTTCTCTTTGAAAATCCATCAGGACATGTTATCGATCGCTTTCTCACACAAAATCTATCTGGGCAATGTTATCGAACTCTTTCTCACACAAAATGCTCCAGGGGAATGTTATCAATCCCATTCTCACACATAATCTATCAGTACAATGTTCCCATCGCTTTCTCTCACAAAATCCATCAGGGGAATGTTAGCAGCGCTTTCTCAAACACAATCCATCAGGGCAATGTTACCATAACTTTCTCACACAAATTCCATCAGGGCATTGTTACCATCACTTTCTCACACAAATTCCATCAGGGCATTGTTACCATCACTTTCTCACACAAAATCCATCAGGGCAATGTTACCATCGCTTTCTCACACAAAATCCATCAGGGCAATGTTATCGATCCCTTTCGCACACAAAATCCATCAGAGCAATGTTATCGAACCCTTTCTCAAACAAAATCCATCAGGGTAATGTTATCGATCCCATTCTCACAAAAAATCCATCAGGATAATGTTATCGAACCGTTTCTGACACAAAATCCATCAGGGCAATTTTATCGATCCCATTCTCACACAAAATCTATCAGGGAATGTGACCATTGCTTTCTCTTACAAAATCCATCAGTGGAATGACTTCGCCTTCTCAAACAAAATGCATCAGAGCAATGTTACCATCGTTTTCTCACACAAAATCCATTAGGGCAATGTTATCGATCCCTTTCTCACACAAAATTCATCAGGATAATGTTATCGAATCGTTTCTGACACAAAATCCATCAGGGCAATTTTATCGATCCCATTCTCACACAAAATCTATCAGGGCAATTTTACCATTGCTTTCTCTTACAAAATCCATCAGTGGAATGATAGCTTCGCTTTCTCAAACAAAATGCATCAGGGCAATGTTACCATCGTTTTCTCACACAAAATCCATTAGGGCAATGTTATCGAACCCTTTCTCACACAAAATCCATCAGAGCAATGTTACCATCGCATTCTCAAACAAAATCCATCAGGGAATGTTACCATTGCTTTCTCACGCAAAATCCATCAAGGCAATGTTATCGATCAATTTCTCACACAAAATCCATCAGGTCAATATTATCGATCCCTTTTTAGCACAAAATCCATCAGGGCAATGTTACCATCGCTTTCTCACACAAATTCCATCAGAGCAATGTTACCATCGCTTTCTCACACGAAATCCATCCGGGCAAGGTTATCGAACCCTTTCTCACACAAAATGTATCAGGGCAGTGTTACCATCGTTTTCTCTTTGAAAATCCATCAGGACAATGTTATCGATCGCTTTCTCACACAAAATCAATCTGGGCAATGTTATCGAACTCTTTCTCACACAAAATGCACCAGGGCAATATTACCATCGCTATCTCACACAAAATCCATCAGGGCATCATTACCATCGCATTCTCACACAAAATCCATCAGGGCAATGAGTCCATCTCTTTCTCACACAAAATTGATCACGGCAATGTTACCTAACCCTTTCTCACACAAAATCTATCAGGGCAATATTATCGATCCCTTTTTAACACAAAATCCTCAGGGATATGTTACCATCGATTTCTCACACAAAATTCATCAGGCAATTTTGCCAATACACTTCTCAGACAAAATCCTTCAGGGCAATGTTATCACCGCTTTCTCAGACAAGATCCATCAGGGCAATTTTATCGATCGCTTTCAAACACATAATCCATCAGGGCAATGTTATCGATCACTTTCTCATACAAAATCCACCAGGGCAATATTACCATCGCTATCTCACACAAAATCCATAAGGGCAATGTTATCGATCACTTTCTCACACTAAATCCATCAGGGCAATGTTATCGATCACTTTCTCACACAAAATCCACCAGGGCAATGTTATCGATCCCTTTCTCACACAAAATCCATCAGGACAATGTTATCGATCCCTTTCTCACACAAAATCATTCAGGATAATGTTAACGAACCGTTTCTGACACAAAATCTATCAGGGCAATGTTACCATCGCTTTCTCTTACAAAATCCATCATTGGAATGTTAGCATCGCTTTCTCAAACAAAATGCATCAGGGCAATGTTACCATCGTTTTCATAGACAAAATCCATTAGGGTAATGTTATCGAACAGTTTCTCACAAAAAATCTATCAGAGCAATGTTATCATCTCTTTCTCTAACAAAATCCATCAGGACAATGTTACCATCGCTTTTTCACACAAAATACATCAGGGCAATGTTACCATCGCCTTCTCACACAAAATCCATCAGGGGAATGTTACCATCGCTTTCTCACACGAAATCCATCCGGGCAAGGTTATCGAACCCTTTCTCACACAAAATGTATCAGGGCAGTGTTACCATCGTTTTCTCTTTGAAAATCCATCAGGACAATGTTATCGATCGCTTTCTCACACAAAATCTATCTGGGCAATGTTATCGAACTCTTTCTCACACAAAATGCACCAGGGCAATATTACCATCGCTATCTCACACAAAATCCATCAGGGCATCATTACCATCGCATTCTCACACAAAATCCATCAGGGCATCATTACCATCGCATTCTCACACAAAATCCATCAGGGCAATGAGTCCATCTCTTTCTCACACAAGATTGATCACGGCAATGTTACCTAACCCTTTCTCACACAAAATCTATCAGGGCAATATTATCGATCCCTTTTTAACACAAAATCCTCAGGGATATGTTACCATCGATTTCTCACACAAAATTCATCAGGCAATTTTGCCAATCCACTTCTCAGACAAAATCCTTCAGGGCAATGTTACCACCGCTTTCTCAGACAAGATCCATCAGGGCAATTTTATCGATCGCTTTCAAACACATAATCCATCAGGGCAATTTTATTGATCACTTTCTCACACAAAATCCATCAGGGCAATATTATCGATACCTTTCTCACACAAAATCCATCAGGGTAATGTTATCGAACCCTCTCTGACACAAAATCCAGCAGGGCAATGTTATCGATCCCATTCTCACACAAAATCTATCAGGGCAATGTTACCATCGCTTTCTCACACAAAATCCATCAGGCAATGTTATTGATAGCTTTCTCACACAAACTCCATCAGGGCAATGTTATCCATCACTTTCTCATACAAAATCCACCAGGGCAATATTACCATCGCTATCTCACACAAAATCCATAAGGGCAATGTTATCGATCACGTTCTCACACTAAATCCATCAGGGCAATGTTATCGATCACTTTCTCACACAAAATCCACCAGGGCAATGTTATCGATCCCTTTCTCACACAAAATCCATCAGGACAACGTTATCGATCCCTTTCTCACACAAAGTCATTCAGGATAATGTTAACGAACCGTTTCTGACACAAAATCTATCAGGGCAATGTTACCATCGCTTTCTCTTACAAAATCCATCAGTGGAATGTTAGCATCGCTTTCTCAAACAAAATGCATCAGGGCAATGTTACCATCGTTTTCATAGACAAAATCCATTAGGGTAATGTTATCGAACAGTTTCTCACAAAAAATCTATCAGAGCAATGTTATCATCTCTTTCTCTAACAAAATCCATCAGGACAATGTTACCATCGCTTTTTCACACAAAATACATCAGGGCAATGTTATTGATCCCTTTCTGAAACAAAATCCATCAGGGCAATGTTGCCATCACTTTCTCACACAAATTCCATTAGAAAAATGTTATCATCGCTTTCTCAGATAAACTCCATTAGGGCAATGTTATCGATCCCTTTCTCATGCAAAATCCATCAGGGCAATGTTATCGATCCCTATCTCACACAAAATACATCAGGGCAATGTTATCGATCCCATTCTCACACATAATCTATCAGTACAATGTTACCATCGCTTTCGCTTACAAAATCCATCAGGGGAATGTTAGCAGCGCTTTCTCAAACACAATCCATCAGGGCAATGTTACCATCGCTTTTTCACACAAAATACATCAGGGCAATGTTATTGATACCTTTCTGAAACAAAATACATCAGGGCAATGTTGCCATCACTTTCTCACACAAATTCCATTAGAGCAATGTTACCATCGCTTTTTCAGATAAACTCCATTAGGGCAATGTTATCGATCCCTTTCTCATGCAAAATCCATCAGGGCAATGTTATCGATCCCTATCTCACACAAAATCTATCAGGGTAATGTTATCGAACCCTTTCTCACACAAAAACCATCAGGGCAATGTTATCGATCCCATTCTCACAAAAAATCTATCAGTGCAATCTTAACATCGCTTTCTCTTACAAAATCCATAAGGGGAATGTTAGCAGCGCTTTCACAAACCAATCCATCAGGGCAATGTTACCATCGCTTTCTCACACAAATTCGATCAGGGCAATGTTACCATCGCTTTCTCACACAAAATCCATCAGGGCAATGTTACCATCGCTTTCTCACACGAAATCCATCCGGGCAAGGTTATCGAACCCTTTCTCACACAAAATGTATCAGGGCAGTGTTACCATCGTTTTCTCTTTGAAAATCCATCAGGACAATGTTATCGATCGCTTTCTCACACAAAATCTATCAGGGCAATGTTACCATCGCTTTCTCACACGAAATCCATCCGGGCAAGGTTATCGAACCCTTTCTCACACAAAATGTATCAGGGCAGTGTTACCATCGTTTTCTCTTTGAAAATCCATCAGGACAATGTTATCGATCGCTTTCTCACACAAAATCTATCTGGGCAATGTTATCGAACTCTTTCTCACACAAAATGCACCAGGGCAATATTACCATCGCTATCTCCAACAAAATCCATCAGGGCATCATTACCATCGCATTCTCACACAAAATCCATCAGGGCAATGAGTCCATCTCTTTCTCACACAAAATTGATCACGGCAATGTTACCTAACCCTTTCTCACACAAAATCTATCAGGGCAATATTATCGATCGCTTTTTAACACAAAATCCTCAGGGATATGTTACCATCAATTTCTCACACAAAATTCATCAGGCAATTTTGCCAATCCACTTCTCAGACAAAATCCTTCAGGGCAATGTTACCACCGCTTTCTCAGACAAGATCCATCAGGGCAATTTTATCGATCGCTTTCAAACACATAATCCATCAGGGCAATTTTATTGATCACTTTCTCACACAAAATCCATCAGGGCAATATTATCGATACCTTTCTCACACAAAATCCATCAGGGTAATGTTATCGAACCCTCTCTGACACAAAATCCATCAGGGCAATGTTATCGATCCCATTCTCACACAAAATCTATCAGGGCAATGTTACCATCGCTTTCTCACACAAAATCCATCAGGCAATGTTATTGATAGCTTTCTCACACAAACTCCATCAGGGCAATGTTATCCATCACTTTCTCATACAAAATCCACCAGGGCAATATTACCATCGCTATCTCACACAAAATCCATAAGGGCAATGTTATCGATCACTTTCTCACACTAAATCCATCAGGGCAATGTTATCGATCACTTTCTCACACAAAATCCACCAGGGCAATGTTATCGATCCCTTTCTCACACAAAATCATTCAGGATAATGTTAACGAACCGTTTCTGACACAAAATCTATCAGGGCAATGTTACCATCGCTTTCTCTTACAAAATCCATCAGTGGAATGTTAGCATCGCTTTCTCAAACAAAATGCATCAGGGCAATGTTACCATCGTTTTCATAGACAAAATCCATTAGGGTAATGTTATCGAACAGTTTCTCACAAAAAATCTATCAGAGCAATGTTATCATCTCTTTCTCTAACAAAATCCATCAGGACAATGTTACCATCGCTTTTTCACACAAAATACATCAGGGCAATGTTATTGATCCCTTTCTGAAACAAAATCCATCAGGGCAATGTTGCCATCACTTTCTCACACAAATTCCATTAGAAAAATGTTATCATCGCTTTCTCAGATAAACTCCATTAGGGCAATGTTATCGATCCCTTTCTCATGCAAAATCCATCAGGGCAATGTTATCGATCCCTATCTCACACAAAATACATCAGGGCAATGTTATCGATCCCATTCTCACACATAATCTATCAGTACAATGTTACCATCGCTTTCTCTTACAAAATCCATCAGGGGAATGTTAGCAGCGCTTTCTCAAACACAATCCATCAGGGCAATGTTACCATCGCTTTTTCACACAAAATACATCAGGGCAATGTTATTGATACCTTTCTGAAACAAAATACATCAGGGCAATGTTGCCATCACTTTCTCACACAAATTCCATTAGAGCAATGTTACCATCGCTTTTTCAGATAAACTCCATTAGGGCAATGTTATCGATCCCTTTCTCATGCAAAATCCATCAGGGCAATGTTATCGATCCCTATCTCACACAAAATCTATCAGGGTAATGTTATCGAACCCTTTCTCACACAAAATCCATCAGGGCAATGTTATCGATCCCATTCTCACAAAAAATCTATCAGTGCAATCTTAACATCGCTTTCTCTTACAAAATCCGTAAGGGGAATGTTAGCAGCGCTTTCACAAACCAATCCATCAGGGCAATGTTACCATCGCTTTCTCACACAAATTCGATCAGGGCAATGTTACCATCGCCTTCTTACACAAAATCCATCAGGGCAATGTTACCATCGCTTTCTCACACGAAATCCATCCGGGCAAGGTTATCGAACCCTTTCTCACACAAAATGTATCAGGGCAGTGTTACCATCGTTTTCTCTTTGAAAATCCATCAGGACAATGTTATCGATCGCTTTCTCACACAAAATCTATCTGGGCAATGTTATCGAACTCTTTCTCACACAAAATGCACCAGGGGAATGTTATCAATCCCATTCTCACACATAATCTATCAGTACAATGTTCCCATCGCTTTCTCTCACAAAATCCATCAGGGGAATGTTAGCAGCGCTTTCTCAAACACAATCCATCAGGGCAATGTTACCATAACTTTCTCACACAAATTCCATCAGGGCATTGTTACCATCACTTTCTCACACAAAATCCATCAGGGCAATGTTACCATCGCTTTCTCACACAAAATCCATCAGGGCAATGTTATCGATCCCTTTCGCACACAAAGTCCTTCAGGGTAATGTTATCGAACCCTTTCTCAAACAAAATCCATCAGGGCAATGTTACCATCGTTTTCTCACACAAAATCCATTAGGGCAATGTTATCGATCCCTTTCTCACACAAAATTCATCAGGATAATGTTATCGAATCGTTTCTGACACAAAATCCATCAGGGCAATTTTATCGATCCCATTCTCACACAAAATCTATCAGGGCAATGTTACCATTGCTTTCTCTTACAAAATCCATCAGTGGAATGATAGCTTCGCTTTCTCAAACAAAATGCATCAGGGCAATGTTACCATCGTTTTCTCACACAAAATCCATTAGGGCAATGTTATCGAACCCTTTCTCACACAAAATCCATCAGAGCAATGTTACCATCGCATTCTCAAACAAAATCCATCAGGGAATGTTACCATTGCTTTCTCACGCAAAATCCATCAAGGCAATGTTATCGATCAATTTCTCACACAAAATCCATCAGGTCAATATTATCGATCCCTTTTTAGCACAAAATCCATCAGGGCAATGTTACCATCGCTTTCTCACACAAATTCCATCAGAGCAATGTTACCATCGCTTTCTCAGACAAACTCCATCAGGGCAATGTTATCATCCCTTTCTCACCCAAAATCCATCAGGGCAATGCTATCGATTCCTTTCTCACACAAAATCCATCAGGGGAATGTTATCGATCCCATTCTCACACAAAATCTATCAGTACAATGTTACCATCGCTTTCACTTACAAAATCCATCAGGGGAATGTTAGCATCGCTTTCTTAAACAAAATGCATCAGGGAAATGTTACCATCGTTTTCTCAGACAAAATCTATTAGGGCAATGTTATCAAACCCTTTCTCACACAAAATCTAAAAGAGCAATGTTACCATCGATTTTTCTAACAAAATCCATCCGGACAATGTTACCATCGCTTTCCAACACAAAATCCATCAGGGCAATGTTATTGATCCCGTTCTCAAACAAGATCCATCAGGGCAATGTTACCATCGCTTTCTCACACAAAATCCATCAGGGCAATGTTACCATCACTTTCTCACACAAATCCATCAGGGCAATGTTACCATCGCTTTCTCACCCAAAATCCATCAGGGCAATGTCACCATCGATTTCTCACACAAAATCCATCAGGGCAATGTTACCATCGCATTCTCACACAAAATCCATCAGGGCAATGTTATCGATCAATTTCTCACACAAAATCCATCAGGTCAATATTATCGATCCCTTTTTAGCACAAAATCCATCAGGGCAATGTTACCATCGCTTTCTCACACAAATTCCATCAGAGCAATGTTACCATCGCTTTCTCAGACAAACTACATCAGGGCAATGTTATCGATTCCTTTCTCACACAAAATCCATCAGGGCGATGTTATCGATCCCTTTCTCACACAAAATACATCAGGGCAATGTTATCGATCCCATTCTCACACATAATCTATCAGTACACTGTTACCATCGCTTTCTCTTACAAAATCCATCAGGGGAATGTTAGCATCGCTTTCTCAAACAAAATGCATCAGGGCAATGTTACCATCGCTTTCTCACACAAAATCCATCAGGGCAATGTTATCGAACCCTTTCTCACACAAAATCTAACTGAGCAATGTTACCATCGATTTTTCTGACAAAATCAATCAGGACAATGTTACCATCGCTTTCTCACACAAAATCCATCAGGGCAATATTATTGATCCCGTTCTCAAACAAGATCCATCAGGGCAATGTTACCATCGCTTTCTCACACAAAATCCATCAGGGCAATGTTACCATCACTTTCTCACCCAAAATCCATCAGTGCAATGTCACCATCGCTTTCTCACACAAAATCCATCAGGGCAAGGTTATCGATCCCTTTCTCACACAAAATCTATCAGGGCAGTGTTACCATCGCTTTCTCTTTGAAAATCCATCAGGACAATGTTATCGATCGCTTTCTCACACAAAATCAATCCAGGCAATGTTATCGATCTCTTTCTCACACAAAATGCACCAGGGCAATATTACCATCGCTATCTCACACAAAATCCATCAGGGCATCATTACCATCGCTTTCTCACACAAAATCCATCAGGGCAATGTGTCGATCACTTTCTCAAACAAAATCCATCACGGCAATGTTACCTAACCCTTTCTCACACAAAATCTATCAGGGCAATATTATCGATCCCTTTTTAACACAACATCCTCAGGGATATGTTACCATCGATTTCTCACACAAAATTCATAAGGCAATGTTGCCAATCCACTTCTCAGACAAAATCCTACAGGGCAATGTTACCATTGCTTTCTCAGACAAAATCCATCAGGGCAATTTTATCGATCGCTTTCAAACACAAAATACATCAGGGCAATTTTATCGATCACTTTCTCACACAAAATCCATCAGGTTAATGTTGCCATCGCTTTCTCACACAAAATCCATCAGGGCAACGTGTCCATCACTTTCTCACACAAAATCTATCATGGCAATGTTACCATCGGTTTCTCACGCAAAATCCATCAGGGTATTGTTATCGATCCCTTTCTCACACAAAATCCATCAGGGCAATATTATCGATCCCTTTCTCACGCAAAATCCATCAGAGTAATGTTATCGAACCCTCTCTGACACAAAAATCATCAGGGCAATGTTATCGATCCCATTCTCACACAAAATCTATCAGGGCAATGACACCATCGCTTTCTCACACAAAATCCATCAGGGCAATGTTATCGATAGCTTTCTCACACAACATCCATCAGGGCAATGTTATCGATCACTTTCTCATACAAAATCCACCAGGGCAATATTACCATCGCTATCTCACACAAAATACATCAGGGCAATGTTATTGGTCCCTTTCTGAAACAAAATCCATCAGGGCAATGTTGCCATCACTTTCTCACACAAATTCCATTAGAGCAATATTACCATCGCTTTCTCAGATAAACTCCATTAGGGCAACGTTATCGATCCCTTTCTCATGCAAAATCCATCAGGGCAATGTTATCGATCCCTATCTCACACAAAATCTATCAGGGTAACGTTATCGAACCCTTTCTCACACAAAATCCATCAGGGCAATGTTATCGATCCCATTCTCACAAAAAATCTATCAGTGCAATCTTACCATCGCTTTCTCAAACAAAATGCATCAGGGCAATGTTACCATCGCTTTCTCACACAAAATCCATCAGGGCAATGTTATCGAACCCTTTCTCACACAAAATCTAACTGAGCAATGTTACCATCGATTTTTCTGACAAAATCCATCAGGACAATGTTACCATCGCTTTCTCACACAAAATCCATCAGGGCAATATTATTGATCCCGTTCTCAAACAAGATCCATCAGGGCAATGTTACCATCGCTTTCTCACACAAAATCCATCAGGGCAATGTTACCATCACTTTCTCACCCAAAATCCATCAGTGCAATGTCACCATCGCTTTCTCACACAAAATCCATCAGGGCAAGGTTATCGATCCCTTTCTCACACAAAATCTATCAGGGCAGTGTTACCATCGCTTTCTCTTACAAAATCCATCAGGGGAATGTTAGCAGCGCTTTCTCAATCAGAATCCATCAGGGCAATGTTATCGATCCCTTTCGCACACAAAATCCATCAGGGCAATGTTACCATCACTTTCTGACACAAAATCCATCAGGGCAATGTTACCATCACTTTCTCACACAAAATTCATCAGGGCAATGTTACCATCGCTTTCTGACACATAATCTATCAGGGCAATGTTATCGATCCCTTTCGCACACAAAATCCATCAGGGTAATGTTATCGAACCCTTTCTCAAACAGAATCCATCAGGGCAATGTTATCGATCCCTTTCTCATACAAAAGGATAATGTTATCGAACCGTTTCTGACACAAAATCCATCAGGGCAATTTTATCGATCCCATTCTCACACAAAATCCATCAGGGCAATGTTACCATTGCTTTCTCTTACAAAATGCATCAGTGGAATGATAGCTTCGATTTCTCAAACAAAATGCATCAGGGCAATGTTACCATCGTTTTCTCACACAAAATCCATCAGGGCAATGTCACCATCGATTTCTCACAGAAAATCTATCAGGGCAATGTTACCATCGCTTTCTCACACAAAGTCCATCAGGGCAATGTTATCGATCAATTTCTCACACAAAATCCATCAGGTCAATATTATCGATCCCTTTTTAGCACAAAATCCATCAGGGCAATGTTACCATCGCTTTCTCACACAAATTCCATCAGAGCAATGTTACCATCGCTTTCTCAGACAAACTACATCAGGGCAATGTTATCGATCCCTTTCTCACACAAAATCCATCAGGGCAATGTTATCGATCCCTTTTTCACACAAAATACATCAGGGCAATGTTATCGATCCCATTCTCTCACATAATCTATCAGTACACTGTTACCATCGCTTTCTCTCACAAAATCCATCAGGGGAATGTTAGCATCGCTTTCTCAAACAAAATGCATCAGGGCAATGTTACCATCGCTTTCTCACACAAAATCCATCAGGGCAATGCTATCGAACCCTTTATCACACAAAATCTAACTGAGCAATGTTACCATCGATTTTTCTGACAAAATCCATCAGGACAATGTTACCATCGCTTTCTCACACAAAATCCATTAGGGCAATATTATTGATCCCGTTCTCAAACAAGATCCATCAGGGCAATGTTACCATCGTTTTCTCACACAAAATCCATCAGGGCAATGTTACCATCACTTTCTCAACCAAAATCCATCAGTGCAATGCCACCATCGCTTTCTGACACAAAATCCATCAGGGCAAGGTTATCGATCCCTTTCTCACACAAAATCCATCAGGGCAATGTTACCATCACTTTCTCACCCAAAATCCATCAGTGCAATGTCACCATCGCTTTCTCAGATAAACTCCATTAGGGCAACGTTATCGATCCCTTTCTCATGCAAAATCCATCAGGGCAATGTTATCGATCCCTATCTCACACAAAATCTATCAGGGTAATGTTATCGAACCCTTTCTCACACAAAATCCATCAGGGCAATGTTATCGATCCCATTCTCACAAAAAATCTATCACTGCAATCTTACCATCGCTTTCTCTTACAAAATCCATCAGGGGAATGTGAGCAGCGCTTTCTCAATCAGAATCCATCAGGGCAATGTTACCATCGCTTTCTCACACAAAATCCATCAGGGCAATGTTACCATTACTTTCTCACACAAAATCCATCAGGGCAATGTTACCATCGCTTTCTGACACAAAATCCATCAGGGCAATGTTACAATCGCTTTCTGACACATAATCCATCAGGGCAATGTTATCGATCCCTTTCGCACACAAAATCCAACAGGGTAATGTTATCGAACCCTTTCTCAAACAGAATCCATCAGGGCAATTTTATCGATCCCTTTCTCATACAAAAGGATAATGTTATCGAACCGTTTCTGACACAAAATCCATCAGGGCAATTTTATCGTTCCCATTCTCACACAAAATCCATCAGGGCAATGTTACCATTGCTTTCTCTTACAAAATGCATCAGTGGAATGATAGCTTCGATTTCTCAAACAAAATGCATCAGGGCAATGTTACCATCGTTTTCTCACACAAAATCCATCAGGGCAATGTCACCATCGATTTCTCACAGAAAATCTATCAGGGCAATGTTACCATCGCTTTCTCACACAAAATCCATCAGGGCAATGTTATCGATCAATTTCTCACACAAAATCCATCAGGTCAATATTATCGATCCCTTTTTAGCACAAAATCCATCAGGGCAATGTTACCATCGCTTTCTCACACAAATTCCATCAGAGCAATGTTACCATTGCTTTTTCAGACAAACTACATCAGGGCAATGTTATCGATCCCTTTCTCACACAAAATCCATCAGGGCAATGTTATCGATCCCATTCTCACACATAATCTATCAGTACACTGTTACCATCGCTTTCTCTTACAAAATCCATCAGGGGAATGTTAGCATCGCTTTCTCACACAAAATCCATCAGGGCAAGGTTATCGATCCCTTTCTCACGCAAAATCTATCAGGGCAGTGTTACCATCGCTTTCTCTTTGAAAATCCATCAGGACAATGTTATCGATCGCTTTCTCACACAAAATCAATCAGGGCAATGTTATCGATCTCTTTCTCACACAAAATGCACCAGGGCAATATTACCATCGCTATCTCACACAAAATCCATCAGGGTATCATTACCATCGCTTTCTTACACAAAATCCATCAGGGCAATGTGTCGATCACTTTCTCACACAAAATCCATCACTGCAATGTTACCTAACCCTTTCTCACACAAAATCTATCAGGGCAATATTATCGATCCCTTTTTAACACAACATCCTCAGGGATATGTTACCATCGATTTCTCACACAAAATTCATAAGGCAATGTTGCCAATCCACTTCTCAGACAAAATCCTACAGGGCAATGTTACCATTGCTTTCTCAGACAAAATCCACCAGGGCAATTTTATCGATCGCTTTCAAACACAAAATACATAAGGGCAATTTTATCGATCACTTTCTCACACAAAATCCATCAGGGCAATGTTGCCATCGCTTTCTCACACAAAATCCATCAGGGCAATATTATTGATCCCGTTCTCAAACAAGATCCATCAGGGCAATGTTACCATCGCTTTCTCACACAAAATCCATCAGGGCAATGTTACCATCACTTTCTCACCCAAAATCCATCAGTGCAATGTCACCATCGCTTTCTCACACAAAATCCATCAGGGCAAGGTTATCGATCCCTTTCTCACACAAAATCTATCAGGGCAGTGTTACCATCGCTTTCTCTTTGAAAATCCATCAGGACAATGTTATCGATCGCTTTCTCACACAAAATCAATCCAGGCAATGTTATCGATCTCTTTCTCACACAAAATGCACCAGGGCAATATTACCATCGCTATCTCACACAAAATCCATCAGGGCATCATTACCATCGCTTTCTCACACAAAATCCATCAGGGCAATGTGTCGATCACTTTCTCAAACAAAATCCATCACGGCAATGTTACCTAACCCTTTCTCACACAAAATCTATCAGGGCAATATTATCGATCCCTTTTTAACACAACATCCTCAGGGATATGTTACCATCGATTTCTCACAAAAAATTCATAAGGCAATGTTGCCAATCCACTTCTCAGACAAAATCCTACAGGGCAATGTTACCATTGCTTTCTCAGACAAAATCCATCAGGGCAATTTTATCGATCGCTTTCAAACACAAAATACATCAGGGCAATTTTATCGATCACTTTCTCACACAAAATCCATCAGGTTAATGTTGCCATCGCTTTCTCACACAAAATCCATCAGGGCAACGTGTCCATCACTTTCTCACACAAAATCTATCATGGCAATGTTACCATCGGTTTCTCACGCAAAATCCATCAGGGTATTGTTATCGATCCCTTTCTCACACAAAATCCATCAGGGCAATATTATCGATCCCTTTCTCACGCAAAATCCATCAGAGTAATGTTATCGAACCCTCTCTGACACAAAAATCATCAGGGCAATGTTATCGATCCCATTCTCACACAAAATCTATCAGGGCAATGACACCATCGCTTTCTCACACAAAATCCATCAGGGCAATGTTATCGATAGCTTTCTCACACAACATCCATCAGGGCAATGTTATCGATCACTTTCTCATACAAAATCCACCAGGGCAATATTACCATCGCTATCTCACACAAAATACATCAGGGCAATGTTATTGGTCCCTTTCTGAAACAAAATCCATCAGGGCAATGTTGCCATCACTTTCTCACACAAATTCCATTAGAGCAATATTACCATCGCTTTCTCAGATAAACTCCATTAGGGCAACGTTATCGATCCCTTTCTCATGCAAAATCCATCAGGGCAATGTTATCGATCCCTATCTCACACAAAATCTATCAGGGTAATGTTATCGAACCCTTTCTCACACAAAATCCATCAGGGCAATGTTATCGATCCCATTCTCACAAAAAATCTATCAGTGCAATCTTACCATCGCTTTCTCAAACAAAATGCATCAGGGCAATGTTACCATCGCTTTCTCACACAAAATCCATCAGGGCAATGTTATCGAACCCTTTCTCACACAAAATCTAACTGAGCAATGTTACCATCGATTTTTCTGACAAAATCCATCAGGACAATGTTACCATCGCTTTCTCACACAAAATCCATCAGGGCAATATTATTGATCCCGTTCTCAAACAAGATCCATCAGGGCAATGTTACCATCGCTTTCTCACACAAAATCCATCAGGGCAATGTTACCATCACTTTCTCACCCAAAATCCATCAGTGCAATGTCACCATCGCTTTCTCACACAAAATCCATCAGGGCAAGGTTATCGATCCCTTTCTCACACAAAATCTATCAGGGCAGTGTTACCATCGCTTTCTCTTACAAAATCCATCAGGGGAATGTTAGCAGCGCTTTCTCAATCAGAATCCATCAGGGCAATGTTATCGATCCCTTTCGCACACAAAATCCATCAGGGCAATGTTACCATCACTTTCTGACACAAAATCCATCAGGGCAATGTTACCATCACTTTCTCACACAAAATTCATCAGGGCAATGTTACCATCGCTTTCTGACACATAATCTATCAGGGCAATGTTATCGATCCCTTTCGCACACAAAATCCATCAGGGTAATGTTATCGAACCCTTTCTCAAACAGAATCCATCAGGGCAATGTTATCGATCCCTTTCTCATACAAAAGGATAATGTTATCGAACCGTTTCTGACACAAAATCCATCAGGGCAATTTTATCGATCCCATTCTCACACAAAATCCATCAGGGCAATGTTACCATTGCTTTCTCTTACAAAATGCATCAGTGGAATGATAGCTTCGATTTCTCAAACAAAATGCATCAGGGCAATGTTACCATCGTTTTCTCACACAAAATCCATCAGGGCAATGTCACCATCGATTTCTCACAGAAAATATATCAGGGCAATGTTACCATCGCTTTCTCACACAAAGTCCATCAGGGCAATGTTATCGATCAATTTCTCACACAAAATCCATCAGGTCAATATTATCGATCCCTTTTTAGCACAAAATCTATCAGGGCAATGTTACCATCGCTTTCTCACACAAATTCCATCAGAGCAATGTTACCATCGCTTTCTCAGACAAACTACATCAGGGCAATGTTATCGATCCCTTTCTCACACAAAATCCATCAGGGCAATGTTATCGATCCCTTTTTCACACAAAATACATCAGGGCAATGTTATCGATCCCATTCTCTCACATAATCTATCAGTACACTGTTACCATCGCTTTCTCTCACAAAATCCATCAGGGGAATGTTAGCATCGCTTTCTCAAACAAAATGCATCAGGGCAATGTTACCATCGCTTTCTCACACAAAATCCATCAGGGCAATGTTATCGAACCCTTTATCACACAAAATCTAACTGAGCAATGTTACCATCGATTTTTCTGACAAAATCCATCAGGACAATGTTACCATCGCTTTCTCACACAAAATCCATTAGGGCAATATTATTGATCCCGTTCTCAAACAAGATCCATCAGGGCAATGTTACCATCGTTTTCTCACACAAAATCCATCAGGGCAATGTTACCATCACTTTCTCAACCAAAATCCATCAGTGCAATGCCACCATCGCTTTCTGACACAAAATCCATCAGGGCAAGGTTATCGATCCCTTTCTCACACAAAATCCATCAGGGCAATGTTACCATCACTTTCTCACCCAAAATCCATCAGTGCAATGTCACCATCGCTTTCTCAGATAAACTCCATTAGGGCAACGTTATCGATCCCTTTCTCATGCAAAATCCATCAGGGCAATGTTATCGATCCCTATCTCACACAAAATCTATCAGGGTAATGTTATCGAACCCTTTCTCACACAAAATCCATCAGGGCAATGTTATCGATCCCATTCTCACAAAAAATCTATCACTGCAATCTTACCATCGCTTTCTCTTACAAAATCCATCAGGGGAATGTGAGCAGCGCTTTCTCAATCAGAATCCATCAGGGCAATGTTACCATCGCTTTCTCACACAAAATCCATCAGGGCAATGTTACCATTACTTTCTCACACAAAATCCATCAGGGCAATGTTACCATCGCTTTCTGACACAAAATCCATCAGGGTAATGTTATCGATCCCTTTCGCACACAAAATCCAACAGGGTAATGTTATCGAACCCTTTCTCAAACAGAATCCATCAGGGCAATTTTATCGATCCCTTTCTCATACAAAAGGATAATGTTATCGAACCGTTTCTGACACAAAATCCATCAGGGCAATTTTATCGTTCCCATTCTCACACAAAATCCATCAGGGCAATGTTACCATTGCTTTCTCTTACAAAATGCATCAGTGGAATGATAGCTTCGATTTCTCAAACAAAATGCATCAGGGCAATGTTACCATCGTTTTCTCACACAAAATCCATCAGGGCAATGTCACCATCGATTTCTCACAGAAAATCTATCAGGGCAATGTTACCATCGCTTTCTCACACAAAATCCATCAGGGCAATGTTATCGATCAATTTCTCACACAAAATCCATCAGGTCAATATTATCGATCCCTTTTTAGCACAAAATCCATCAGGGCAATGTTACCATCGCTTTCTCACACAAATTCCATCAGAGCAATGTTACCATTGCTTTTTCAGACAAACTACATCAGGGCAATGTTATCGATCCCTTTCTCACACAAAATCCATCAGGGCAATGTTATCGATCCCATTCTCACACATAATCTATCAGTACACTGTTACCATCGCTTTCTCTTACAAAATCCATCAGGGGAATGTTAGCATCGCTTTCTCACACAAAATCCATCAGGGCAAGGTTATCGATCCCTTTCTCACGCAAAATCTATCAGGGCAGTGTTACCATCGCTTTCTCTTTGAAAATCCATCAGGACAATGTTATCGATCGCTTTCTCACACAAAATCAATCAGGGCAATGTTATCGATCTCTTTCTCACACAAAATGCACCAGGGCAATATTACCATCGCTATCTCACACAAAATCCATCAGGGTATCATTACCATCGCTTTCTTACACAAAATCCATCAGGGCAATGTGTCGATCACTTTCTCACACAAAATCCATCACTGCAATGTTACCTAACCCTTTCTCACACAAAATCTATCAGGGCAATATTATCGATCCCTTTTTAACACAACATCCTCAGGGATATGTTACCATCGATTTCTCACACAAAATTCATAAGGCAATGTTGCCAATCCACTTCTCAGACAAAATCCTACAGGGCAATGTTACCATTGCTTTCTCAGACAAAATCCATCAGGGCAATTTTATCGATCGCTTTCAAACACAAAATACATCAGGGCAATTTTATCGATCACTTTCTCACACAAAATCCATCAGGGCAATGTTGCCATCGCTTTCTCACACAAAATCCATCAGGGCAACGTGTCCATCACTTTCTCACACAAAATCTATCATGGCAATGTTACCATCGGTTTCTCACGCAAAATCCATCAGGGTAATGTTATCGATCCCTTTCTCACACAAAATCCATCAGGGCAATATTATCGATCCCTTTCTCACGCAAAATCCATCAGAGTAATGTTATCGAACCCTCTCTGACACAAAAACCATCAGGGCAATGTTATCAATCCCATTCTCACACAAAATCTATCAGGGCAATGATACCATCGCTTTCTCACACAAAATCCATCAGGGCAATGTTATCGATAGCTTTCTGACACAAGATCCATCAGGGCAATGTTATCGATCACTTTCTCATACAAAATCCACCAGGGCAATATTACCATCGCTATCTCACACAAAGTACATCAGGGCAATGTTATTGATCCCGTTCTGAAACAAAATCCATCAGGGCAATGTTGCCATCACTTTCTCACACAAATTCCATTAGAGCAATATTACCATCGCTTTCTCAGATAAACTCCATTGGGGCAACGTTATCGATCCCTTTCTCATGCAAAATCCATCAGGGCAATGTTATCGATCCCTTTCGCACACAAAATCCATCAGGGCAATGTTACCATCACTTTCTCACACAAAATTCATCAGGGCAATGTTACCATCGCTTTCTGACACATAATCCATCAGGGCAATGTTATCGAACCCTTTCTCAAACAGAATCCATCAGGGCAATGTTATCGATCCCTTTCTCATACAAAATGATAATGTTATCGAACCGTTTCTGACACAAAATCCATCAGGGTAATTTTATCGATCCCATTCTCACACAAAATCCATCAGGGCAATGTTACCATTGCTTTCTCTTACAAAATGCATCAGTGGAATGATAGCTTCGATTTCTCAAACAAAATGCATCAGGGCAATGTTACCATCGTTTTCTCACACAAAATGCATTAGGGCAATGTTATCGAACCCTTTCTCACACAAAATCCATCAGAGCAATGTTACCATCGCATTCTCAAACAAAATCCATCAGGGAATGTTACAATCGCTTTCTCACGCAAAATCCATCAGGGCAATGTTATCGATCAATTTCTCACACAAAATCCATCAGGTCAATATTATCGATCCCTTTTTAGCACAAAATCCATCAGGGCAATGTTACCATCGCTTTCTCACCCAAAATCCATCAGGGCAATGTCACCATCGCTTTCTCACAGAAAATCTATCAGGGCAATGTTACCATCGCTTTCTCACACAAAATCCATCAGGGCAAGATTATCGATCCCTTTCTCACACAAAATCTATCAGGGCAGTGTTACCATCGCTTTCTCTTTGAAAATCCATCAGGACAATGTTATCGATCGCTTTCTCACAAAAAATCCATCAGGGCAATGTTATCGATCATTTTCTCACACAAAATCCACCAGAGCAATATTACCATCACTATCTGACACAAAATCCATTAGGGCATCGTTAACATCGCTTTGTCACACATAATCAATCAGAGCAATGTTATCGATCCCTTTCTAACACAAAATCCATCAGGGCAATGTTAACGATCCGTTTCTCACACAAAGTGCATCAGTGTAATGTTATCGAACACATTCTGACACAAAATCCATCAGGGCAATGTTATCGATACCATTCTCACACAAAATCTATCAGGGCAATGATACGATCGCTTTCTTACACAAAATCCATCAGGGCAATGTGTCGATCACTTTCTCACACAAAATCCATCACTGCAATGTTACCTAACCCTTTCTCACACAAAATCTATCAGGGCAATATTATCGATCCCTTTTTAACACAACATCCTCAGGGATATGTTACCATCGATTTCTCACACAAAATTCATAAGGCAATGTTGCCAATCCACTTCTCAGACAAAATCCTACAGGGCAATGTTACCATTGCTTTCTCAGACAAAATCCATCAGGGCAATTTTATCGATCGCTTTCAAACACAAAATACATCAGGGCAATTTTATCGATCACTTTCTCACACAAAATCCATCAGGGCAATGTTGCCATCGCTTTCTCACACAAAATCCATCAGGGCAACGTGTCCATCACTTTCTCACACAAAATCTATCATGGCAATGTTACCATCGGTTTCTCACGCAAAATCCATCAGGGTAATGTTATCGATCCCTTTCTCACACAAAATCCATCAGGGCAATATTATCGATCCCTTTCTCACGCAAAATCCATCAGAGTAATGTTATCGAACCCTCTCTGACACAAAAACCATCAGGGCAATGTTATCAATCCCATTCTCACACAAAATCTATCAGGGCAATGATACCATCGCTTTCTCACACAAAATCCATCAGGGCAATGTTATCGATAGCTTTCTGACACAAGATCCATCAGGGCAATGTTATCGATCACTTTCTCATACAAAATCCACCAGGGCAATATTACCATCGCTATCTCACACAAAGTACATCAGGGCAATGTTATTGATCCCGTTCTGAAACAAAATCCATCAGGGCAATGTTGCCATCACTTTCTCACACAAATTCCATTAGAGCAATATTACCATCGCTTTCTCAGATAAACTCCATTGGGGCAACGTTATCGATCCCTTTCTCATGCAAAATCCATCAGGGCAATGTTATCGATCCCTTTCGCACACAAAATCCATCAGGGCAATGTTACCATCACTTTCTCACACAAAATTCATCAGGGCAATGTTACCATCGCTTTCTGACACATAATCCATCAGGGCAATGTTATCGAACCCTTTCTCAAACAGAATCCATCAGGGCAATGTTATCGATCCCTTTCTCATACAAAATGATAATGTTATCGAACCGTTTCTGACACAAAATCCATCAGGGTAATTTTATCGATCCCATTCTCACACAAAATCCATCAGGGCAATGTTACCATTGCTTTCTCTTACAAAATGCATCAGTGGAATGATAGCTTCGATTTCTCAAACAAAATGCATCAGGGCAATGTTACCATCGTTTTCTCACACAAAATGCATTAGGGCAATGTTATCGAACCCTTTCTCACACAAAATCCATCAGAGCAATGTTACCATCGCATTCTCAAACAAAATCCATCAGGGAATGTTACAATCGCTTTCTCACGCAAAATCCATCAGGGCAATGTTATCGATCAATTTCTCACACAAAATCCATCAGGTCAATATTATCGATCCCTTTTTAGCACAAAATCCATCAGGGCAATGTTACCATCGCTTTCTCACCCAAAATCCATCAGGGCAATGTCACCATCGCTTTCTCACAGAAAATCTATCAGGGCAATGTTACCATCGCTTTCTCACACAAAATCCATCAGGGCAAGATTATCGATCCCTTTCTCACACAAAATCTATCAGGGCAGTGTTACCATCGCTTTCTCTTTGAAAATCCATCAGGACAATGTTATCGATCGCTTTCTCACAAAAAATCCATCAGGGCAATGTTATCGATCATTTTCTCACACAAAATCCACCAGAGCAATATTACCATCACTATCTGACACAAAATCCATTAGGGCATCGTTAACATCGCTTTGTCACACATAATCCATCAGAGCAATGTTATCGATCCCTTTCTAACACAAAATCCATCAGGGCAATGTTAACGATCCGTTTCTCACACAAAGTGCATCAGTGTAATGTTATCGAACACATTCTGACACAAAATCCATCAGGGCAATGTTATCGATACCATTCTCACACAAAATCTATCAGGGCAATGATACGATCGCTTTCTTACACAAAATCCATCACGGCAATGTTAACGATCCCTTTCTCACACCAAATGCATCAGTGTAATGTTATCGAACACATTCTGGCACAAAATCCATCAGGGCAATGTTATCGATCCCTTTCTCACACAAAATCTATCAGGGCAATGTTACAATCGCTTTCTTACACAAAATCCACCAGGGCAATGTTATCGATCGCATTCTCACACAAAATCCATCAGGGCAATGTTATCGATCACTTTCTCACAGAAGATCCACCAGGGCAATATTACCATCGCTATCTCACACAAAATCCATCAGGGCAATGTTATCGATCACTTTCTCACACAAAATCCACCAGGGCAATATTACCATCACTATCTGACACAAACTCCATCAGGGCATTGTTTCCATCGCTTTCTCATACATAATCCATCAGGCAAAGATATCGATCCCTTTCTCACACAAAATCCGTCAGGCTAATGTTATCGATCCCTTTCTCACACAAAATCCATCAGGGCAATGTTATCGATCTCATTCTCACACAAAATCTATCAGTGCAATGTTACCATCGCTTTCTCTTACAAAATCCATCAGGGGAATGTTAGCATCTCTTTCTCAAATAAAATGCATCAGGGCAATGTTACCATCGCTTTCGCACAGAAAATCCATCAGGGCAAGGTTATCGATCCCTTTCTCAGACAAAATCCATCAGGGCAAGGTTACCATCGCTTTCTCTTTGAAAATCCATCAGGACAATATTATTGATCACTTTTTAACACAACATCCTCAGAGATATGTTACCATCGATTTCCCACACAAAATTCATCAGGCAATGTTGTCAATCCACTTCTCAGACAAAATCCTTCAGGGCAATGTTACCATCGCTTTCTCAGAAAAAATCCATCAGGGCAATTTTATCGAGCGCTTTCAAACACAAAATCCATCAGGGCAATGTTATCGATCACTTTCTCACACAAAATCCACCAGGGCAAAATTACCATTGCTATCTCACACAAAATCCATCAGGGCAATGTTACCATTGTTTTCAAACACAAAATCCATCAGGGCAATGTGTCCATTACT
Organism: Mobula birostris; assembly: GCF_030028105.1. Classification (NCBI taxonomy): domain Eukaryota; kingdom Metazoa; phylum Chordata; class Chondrichthyes; order Myliobatiformes; family Myliobatidae; genus Mobula; species Mobula birostris. Next base: position 32,821,743 of record NC_092379.1, read on the forward strand.
TTCTCACACAAAATCCATCACGGCAATGTTACCATCACTTTCGCACACAAAATCCATCAGGGCAAGGATACCATCGCTTTCTCTTTGAAAATCCATCAGGACAATGTTATCGATCGCTTTCTCACACAAAATCCATCAGGGCATTTTTATTGATCTCTTTCTCACACAAAATGCACCAGGGCAATATTACCATCGCTATCTCACACAAAATCCATCAGGGCATCATTACCATCGCATTCTCACACAAAATCCATCAGGGCAATGAGTCCATCCCTTTCTCACACAAAATTCATCACGGCAATGTTACCTAACCCTTTCTCACACAAAATCTATCAGGGCAATATTATCGATCCCTTTTTAACACAAAATCCTCAGGGATATGTTACCATCGATTTCTCACACAAAATTCATCAGGCAATTTTGCCAATCCACTTCTCAGACAAAATCCTTCAGGGCAATGTTACCATCGCTTTCTCAGACAAGATCCATCAGGGCAATTTTATCGATCGCTTTCAAACACATAATCCATCAGGGCAATTTATCGATCACTTTCTCACACAAAATCCATCAGGGCAATATTATCGATACCTTTCTCACACAAAATCCATCAGGGTAATGTTATCGAACCCTCTCTGACACAAAATCCACCAGGGCAATGTTATCGATAGCTTTCTCACACAAAATCCATCAGGGCAATGTTATCGATCACTTTCTCATACAAAATCCACCAGGGCAATATTACCATCGCTATCTCACACAAAATCCATAAGGGCAATGTTATCGATCACTTTCTCACACTAAATCCATCAGGGCAATGTTATCGATCACTTTCTCACACAAAATCCACCAGGGCAATGTTATCGATCCCTTTCTCACACAAAATCCATCAGGGCAATGTTATCGATCCCTTTCTCACACAAAATCATTCAGGATAATGTTATCAAACCGTTTCTGACACAAAATCTATCAGGGCAATGTTACCATCGCTTTCTCTTACAAAATCCATCAGTGGAATGTTAGCATCGCTTTCTCAAACAAAATGCATCAGGGCAATGTTACCATCGTTTTCACAGACAAAATCCATTAGGGTAATGTTATCGAACAGTTTCTCACAAAAAATCTATCAGAGCAATGTTATCATCTCTTTCTCTAACAAAATCCATCAGGACAATGTTACGATCGCTTTTTCACACAAAATAGATCGGGGCAATGTTATTGATCCCTTTCTGAAACAAAATCCATCAGGGCAATGTTGCCATCACTTTCTCACACAAATTCCATTAGAAAAATGTTACCATCGCTTTCTCAGATAAACTCCATTAGGGCAATGTTATCGATCCCTTTCTCATGCAAAATCCATCAGGGCAATGTTATCGATCCCTATCTCACACAAAATCCATCAGGGGAATGTTATCAATCCCATTCTCACACATAATCTATCAGTACAATGTTACCATCGCTTTCTCTCACAAAAACCATCAGGGGAATGTTAGCAGCGCTTTCTCAAACACAATCCATCAGGGCAATGTTACCATAACTTTCTCACACAAATTCCATCAGGGCATTGTTACCATCACTTTCTCACACAAAATCCATCAGGGCAATGTTACCATCGCTTTCTCACACAAAATCCATCAGGGCAATGTTATCGAACCCTTTCTCAAACAAAATCCATCAGGGCAATGTTATCGATCCCTTTCTCACATAAAATCCATCAGGATAATGTTATCGAACTGTTTCTGACACAAAATCCATCAGGGCAATTTTATCGATCCCATTCTCACACAAAATCTATCAGGGAATGTGACCATTGCTTTCCCTTACAAAATCCATCAGTGGAATGATAGCTTCGCTTTCTCAAACAAAATGCATCAGGGCAATGTTACCATCGTTTTCTCACACAAAATCCATTAGGGCAATGTTATCGAACCCTTTCTCACACAAAATCCATCAGAGCAATGTTACCATCGCATTCTCAAACAAAATCCATCAGGGAATGTTACCATTGCTTTCTCACGCAAAATCCATCAAGGCAATGTTATCGATCAATTTCTCACACAAAATCCATCAGGTCAATATTATCGATCCCTTTTTAGCACAAAATCCATCAGGGCAATGTTACCATCGCTTTCTCACACAAATTCCATCAGAGCAATGTTACCATCGCTTTCTCAGACAAACTCCATCAGGGCAATGTTATCATCCCTTTCTCACCCAAAATCCATCAGGGCAATGCTATCGATTCCTTTCTCACACAAAATCCATCAGGGGAATGTTATCGATCCCATTCTCACACAAAATCTATCAGTACAATGTTACCATCGCTTTCTCTTACAAAATCCATCAGGGGAATGTTAGCATCGCATTCTTAAACAAAATGCATCAGAGAAATGTTACCATCATTTTCTCACACAAAATCTATTAGGGCAATGTTATCAAACCCTTTCTCACACAAAATCTAAAAGAGCAATGTTACCATCGATTTTTCTAACAAAATCCATCCGGACAATGTTACCATCGCTTTCCAACACAAAATCCATCAGGGCAATGTTATTGATCCCGTTCTCAAACAAGATCCATCAGGGCAATGTTACCATCGCTTTCTCACACAAAATCCATCAGGGCAATGTTACCATCACTTTCTCACACAAATCCATCAGGGCAATGTTACCATCGCTTTCTCACCCAAAATCCATCAGGGCAATGTCACCATCGATTTCTCACACAAAATCCATCAGGGCAATGTTACCATCGCTTTCTCACACAAAATCCATCAGGGCGATGTTATCGATCCCTTTCTCACACAAAATACATCAGGGCAATGTTATCGATCCCATTCTCACACATAATCTATCAGTACACTGTTACCATCGCTTTCTCTTACAAAATCCATCAGGGGAATGTTAGCATCGCTTTCTCAAACAAAATGCATCAGGGCAATGTTACCATCGCTTTCTCACACAAAATCCATCAGGGCAATGTTATCGAACCCTTTCTCACACAAAATCTAACTGAGCAATGTTACCATCGATTTTTCTGACAAAATCCATCAGGACAATGTTACCATCGCTTTCTCACACAAAATCCATCAGGGCAATATTATTGATCCCGTTCTCAAACAAGATCCATCAGGGCAATGTTACCATCACTTTCTCACCCAAAATCCATCAGTGCAATGTCACCATCGCTTTCTCACACAAAATCCATCAGGGCAAGGTTATCGATCCCTTTCTCACACAAAATCTATCAGGGCAGTGTTACCATCGCTTTCTCTTTGAAAATCCATCAGGACAATGTTATCGATCGCTTTCTCACACAAAATCAATCCGGGCAATGTTATCGATCTCTTTCTCACACAAAATGCACCAGGGCAATATTACCATCGCTATCTGACACAAAATCCATCAGGGTATCATTACCATCGCTTTCTCACACAAAATCCATCAGGGCAATGTGTCGATCACTTTCTCAAACAAAATCCATCACGGCAATGTTACCTAACCCTTTCTCACACAAAATCTATCAGGGCAATATTATCGATCCCTTTTTAACACAACATCCTCAGGGATATGTTACCATCGATTTCTCACACAAAATTCATAAGGCAATGTTGCCAATCCACTTCTCAGACAAAATCCTACAGGGCAATGTTACCATCGCTTTCTCAGACAAAATCCATCAGGGCAATTTTATCGATCGCTTTCAAACACAAAATACATCAGGGCAATTTTATCGATCACTTTCTCACACAAAATCCATCAGGGCAATGTTATCGATAGCTTTCTGACACAAGATCCATCAGGGCAATGTTATCGATCACTTTCTCTTGCAAAATCCACCAGGGCAATATTACCATCGCTATCTCACACAAAGTACATCAGGGCAATGTTATTGATCCCGTTCTGAAACAAAATCCATCAGGGCAATGTTGCCATCACTTTCTCACACAAATTCCATTAGAGCAATATTACCATCGCTTTCTCAGATAAACTCCATTGGGGCAACGTTATCGATCCCTTTCTCATGCAAAATCCATCAGGGCAATGTTATCGATCCCTATCTCACACAAAATCTATCAGGGTAATGTTATCGAACCCTTTCACACACAAAATCCATCAGGGCAATGTTATCGATCCCATTCTCACAAAAAATCTATCAGTGCAATCTTACCATCGCTTTCTCTTACAAAATCCATCAGGGCAATGTTATCGATCCCTTTCGCACACAAAATCCATCAGGGCAATGTTACCATCACTTTCTCACACAAAATTCATCAGGGCAATGTTACCATCGCTTTCTGACACATAATCCATCAGGGCAATGTTATCGATCCCTTTCTCATACAAAATGATAATGTTATCGAACCGTTTCTGACACAAAATCCATCAGGGTAATTTTATCGATCCCATTCTCACACAAAATCCATCAGGGCAATGTTACCATTGCTTTCTCTTACAAAATGCATCAGTGGAATGATAGCTTCGATTTCTCAAACAAAATGCATCAGGGCAATGTTACCATCGTTTTCTCACACAAAATGCATTAGGGCAATGTTATCGAACCCTTTCTCACACAAAATCCATCAGAGCAATGTTACCATCGCATTCTCAAACAAAATCCATCAGGGAATGTTACAATCGCTTTCTCACGCAAAATCCATCAGGGCAATGTTATCGATCAATTTCTCACACAAAATCCATCAGGTCAATATTATCGATCCCTTTTTAGCACAAAATCCATCAGGGCAATGTTACCATCGCTTTCTCACCCAAAATCCATCAGGGCAATGTCACCATCGCTTTCTCACAGAAAATCTATCAGGGCAATGTTACCATCGCTTTCTCACACAAAATCCATCAGGGCAAGATTATCGATCCCTATCTCACACAAAATCTATCAGGGCAGTGTTACCATCGCTTTCTCTTTGAAAATCCATCAGGACAATGTTATCGATCGCTTTCTCACAAAAAATCCATCAGGGCAATGTTATCGATCATTTTCTCACACAAAATCCACCAGAGCAATATTACCATCACTATCTGACACAAAATCCATTAGGGCATCGTTAACATCGCTTTGTCACACATAGTCCATCAGAGCAATGTTATCGATCCCTTTCTAACACAAAATCCATCAGGGCAATGTTAACGATCCGTTTCTCACACAAAATGCATCAGTGTAATGTTATCGAACACATTCTGACACAAAATCCATCAGGGCAATGTTATCGATACCATTCTCACACAAAATCTATCAGGGCAATGATACGATCGCTTTCTTACACAAAATCCATCACGGCAATGTTAACGATCCCTTTCTCACACCAAATGCATCAGTGTAATGTTATCGAACACATTCTGGCACAAAATCCATCAGGGCAATGTTATCGATCCCTTTCTCACACAAAATCTATCAGGGCAATGTTACAATCGCTTTCTTACACAAAATCCACCAGGGCAATGTTATCGATCGCATTCTCACACAAAATCCATCAGGGCAATGTTATCGATCACTTTCTCACAGAAGATCCACCAGGGCAATATTACCATCGCTATCTCACACAAAATCCATCAGGGCAATGTTATCGATCACTTTCTCACACAAAATCCACCAGGGCAATATTACCATCACTATCTGACACAAACTCCATCAGGGCATTGTTTCCATCGCTTTCTCATACATAATCCATCAGGCAAAGATATCGATCCCTTTCTCACACAAAATCCGTCAGGCTAATGTTATCGATCCCTTTCTCACACAAAATCCATCAGGGCAATGTTATCGATCTCATTCTCACACAAAATCTATCAGTGCAATGTTACCATCGCTTTCTCTTACAAAATCCATCAGGGGAATGTTAGCATCTCTTTCTCAAATAAAATGCATCAGGGCAATGTTACCATCGCTTTCGCACAGAAAATCCATCAGGGCAAGGTTATCGATCCCTTTCTCAGACAAAATCCATCAGGGCAAGGTTACCATCGCTTTCTCTTTGAAAATCCATCAGGACAATATTATTGATCACTTTTTAACACAACATCCTCAGAGATATGTTACCATCGATTTCCCACACAAAATTCATCAGGCAATGTTGTCAATCCACTTCTCAGACAAAATCCTTCAGGGCAATGTTACCATCGCTTTCTCAGAAAAAATCCATCAGGGCAATTTTATCGAGCGCTTTCAAACACAAAATCCATCAGGGCAATGTTATCGATCACTTTCTCACACAAAATCCACCAGGGCAAAATTACCATTGCTATCTCACACAAAATCCATCAGGGCAATGTTACCATTGTTTTCAAACACAAAATCCATCAGGGCAATGTGTCCATTACTTTCTCACACAAAATCCATCACGGCAATGTTACCATCACTTTCGCACACAAAATCCATCAGGGCAAGGATACCATCGCTTTCTCTTTGAAAATCCATCAGGACAATGTTATCGATCGCTTTCTCACACAAAATCCATCAGGGCATTTTTATTGATCTCTTTCTCACACAAAATGCACCAGGGCATTATTACCATCGCTATCTCACACAAAATCCATCAGGGCATCATTACCATCGCATTCTCACACAAAATCCATCAGGGCAATGAGTCCATCCCTTTCTCACACAAAATTCATCACGGCAATGTTACCTAACCCTTTCTCACACAAAATCTATCAGGGCAATATTATCGATCCCTTTTTAACACAAAATCCTCAGGGATATGTTACCATCGATTTCTCACACAAAATTCATCAGGCAATTTTGCCAATCCACTTCTCAGACAAAATCCTTCAGGGCAATGTTACCATCGCTTTCTCAGACAAGATCCATCAGGGCAATTTTATCGATCGCTTTCAAACACATAATCCATCAGGGCAATTTATCGATCACTTTCTCACACAAAATCCATCAGGGCAATATTATCGATACCTTTCTCACACAAAATCCATCAGGGTAATGTTATCGAACCCTCTCTGACACAAAATCCACCAGGGCAATGTTATCGATAGCTTTCTCACACAAAATCCATCAGGGCAATGTTATCGATCACTTTCTCATACAAAATCCACCAGGGCAATATTACCATCGCTATCTCACACAAAATCCATAAGGGCAATGTTATCGATCACTTTCTCACACTAAATCCATCAGGGCAATGTTATCGATCACTTTATCACACAAAATCCTCCAGGGCAATGTTATCGATCCCTTTCTCACACAAAATCCATCAGGGCAATGTTATCGATCCCTTTCTCACACAAAATCATTCAGGATAATGTTATCAAACCGTTTCTGACACAAAATCTATCAGGGCAATGTTACCATCGCTTTCTCTTACAAAATCCATCAGTGGAATGTTAGCATCGCTTTCTCAAACAAAATGCATCAGGGCAATGTTACCATCGTTTTCACAGACAAAATCCATTAGGGTAATGTTATCGAACAGTTTCTCACAAAAAATCTATCAGAGCAATGTTATCATCTCTTTCTCTAACAAAATCCATCAGGACAATGTTACGATCGCTTTTTCACACAAAATAGATCGGGGCAATGTTATTGATCCCTTTCTGAAACAAAATCCATCAGGGCAATGTTGCCATCACTTTCTCACACAAATTCCATTAGAAAAATGTTACCATCGCTTTCTCAGATAAACTCCATTAGGGCAATGTTATCGATCCCTTTCTCATGCAAAATCCATCAGGGCAATGTTATCGATCCCTATCTCACACAAAATCCATCAGGGGAATGTTATCAATCCCATTCTCACACATAATCTATCAGTACAATGTTACCATCGCTTTCTCTCACAAAATCCATCAGGGGAATGTTAGCAGCGCTTTCTCAAACACAATCCATCAGGGCAATGTTACCATAACTTTCTCACACAAATTCCATCAGGGCATTGTTACCATCACTTTCTCACACAAAATCCATCAGGGCAATGTTACCATCGCTTTCTCACACAAAATCCATCAGGGCAATGTTATCGAACCCTTTCTCAAACAAAATCCATCAGGGCAATGTTATCGATCCCTTTCTCACATAAAATCCATCAGGATAATGTTATCGAACTGTTTCTGACACAAAATCCATCAGGGCAATTTTATCGATCCCATTCTCACACAAAATCTATCAGGGAATGTGACCATTGCTTTCCCTTACAAAATCCATCAGTGGAATGATAGCTTCGCTTTCTCAAACAAAATGCATCAGGGCAATGTTACCATCGTTTTCTCACACAAAATCCATTAGGGCAATGTTATCGAACCCTTTCTCACACAAAATCCATCAGAGCAATGTTACCATCGCATTCTCAAACAAAATCCATCAGGGAATGTTACCATTGCTTTCTCACGCAAAATCCATCAAGGCAATGTTATCGATCAATTTCTCACACAAAATCCATCAGGTCAATATTATCGATCCCTTTTTAGCACAAAATCCATCAGGGCAATGTTACCATCGCTTTCTCACACAAATTCCATCAGAGCAATGTTACCATCGCTTTCTCAGACAAACTCCATCAGGGCAATGTTATCATCCCTTTCTCACCCAAAATCCATCAGGGCAATGCTATCGATTCCTTTCTCACACAAAATCCATCAGGGGAATGTTATCGATCCCATTCTCACACAAAATCTATCAGTACAATGTTACCATCGCTTTCTCTTACAAAATCCATCAGGGGAATGTTAGCACCGCATTCTTAAACAAAATGCATCAGAGAAATGTTACCATCATTTTCTCACACAAAATCTATTAGGGCAACGTTATCAAACCCTTTCTCACACAAAATCTAAAAGAGCAATGTTACCATCGATTTTTCTAACAAAATCCATCCGGACAATGTTACCATCGCTTTCCAACACAAAATCCATCAGGGCAATGTTATTGATCCCGTTCTCAAACAAGATCCATCAGGGCAATGTTACCATCGCTTTCTCACACAAAATCCATCAGGGCAATGTTACCATCACTTTCTCACACAAATCCATCAGGGCAATGTTACCATCGCTTTCTCACCCAAAATCCATCAGGGCAATGTCACCATCGATTTCTCACACAAAATCCATCAGGGCAATGTTACCATCGCTTTCTCACACAAAATCCATCAGGGCGATGTTATCGATCCCTTTCTCACACAAAATACATCAGGGCAATGTTATCGATCCCATTCTCACACATAATCTATCAGTACACTGTTACCATCGCTTTCTCTTACAAAATCCATCAGGGGAATGTTAGCATCGCTTTCTCAAACAAAATGCATCAGGGCAATGTTACCATCGCTTTCTCACACAAAATCCATCAGGGCAATGTTATCGAACCCTTTCTCACACAAAATCTAACTGAGCAATGTTACCATCGATTTTTCTGACAAAATCCATCAGGACAATGTTACCATCGCTTTCTCACACAAAATCCATCAGGGCAATATTATTGATCCCGTTCTCAAACAAGATCCATCAGGGCAATGTTACCATCACTTTCTCACCCAAAATCCATCAGTGCAATGTCACCATCGCTTTCTCACACAAAATCCATCAGGGCAAGGTTATCGATCCCTTTCTCACACAAAATCTATTAGGGCAACGTTATCAAACCCTTTCTCACACAAAATCTAAAAGAGCAATGTTACCATCGATTTTTCTAACAAAATCCATCCGGACAATGTTACCATCGCTTTCCAACACAAAATCCATCAGGGCAATGTTATTGATCCCGTTCTCAAACAAGATCCATCAGGGCAATGTTACCATCGCTTTCTCACACAAAATCCATCAGGGCAATGTTACCATCACTTTCTCACACAAATCCATCAGGGCAATGTTACCATCGCTTTCTCACCCAAAATCCATCAGGGCAATGTCACCATCGATTTCTCACACAAAATCCATCAGGGCAATGTTACCATCGCTTTCTCACACAAAATCCATCAGGGCGATGTTATCGATCCCTTTCTCACACAAAATACATCAGGGCAATGTTATCGATCCCATTCTCACACATAATCTATCAGTACACTGTTACCATCGCTTTCTCTTACAAAATCCATCAGGGGAATGTTAGCATCGCTTTCTCAAACAAAATGCATCAGGGCAATGTTACCATCGCTTTCTCACACAAAATCCATCAGGGCAATGTTATCGAACCCTTTCTCACACAAAATCTAACTGAGCAATGTTACCATCGATTTTTCTGACAAAATCCATCAGGACAATGTTACCATCGCTTTCTCACACAAAATCCATCAGGGCAATATTATTGATCCCGTTCTCAAACAAGATCCATCAGGGCAATGTTACCATCACTTTCTCACCCAAAATCCATCAGTGCAATGTCACCATCGCTTTCTCACACAAAATCCATCAGGGCAAGGTTATCGATCCCTTTCTCACACAAAATCTATCAGGGCAGTGTTACCATCGCTTTCTCTTTGAAAATCCATCAGGACAATGTTATCGATCGCTTTCTCACACAAAATCAATCCGGGCAATGTTATCGATCTCTTTCTCACACAAAATGCACCAGGGCAATATTACCATCGCTATCTGACACAAAATCCATCAGGGTATCATTACCATCGCTTTCTCACACAAAATCCATCAGGGCAATGTGTCGATCACTTTCTCAAACAAAATCCATCACGGCAATGTTACCTAACCCTTTCTCACACAAAATCTATCAGGGCAATATTATCGATCCCTTTTTAACACAACATCCTCAGGGATATGTTACCATCGATTTCTCACACAAAATTCATAAGGCAATGTTGCCAATCCACTTCTCAGACAAAATCCTACAGGGCAATGTTACCATCGCTTTCTCAGACAAAATCCATCAGGGCAATTTTATCGATCGCTTTCAAACACAAAATACATCAGGGCAATTTTATCGATCACTTTCTCACACAAAATCCATCAGGTTAATGTTGCCATCGCTTTCTCACACAAAATCCATCAGGGCAACGTGTCCATCACTTTCTCACACAAAATCTATCATGGCAATGTTACCATCGGTTTCTCACGCAAAATCCATCAGGGTATTGTTATCGATCCCTTTCTCACACAAAATCCATCAGGGCAATATTATCGATCCCTTTCTCATGCAAAATCCATCAGAGTAATGTTATCGAACCCTCTCTGACACAAAAATCATCAGGGCAATGTTATCGATCCCATTCTCACACAAAATCTATCAGTGCAATGGCACCATCGCTTTCTCACACAAAATCCATCAGGGCAATGTTATCGATAGCTTTCTCACACAACATCCATCAGGGCAATGTTATCGATCACTTTCTCATACAAAATCCACCAGGGCAATATTACCATCGCTATCTCACACAAAATACATCAGGGCAATGTTATTGGTCCCCTTCTGAAACAAAATCCATCAGGGCAATGTTGCCATCACTTTCTCACACAAATTCCATTAGAGCAATATTACCATCGCTTTCTCAGATAAACTCCATTAGGGCAACGTTATCGATCCCTTTCTCATGCAAAATCCATCAGGGCAATGTTATCGATCCCTATCTCACACAAAATCTATCAGGGTAATGTTATCGAACCCTTTCTCACACAAAATCCATCAGGGCAATGTTATTGATCCCATTCTCACAAAAAATCTATCAGTGCAATCTTACCATCGCTTTCTCAAACAAAATGCATCAGGGCAATGTTACCATCGCTTTCTCACACAAAATCCATCAGGGCAATGTTATCGAACCCTTTCTCACACAAAATCTAACTGAGCAATGTTACCATCGATTTTTCTGACAAAATCCATCAGGACAATGTTACCATCGCTTTCTCACACAAAATCCATCAGGGCAATATTATTGATCCCGTTCTCAAACAAGATCCATCAGGGCAATGTTACCATCACTTTCTCACCCAAAATCCATCAGTGCAATGTCACCATCGCTTTCTCACACAAAATCCATCAGGGCAAGGTTATCGATCCCTTTCTCACACAAAATCTATCAGGGCAGTGTTACCATCGCTTTCTCTTTGAAAATCCATCAGGACAATGTTATCGATCGCTTTCTCACACAAAATCAATCCGGGCAATGTTATCGATCTCTTTCTCACACAAAATGCACCAGGGCAATATTACCATCGCTATCTGACACAAAATCCATCAGGGTATCATTACCATCGCTTTCTCACACAAAATCCATCAGGGCAATGTGTCGATCACTTTCTCAAACAAAATCCATCACGGCAATGTTACCTAACCCTTTCTCACCCAAAATCTATCAGGGCAATATTATCGATCCCTTTTTAACACAACATCCTCAGGGATATGTTACCATCGATTTCTCACACAAAATTCATAAGGCAATGTTGCCAATCCACTTCTCAGACAAAATCCTACAGGGCAATGTTACCATCGCTTTCTCAGACAAAATCCATCAGGGCAATTTTATCGATCGCTTTCAAACACAAAATACATCAGGGCAATTTTATCGATCACTTTCTCACACAAAATCCATCAGGTTAATGTTGCCATCGCTTTCTCACACAAAATCCATCAGGGCAACGTGTCCATCACTTTCTCACACAAAATCTATCATGGCAATGTTACCATCGGTTTCTCACGCAAAATCCATCAGGGTATTGTTATCGATCCCTTTCTCACACAAAATCCATCAGGGCAATATTATCGATCCCTTTCTCACGCAAAATCCATCAGAGTAATGTTATCGAACCCCCTCTGACACAAAAATCATCAGGGCAATGTTATCGATCCCATTCACACTCAAAATCTATCAGTGCAATGACACCATCGCTTTCTCACACAAAATCCATCAGGGCAATGTTATCGATAGCTTTCTCACACAACATCCATCAGGGCAATGTTATCGATCACTTTCTCACACAAAATCTAACTGAGCAATGTTACCATCGATTTTTCTGACAAAATCCATCAGGACAATGTTACCATCGCTTTCTCACAGAAAATCCATCAGGGCAATATTATTGATCCCGTTCTCAAACAAGATCCATCAGGGCAATGTTACCATCACTTTCTCACCCAAAATCCATCAGTGCAATGTCACCATCGCTTTCTCACACAAAATCCATCAGGGCAAGGTTATCGATCCCTTTCTCATGCAAAATCCATCAGGGCAATGTTATCGATCCCTATCTCACACAAAATCTATCAGGGTAATGTTATCGAACCCTTTCTCACACAAAATCCATCAGGGCAATGTTATCGATCCCATTCTCACAAAAAATCTATCAGTGCAATCTTACCATCGCTTTCTCAAACAAAATGCATCAGGGCAATGTTACCATCGCTTTCTCACACAAAATCCATCAGGGCAATGTTATCGAACCCTTTCTCACACAAAATCTAACTGAGCAATGTTACCATCGATTTTTCTGACAAAATCCATCAGGACAATGTTACCATCGCTTTCTCACAGAAAATCCATCAGGGCAATATTATTGATCCCGTTCTCAAACAAGATCCATCAGGGCAATGTTACCATCACTTTCTCACCCAAAATCCATCAGTGCAATGTCACCATCGCTTTCTCACACAAAATCCATCAGGGCAAGGTTATCGATCCCTTTCTCACACAAAATCAATCCGGGCAATGTTATCGATCTCTTTCTCACACAAAATGCACCAGGGCAATATTACCATCGCTATCTCACACAAAATCCATCAGGGTATCATTACCATCGCTTTCCCACACAAAATCCATCAGGGCAATGTGTCGATCACTTTCTCAAACAAAATCCATCACGGCAATGTTACCTAACCCTTTCTCACAGAAAATCTATCAGGGCAATATTATCGATCCCTTTTTAACACAACATCCTCAGGGATATGTTACCATCGATTTCTCACACAAAATTCATAAGGCAATGTTGCCAATCCACTTCTCAGACAAAATCCTACAGGGCAATGTTACCATCGCTTTCTCAGACAAAATCCATCAGGGCAATTTTATCGATCGCTTTCAAACACAAAATACATCAGGGCAATTTTATCGATCACTTTCTCACACAAAATCCATCAGGTTAATGTTGCCATCGCTTTCTCACACAAAATCCATCAGGGCAACGTGTCCATCACTTTCTCACACAAAATCTATCATGGCAATGTTACCATCGGTTTCTCACGCAAAATCCATCAGGGTATTGTTATCGATCCCTTTCTCACACAAAATCCATCAGGGCAATATTATCGATCCCTTTCTCACGCAAAATCCATCAGAGTAATGTTATCGAACCCTCTCTGACACAAAAATCATCAGGGCAATGTTATCGATCCCATTCTCACACAAAATCTATCAGTGCAATGACACCATCGCTTTCTCACACAAAATCCATCAGGGCAATGTTATCGATAGCTTTCTCACACAACATCCATCAGGGCAATGTTATCGATCACTTTCTCATGCAAAATCCACCAGGGCAATATTACCATCGCTATCTCACACAAAATACATCAGGGCAATGTTATTGGTCCCTTTCTGAAACAAAATCCATCAGGGCAATGTTGCCATCACTTTCTCACACAAATTCCATTAGAGCAATATTACCATCGCTTTCTCAGATAAACTCCATTAGGGCAACGTTATCGATCCCTTTCTCATGCAAAATCCATCAGGGCAATGTTATCGATCCCTATCTCACACAAAATCCATCAGGGCAATGTTATCGATCCCATTCTCACAAAAAATCTATCAGTGCAATCTTACCATCGCTTTCTCAAACAAAATGCATCAGGGCAATGTTACCATCGCTTTCTCACACAAAATCCATCAGGGCAATGTTATCGAACCCTTTCTCACACAAAATCTAACTGAGCAATGTTACCATCGATTGTTCTGACAAAATCCATCAGGACAATGTTACCATCGCTTTCTCACACAAAATCCATCAGGGCAATATTATTGATCCCGTTCTCAAACAAGATCCATCAGGGCAATGTTACCATCGCTTTCTCACACAAAATCCATCAGGGCAATGTTACCATCACTTTCTCACACAAAATCCATCAGGGCAATGTTACCATCACTTTCTCAACCAAAATCCATCAGTGCAATGCCACCATCGCTTTCTCAGACAAACTACATCAGCGCAATGTTATCGATCCCTTTCTCACACAAAATCCATCAGGGCAATGTTATCGATCCCTTTCTCACACAAAATACATCAGGGCAATGTTATCGATCCCATTATCACACATAATCTATCAGTACACTGTTACCATCGCTTTCTCTTACAAAATCCATCAGGGGAATGTTAGCATCGCTTTCTCAAACAAAATGCATCAGGGCAATGTTACCATCGCTTTCTCACACAAAATCCATCAGGGCAATGTTATCGAACCCTTTCTCACACAAAATCTAACTGAGCAATGTTACCATCGATTTTTCTGACAAAATCCATCAGGACAATGTTACCATCGCTTTCTCACACAAAATCCATCAGGGCAATATTATTGATCCCGTTCTCAAACAAGATCCATCAGGGCAATGTTACCATCGCTTTCTCACACAAAATCCATCAGGGCAATGTTACCATCACTTTCTCAACCAAAATCCATCAGTGCAATGCCACCATCGCTTTCTCACACAAAATCCATCAGGGCAAGCTTATCGATCCCTTTCTCACACAAAATCTATCAGGGCAGTGTTACCATCACTTTCTCTTTGAAAATCCATCAGGACAATGTTATCGATCGCTTTCTCACACAAAATCCATCAGGGCAATGTTACCATCACTTTCTCACCCAAAATCCATCAGTGCAATGTCACCATCGCTTTCTCAGATAAACTCCATTAGGGCAACGTTATCGATCCCTTTCTCATGCAAAATCCATCAGGGCAATGTTATCGATCCCTATCTCACACAAAATCTATCAGGGTAATGTTATCGAACCCTTTCTCACACAAAATCCATCAGGGCAATTTTATCGATCCCATTCTCACAAAAAATCTATCAGTGCAATCTTACCATCGCTTTCTCTTACAAAATCCATCAGGGGAATGTTAGCAGCGCTTTCTCAATCACAATCCATCAGGGCAATGTTATCGATCCCTTTCGCACACAAAATTCATCAGGGCAATGTTACCATCGCTTTCTGACACATAATCCATCAGGGCAATGTTATCGATCCCTTTCGCACACAAAATCCATCAGGGCAATGTTACCATCGCTTTCTCACACAAAATCCATCAGGGCAATGTTACCATCGCTTTCTGACACATAATCCATCAGGGCAATGTTATCGATCCCTTTCGCACACAAAATCCATCAGGGTAATGTTATCGAACCCTTTCTCAAACAGAATCCATCAGGGCAATTTTATCGATCCCTTTCTCATACAAAAGGATAATGTTATCGAACCGTTTCTGACACAAAATCCATCAGGGCAATTTTATCGTTCCCATTCTCACACAAAATCCATCAGGGCAATGTTACCATTGCTTTCTCTTACAAAATGCATCAGTGGAATGATAGCTTCGATTTCTCAAAAAAAATGCATCAGGGCAATGTTACCATCGTTTTCTCACACAAAATCCATCAGGGCAATGTCACCATCGATTTCTCACAGAAAATCTATCAGGGCAATGTTACCATCGCTTTCTCACACAAAATCCATCAGGGCAATGTTATCGATCAATTTCTCACACAAAATCCATCAGGTCAATATTATCGATCCCTTTTTAGCACAAAATCCATCAGGGCAATGTTACCATCGCTTTCTCACACAAATTCCATCAGAGCAATGTTACCATCGCTTTTTCAGACAAACTACATCAGGGCAATGTTATCGATCCCTTTCTCACACAAAATCCATCACGGCAGTGTTACCTAACCCTTTCTCACACAAAATCTATCAGGGCAATATTATCGATCCCTTTTTAACACAACATCCTCAGGGATATGTTACCATCGATTTCTCACACAAAATTCATAAGGCAATGTTGCCAATCCACTTCTCAGACAAAATCCTACAGGGCAATGTTACCATCGCTTTCTCAGACAAAATCCATCAGGGCAATTTTATCGATCGCTTTCAAACACAAAATCCATCAGGGCAATGTTATTGAACCATTTCTCACACAAAATCTAACTGAGCAATGTTACCATCGATTTTTCTGACAAAATCCATCAGGACAATGTTACCATCGCTTTCTCACACAAAATCCATCAGGGCAATATTATTGATCCCGTTCTCAAACAAGATCCATCAGGGCAATGTTACCATCGCTTTCTCACACAAAATCCATCAGGGCAATGTTACCATCACTTTCTCAACCAAAATCCATCAGTGCAATGCCACCATCGCTTTCTCACACAAAATCCATCAGGGCAAGCTTATCGATCCCTTTCTCACACAAAATCTATCAGGGCAGTGTTACCATCACTTTCTCTTTGAAAATCCATCAGGACAATGTTATCGATCGCTTTCTCACACAAAATCCATCAGGGCAATGTTACCATCACTTTCTCACCCAAAATCCATCAGTGCAATGTCACCATCGCTTTCTCAGATAAACTCCATTAGGGCAACGTTATCGATCCCTTTCTCATGCAAAATCCATCAGGGCAATGTTATCGATCCCTATCTCACACAAAATCTATCAGGGTAATGTTATCGAACCCTTTCTCACACAAAATCCATCAGGGCAATGTTATCGATCCCATTCTCACAAAAAATCTATCAGTGCAATCTTACCATCGCTTTCTCTTACAAAATCCATCAGGGGAATGTTAGCAACGCTTTCTCAATCACAATCCATCAGGGCAATGTTATCGATCCCTTTCGCACACAAAATCCATCAGGGCAATGTTACCATCGCTTTCTCACACAAAATCCATCAGGGCAATGTTACCATCGCTTTCTGACACATAATCCATCAGGGCAATGTTATCGATCCCTTTCGCACACAAAATCCATCAGCGTAATGTTATCGAACCCTTTCTCAAACAGAATCCATCAGGGCAATTTTATCGATCCCTTTCTCATACAAAAGGATAATGTTATCGAACCGTTTCTGACACAAAATCCATCAGGGCAATTTTATCGTTCCCATTCTCACACAAAATCCATCAGGGCAATGTTACCATTGCTTTCTCTTACAAAATGCATCAGTGGAATGATAGCTTCGATTTCTCAAAAAAAATGCATCAGGGCAATGTTACCATCGTTTTCTCACACAAAATCCATCAGGGCAATGTCACCATCGATTTCTCACAGAAAATCTATCAGGGCAATGTTACCATCGCTTTCTCACACAAAATCCATCAGGGCAATGTTATCGATCAATTTCTCACACAAAATCCATCAGGGCAATGTTGCCATCGCTTTCTCACACAAAATCCATCAGGGCAACGTGTCCATCACTTTCTCACACAAAATCTATCATGGCAATGTTACCATCGGTTTCTCACGCAAAATCCATCAGGGTAATGTTATCGATCCCTTTCTCACACAAAATCCATCAGGGCAATATTATCGATCCCTTTCTCACGCAAAATCCATCAGAGTAATGTTATCGAACCCTCTCTGACACAAAAACCATCAGGGCAATGTTATCAATCCCATTCTCACACAAAATCTATCAGGGCAATGATACCATCGCTTTCTCACACAAAATCCATCAGGGCAATGTTATCGATAGCTTTCTGACACAAGATCCATCAGGGCAATGTTATCGATCACTTTCTCATACAAAATCCACCAGGGCAATATTACCATCGCTATCTCACACAAAGTACATCAGGGCAATGTTATTGATCCCGTTCTGAAACAAAATCCATCAGGGCAATGTTGCCATCACTTTCTCACACAAATTCCATTAGAGCAATATTACCATCGCTTTCTCAGATAAACTCCATTGGGGCAACGTTATCGATCCCTTTCTCATGCAAAATCCATCAGGGCAATGTTATCGATCCCTATCTCACACAAAATCTATCAGGGTAATGTTATCGAACCCTTTCACACACAAAATCCATCAGGGCAATGTTATCGATCCCATTCTCACAAAAAATCTATCAGTGCAATCTTACCATCGCTTTCTCTTACAAAATCCATCAGGGGAATGTTAGCAGCGCTTTCTCAATCAGAATCCATCAGGGCAATGTTATCGATCCCTTTCGCACACAAAATCCATCAGGGTAATGTTATCGAACTCTTTCTCAAACAGAATCCATCAGGGCAATGTTATCGATCCCTTTTTCATACAAAATGATAATGTTATCGAACCGTTTCTGACACAAAATCCATCAGGGTAATTTTATCGATCCCATTCTCACACAAAATCCATCAGGGCAATGTTACCATTGCTTTCTCTTACAAAATGCATCAGTGGAATGATAGCTTCGATTTCTCAAACAAAATGCATCAGGGCAATGTTACCATCGTTTTCTCACACAAAATGCATTAGGGCAATGTTATCGAACCCTTTCTCACACAAAATCCATCAGAGCAATGTTACCATCGCATTCTCAAACAAAATCCATCAGGGAATGTTACAATCGCTTTCTCACGCAAAATCCATCAGGGCAATGTTATCGATCAATTTCTCACACAAAATCCATCAGGTCAATATTATCGATCCCTTTTTAGCACAAAATCCATCAGGGCAATGTTACCATCGCTTTCTCACCCAAAATCCATCAGGGCAATGTCACCATCGCTTTCTCACAGAAAATCTATCAGGGCAATGTTACCATCGCTTTCTCACACAAAATCCATCAGGGCAAGATTATCGATCCCTTTCTCACACAAAATCTATCAGGGCAGTGTTACCATCGCTTTCTCTTTGAAAATCCATCAGGACAATGTTATCGATCGCTTTCTCACAAAAAATCCATCAGGGCAATGTTATCAATCATTTTCTCACACAAAATCCACCAGAGCAATATTACCATCACTATCTGACACAAAATCCATTAGGGCATCGTTAACATCGCTTTGTCACACATAATCCATCAGAGCAATGTTATCGATCCCTTTCTAACACAAAATCCATCAGGGCAATGTTAACGATCCGTTTCTCACACAAAATGCATCAGTGTAATGTTATCGAACACATTCTGACACAAAATCCATCAGGGCAATGTTATCGATACCATTCTCACACAAAATCTATCAGGGCAATGATACGATTGCTTTCTTACACAAAATCCATCACGGCAATGTTAACGATCCCTTTCTCACACCAAATGCATCAGTGTAATGTTATCGAACACATTCTGGCACAAAATCCATCAGGGCAATGTTATCGATCCCTTTCTCACACAAAATCTATCAGGGCAATGTTACAATCGCTTTCTTACACAAAATCCACCAGGGCAATGTTATCGATCGCATTCTCACACAAAATCCATCAGGGCAATGTTATCGATCACTTTCTCACAGAAGATCCACCAGGGCAATATTACCATCGCTATCTCACACAAAATCCATCAGGGCAATGTTATCGATCACTTTCTCACACAAAATCCACCAGGGCAATATTACCATCACTATCTGACACAAACTCCATCAGGGCATTGTTTCCATCGCTTTCTCATACATAATCCATCAGGCAAAGATATCGATCCCTTTCTCACACAAAATCCGTCAGGCTAATGTTATCGATCCCTTTCTCACACAAAATCCATCAGGGCAATGTTATCGATCTCATTCTCACACAAAATCTATCAGTGCAATGTTACCATCGCTTTCTCTTACAAAATCCATCAGGGGAATGTTAGCATCTCTTTCTCAAATAAAATGCATCAGGGCAATGTTACCATCGCTTTCGCACAGAAAATCCATCAGGGCAAGGTTATCGATCCCTTTCTCAGACAAAATCCATCAGGGCAAGGTTACCATCGCTTTCTCTTTGAAAATCCATCAGGACAATATTATTGATCACTTTTTAACACAACATCCTCAGAGATATGTTACCATCGATTTCCCACACAAAATTCATCAGGCAATGTTGCCAATCCACTTCTCAGACAAAATCCTTCAGGGCAATGTTACCATCGCTTTCTCAGAAAAAATCCATCAGGGCAATTTTATCGAGCGCTTTCAAACACAAAATCCATCAGGGCAATGTTATCGATCACTTTCTCACACAAAATCCACCAGGGCAAAATTACCATTGCTATCTCACACAAAATCCATCAGGGCAATGTTACCATTGTTTTCAAACACAAAATCCATCAGGGCAATGTGTCCATTACTTTCTCACACAAAATCCATCACGGCAATGTTACCATCACTTTCGCACACAAAATCCATCAGGGCAAGGATACCATCGCTTTCTCTTTGAAAATCCATCAGGACAATGTTATCGATCGCTTTCTCACACAAAATCCATCAGGGCATTTTTATTGATCTCTTTCTCACACAAAATGCACCAGGGCAATATTACCATCGCTATCTCACACAAAATCCATCAGGGCATCATTACCATCGCATTCTCACACAAAATCCATCAGGGCAATGAGTCCATCCCTTTCTCACACAAAATTCATCACGGCAATGTTACCTAACCCTTTCTCACACAAAATCTATCAGGGCAATATTATCGATCCCTTTTTAACACAAAATCCTCAGGGATATGTTACCATCGATTTCTCACACAAAATTCATCAGGCAATTTTGCCAATCCACTTCTCAGACAAAATCCTTCAGGGCAATGTTACCATCGCTTTCTCAGACAAGATCCATCAGGGCAATTTTATCGATCGCTTTCAAACACATAATCCATCAGGGCAATTTATCGATCACTTTCTCACACAAAATCCATCAGGGCAATATTATCGATACCTTTCTCACACAAAATCCATCAGGGTAATGTTATCGAACCCTCTCTGACACAAAATCCATCAGGGCAATGTTATCGATCCCATTCTCACACAAAATCTATCAGGGCAATGTTACCATCGCTTTCTCACACAAAATCCATCAGGCAATGTTATCGATAGCTTTCTCACACAAAATCCATCAGGGCAATGTTATCGATCACTTTCTCATACAAAATCCACCAGGGCAATATTACCATCGCTATCTCACACAAAATCCATAAGGGCAATGTTATCGATCACTTTCTCACACTAAATCCATCAGGGCAATGTTATCGATCACTTTCTCACACAAAATCCACCAGGGCAATGTTATCGATCCCTTTCTCACACAAAATCCATCAGGGCAATGTTATCGATCCCTTTCTCACACAAAATCATTCAGGATAATGTTATCAAACCGTTTCTGACACAAAATCTATCAGGGCAATGTTACCATCGCTTTCTCTAACAAAATCCATCAGTGGAATGTTAGCATCGCTTTCTCAAACAAAATGCATCAGGGCAATGTTATCGATCACTTTCTCACACTAAATCCATCAGGGCAATGTTATCGATCACTTTCTCACACAAAATCCACCAGGGCAATGTTATCGATCCCTTTCTCACACAAAATCCATCAGGGCAATGTTATCGATCCCTTTCTCACACAAAATCATTCAGGATAATGTTATCAAACCGTTTCTGACACAAAATCTATCAGGGCAATGTTACCATCGCTTTCTCTTACAAAATCCATCAGTGGAATGTTAGCATCGCTTTCTCAAACAAAATGCATCAGGGCAATGTTACCATCGTTTTCACAGACAAAATCCATTAGGGTAATGTTATCGAACAGTTTCTCACAAAAAATCTATCAGAGCAATGTTATCATCTCTTTCTCTAACAAAATCCATCAGGACAATGTTACCATCGCTTTTTCACACAAAATACATCAGGGCAATGTTATTGATCCCTTTCTGAAACAAAATCCATCAGGGCAATGTTGCCATCACTTTCTCACACAAATTCCATTAGAAAAATGTTACCATCGCTTTCTCAGATAAACTCCATTAGGGCAATGTTATCGATCCCTTTCTCATGCAAAATCCATCAGGGCAATGTTATCGATCCCTATCTCACACAGAATACATCAGGGCAATGTTATCGATCCCATTCTCACACATAATCTATCAGTACAATGTTACCATCGCTTTCTCTTACAAAATCCATCAGGGGAATGTTAGCAGCGCTTTCTCAAACACAATCCATCAGGGCAATGTTACCATAACTTTCTCACACAAATTCCATCAGGGCATTGTTACCATCACTTTCTCACACAAAATCCATCAGGGCAATGTTACCATCGCTTTCTCACACAAAATCCATCAGGGCAATGTTATCGATCCCTTTCGCACACAAAGTCCTTCAGGGTAATGTTATCGAACCCTTTCTCAAACAAAATCCATCAGGGCAATGTTATCGATCCCTTTCTCACATAAAATCCATCAGGATAATGTTATCGAACCGTTTCTGACACAAAATCCATCAGGGCAATTTTATCGATCCCATTCTCATACAAAATCTATCAGGGAATGTGACCATTGCTTTCCCTTACAAAATCCATCAGTGGAATGATAGCTTCGCTTTCTCACACAAAATCCATCAGAGCAATGTTACCATCGCATTCTCAAACAAAATCCATCAGGGAATGTTACCATTGCTTTCTCACGCAAAATCCATCAAGGCAATGTTATCGATCAATTTCTCACACAAAATCCATCAAGTCAATATTATCGATCCCTTTTTAGCACAAAATCCATCAGGGCAATGTTACCATCGCTTTCTCACACAAATTCCATCAGAGCAATGTTACCATCGCTTTCTCAGACAAACTCCATCAGGGCAATGTTATCATCCCTTTCTCACACAAAATCCATCAGGGCAATGCTATCGATTCCTTTCTCACACAAAATCCATCAGGGGAATGTTATCGATCCCATTCTCACACAAAATCTATCAGTACAATGTTACCATCGCTTTCTCTTACAAAATCCATCAGGGGAATGTTAGCAACGCTTTCTTAAACAAAATGCATCAGGGAAATGTTACCATCGTTTTCTCACACAAAATCTATTAGGGCAATGTTATCAAACCCTTTCTCACACAAAATCTAAAAGAGCAATGTTACCATCGATTTTTCTAACAAAATCCATCAGGACAATGATACCATCGCTTTCCAACACAAAATCCATCAGTGCAATGTTATTGATCCCGTTCTCAAACAAGATCCATCAGGGCAATGTTACCATCGCTTTCTCACACAACATCCATCAGGGCAATGTTACCATCACTTTCTCACACAAATCCATCAGGGCAATGTTACCATCGCTTTCTCACCCAAAATCCATCAGTGCAATGTCACCATCGCTTTCTCACACAAAATCCATCAGGGCAATGTTATCGATCTCATTCTCACACAAAATCTCTCAGTGCAATGTTACCATCGCTTTCTCTTACAAAATCCATCAGGGGAATGTTAGCATCTCTTTCTCAAATAAAATGCATCAGGGCAATGTTACCATCGCTTTCGCACAGAAAATCCATCAGGGCAAGGTTATCGATCCCTTTCTCAGACAAAATCCATCAGGGCAAGGTTACCATCGCTTTCTCTTTGAAAATCCATCAGGACAATATTATTGATCACTTTTTAACACAACATCCTCAGAGATATGTTACCATCGATTTCCCACACAAAATTCATCAGGCAATGTTGCCAATCCACTTCTCAGACAAAATCCTTCAGGGCAATGTTACCATCGCTTTCTCAGAAAAAATCCATCAGGGCAATTTTATCGAGCGCTTTCAAACACAAAATCCATCAGGGCAATGTTATCGATCACTTTCTCACACAAAATCCACCAGGGCAAAATTACCATTGCTATCTCACACAAAATCCATCAGGGCAATGTTACCATTGTTTTCAAACACAAAATCCATCAGGGCAATGTGTCCATTACTTTCTCACACAAAATCCATCACGGCAATGTTACCATCACTTTCGCACACAAAATCCATCAGGGCAAGGATACCATCGCTTTCTCTTTGAAAATCCATCAGGACAATGTTATCGATCGCTTTCTCACACAAAATCCATCAGGGCATTTTTATTGATCTCTTTCTCACACAAAATGCACCAGGGCAATATTACCATCGCTATCTCACACAAAATCCATCAGGGCATCATTACCATCGCATTCTCACACAAAATCCATCAGGGCAATGAGTCCATCCCTTTCTCACACAAAATTCATCACGGCAATGTTACCTAACCCTTTCTCACACAAAATCTATCAGGGCAATATTATCGATCCCTTTTTAACACAAAATCCTCAGGGATATGTTACCATCGATTTCTCACACAAAATTCATCAGGCAATTTTGCCAATCCACTTCTCAGACAAAATCCTTCAGGGCAATGTTACCATCGCTTTCTCAGACAAGATCCATCAGGGCAATTTTATCGATCGCTTTCAAACACATAATCCATCAGGGCAATTTATCGATCACTTTCTCACACAAAATCCATCAGGGCAATATTATCGATACCTTTCTCACACAAAATCCATCAGGGTAATGTTATTGAACCCTCTCTGACACAAAATCCATCAGGGCAACGTTATCGATCCCTTTCTCATGCAAAATCCATCAGGGCAATGTTATCGATCCCTATCTCACACAAAATCTATCAGGGTAATGTTATCGAACCCTTTCACACACAAAATCCATCAGGGCAATGTTATCGATCCCATTCTCACAAAAAATCTATCAGTGCAATCTTACCATCGCTTTCTCTTACAAAATCCATCAGGGGAATGTTAGCAGCGCTTTCTCAATCAGAATCCATCAGGGCAATGTTATCGATCCCTTTCGCACACAAAATCCATCAGCGCAATGTTACCATCACTTTCTCACACAAAATTCATCAGGGCAATGTTACCATCGCTTTCTGACACATAATCCATCAGGGCAATGTTATCGATCCCTTTCGCACACAAAATCCATCAGGGTAATGTTATCGAACTCTTTCTCAAACAGAATCCATCAGGGCAATGTTATCGATCCCTTTTTCATACAAAATGATAATGTTATCGAACCGTTTCTGACACAAAATCCATCAGGGTAATTTTATCGATCCCATTCTCACACAAAATCCATCAGGGCAATGTTACCATTGCTTTCTCTTACAAAATGCATCAGTGGAATGTTAGCAGCGCTTTCTCAAACACAATCCATCAGGGCAATGTTACCATAACTTTCTCACACAAATTCCATCAGGGCATTGTTACCATCACTTTCTCACACAAAATCCATCTGGGCAATGTTACCATCGCTTTCTCACACAAAATCCATCAGGGCAATGTTATCGATCCCTTTCGCACACAAAGTCCTTCAGGGTAATGTTATTGAACCCTTTCTCAAACAAAATCCATCAGGGCAATATTATCGATCCCTTTCTCACATAAAATCCATCAGGATAATGTTATCGAACCGTTTCTGACACAAAATCCATCAGGGCAATTTTATCGATCCCATTCTCATACAAAATCTATCAGGGAATGTGACCATTGCTTTCCCTTACAAAATCCATCAGTGGAATGATAGCTTCGCTTTCTCACACAAAATCCATCAGAGCAATGTTACCATCGCATTCTCAAACAAAATCCATCAGGGAATGTTACCATTGCTTTCTCACGCAAAATCCATCAAGGCAATGTTATCGATCAATTTCTCACACAAAATCCATCAAGTCAATATTATCGATCCCTTTTTAGCACAAAATCCATCAGGGCAATGTTACCATCGCTTTCTCACACAAATTCCATCAGAGCAATGTTACCATCGCTTTCTCAGACAAACTCCATCAGGGCAATGTTATCATCCCTTTCTCACACAAAATCCATCAGGGCAATGCTTTCGATTCCTTTCTCACACAAAATCCATCAGGGGAATGTTATCGATCCCATTCTCACACAAAATCTATCAGTACAATGTTACCATCGCTTTCTCTTACAAAATCCATCAGGGGAATGTTAGCAACGCTTTCTTAAACAAAATGCATCAGGGAAATGTTACCATCGTTTTCTCACACAAAATCTATTAGGGCAATGTTATCAAACCCTTTCTCACACAAAATCTAAAAGAGCAATGTTACCATCGATTTTTCTAACAAAATCCATCAGGACAATGTTACCATCGCTTTCCAACACAAAATCCATCAGTGCAATGTTATTGATCCCGTTCTCAAACAAGATCCATCAGGGCAATGTTACCATCGCTTTCTCACACAACATCCATCAGGGCAATGTTACCATCACTTTCTCACACAAATCCATCAGGGCAATGTTACCATCGCTTTCTCACCCAAAATCCATCAGTGCAATGTCACCATCGCTTTCTCACACAAAATCCATCAGGGCAATGTTATCGATCTCATTCTCACACAAAATCTATCAGTGCAATGTTACCATCGCTTTCTCTTACAAAATCCATCAGGGGAATGTTAGCATCTCTTTCTCAAATAAAATGCATCAGGGCAATGTTACCATCGCTTTCGCACAGAAAATCCATCAGGGCAAGGTTATCGATCCCTTTCTCAGACAAAATCCATCAGGGCAAGGTTACCATCGCTTTCTCTTTGAAAATCCATCAGGACAATATTATTGATCACTTTTTAACACAACATCCCCAGAGATATGTTACCATCGATTTCCCACACAAAATTCATCAGGCAATGTTGCCAATCCACTTCTCAGACAAAATCCTTCAGGGCAATGTTACCATCGCTTTCTCAGAAAAAATCCATCAGGGCAATTTTATCGAGCGCTTTCAAACACAAAATCCATCAGGGCAATGTTATCGATCACTTTCTCACACAAAATCCACCAGGGCAAAATTACCATTGCTATCTCACACAAAATCCATCAGGGCAATGTTACCATTGTTTTCAAACACAAAATCCATCAGGGCAATGTGTCCATTACTTTCTCACACAAAATCCATCACGGCAATGTTACCATCACTTTCTCACACAAAATCCATCAGGGCAAGGATACCATCGCTTTCTCTTTGAAAATCCATCAGGACAATGTTATCGATCGCTTTCTCACACAAAATCCATCAGGGCATTTTTATTGATCTCTTTCTCACACAAAATGCACCAGGGCAATATTACCATCGCTATCTCACACAAAATCCATCAGGGCATCATTACCATCGCATTCTCACACAAAATCCATCAGGGCAATGAGTCCATCCCTTTCTCACACAAAATTCATCACGGCAATGTTACCTAACCCTTTCTCACACAAAATCTATCAGGGCAATATTATCGATCCCTTTTTAACACAAAATCCTCAGGGATATGTTACCATCGATTTCTCACACAAAATTCATCAGGCAATTTTGAAAATCCACTTCTCAGACAAAATCCTTCAGGGCAATGTTACCATCGCTTTCTCAGACAAGATCCATCAGGGCAATTTTATCGATCGCTTTCAAACACATAATCCATCAGGGCAATTTATCGATCACTTTCTCACACAAAATCCATCAGGGCAATATTATCGATACCTTTCTCACACAAAATCCATCAGGGTAATGTTATTGAACCCTCTCTGACACAAAATCCATCAGGGCAACGTTATCGATCCCTTTCTCATGCAAAATCCATCAGGGCAATGTTATCGATCCCTATCTCACACAAAATCTATCAGGGTAATGTTATCGAACCCTTTCACACACAAAATCCATCAGGGCAATGTTATCGATCCCATTCTCACAAAAAATCTATCAGTGCAATCTTACCATCGCTTTCTCTTACAAAATCCATCAGGGGAATGTTAGCAGCGCTTTCTCAATCAGAATCCATCAGGGCAATGTTATCGATCCCTTTCGCACACAAAATCCATCAGGGCAATGTTACCATCGCTTTCTGACACATAATCCATCAGGGCAATGTTATCGATCCCTTTCGCACACAAAATCCATCAGGGTAATGTTATCGAACTCTTTCTCAAACAGAATCCATCAGGGCAATGTTATCGATCCCTTTTTCATACAAAATGATAATGTTATCGAACCGTTTCTGACACAAAATCCATCAGGGTAATTTTATCGATCCCATTCTCACACAAAATCCATCAGGGCAATGTTACCATTGCTTTCTCTTACAAAATGCATCAGTGGAATGATAGCTTCGATTTCTCAAACAAAATGCATCAGGGCAATGTTACCATCGTTTTCTCACACAAAATGCATTAGGGCAATGTTATCGAACCCTTTCTCACACAAAATCCATCAGAGCAATGTTACCATCGCATTCTCAAACAAAATCCATCAGGGAATGTTACAATCGCTTTCTCACGCAAAATCCATCAGGGCAATGTTATCGATCAATTTCTCACACAAAATCCATCAGGTCAATATTATCGATCCCTTTTTAGCACAAAATCCATCAGGGCAATGTTACCATCGCTTTCTCACCCAAAATCCATCAGGGCAATGTCACCATCGCTTTCTCACAGAAAATCTATCAGGGCAATGTTACCATCGCTTTCTCACACAAAATCCATCAGGGCAAGATTATCGATCCCTTTCTCACACAAAATCTATCAGGGCAGTGTTACCATCGCTTTCTCTTTGAAAATCCATCAGGACAATGTTATCGATCGCTTTCTCACAAAAAATCCATCAGGGCAATGTTATCGATCATTTTCTCACACAAAATCCACCAGAGCAATATTACCATCACTATCTGACACAAAATCCATTAGGGCATCGTTAACATCGCTTTGTCACACATAATCCATCAGAGCAATGTTATCGATCCCTTTCTAACACAAAATCCATCAGGGCAATGTTAACGATCCGTTTCTCACACAAAATGCATCAGTGTAATGTTATCGAACACATTCTGACACAAAATCCATCAGGGCAATGTTATCGATACCATTCTCACACAAAATCTATCAGGGCAATGATACGATCGCTTTCTTACACAAAATCCATCACGGCAATGTTAACGATCCCTTTCTCACACCAAATGCATCAGTGTAATGTTATCGAACACATTCTGGCACAAAATCCATCAGGGCAATGTTATCGATCCCTTTCTCACACAAAATCTATCAGGGCAATGTTACAATCGCTTTCTTACACAAAATCCACCAGGGCAATGTTATCGATCGCATTCTCACACAAAATCCATCAGGGCAATGTTATCGATCACTTTCTCACAGAAGATCCACCAGGGCAATATTACCATCGCTATCTCACACAAAATCCATCAGGGCAATGTTATCGATCACTTTCTCACACAAAATCCACCAGGGCAATATTACCATCACTATCTGACACAAACTCCATCAGGGCATTGTTTCCATCGCTTTCTCATACATAATCCATCAGGCAAAGATATCGATCCCTTTCTCACACAAAATCCGTCAGGCTAATGTTATCGATCCCTTTCTCACACAAAATCCATCAGGGCAATGTTATCGATCTCATTCTCACACAAAATCTATCAGTGCAATGTTACCATCGCTTTCTCTTACAAAATCCATCAGGGGAATGTTAGCATCTCTTTCTCAAATAAAATGCATCAGGGCAATGTTACCATCGCTTTCGCACAGAAAATCCATCAGGGCAAGGTTATCGATCCCTTTCTCAGACAAAATCCATCAGGGCAAGGTTACCATCGCTTTCTCTTTGAAAATCCATCAGGACAATATTATTGATCACTTTTTAACACAACATCCTCAGAGATATGTTACCATCGATTTCCCACACAAAATTCATCAGGCAATGTTGCCAATCCACTTCTCAGACAAAATCCTTCAGGGCAATGTTACCATCGCTTTCTCAGAAAAAATCCATCAGGGCAATTTTATCGAGCGCTTTCAAACACAAAATCCATCAGGGCAATGTTATCGATCACTTTCTCACACAAAATCCACCAGGGCAAAATTACCATTGCTATCTCACACAAAATCCATCAGGGCAATGTTACCATTGTTTTCAAACACAAAATCCATCAGGGCAATGTGTCCATTACTTTCTCACACAAAATCCATCACGGCAATGTTACCATCACTTTCGCACACAAAATCCATCAGGGCAAGGATACCATCGCTTTCTCTTTGAAAATCCATCAGGACAATGTTATCGATCGCTTTCTCACACAAAATCCATCAGGGCATTTTTATTGATCTCTTTCTCACACAAAATGCACCAGGGCAATATTACCATCGCTATCTCACACAAAATCCATCAGGGCATCATTACCATCGCATTCTCACACAAAATCCATCAGGGCAATGAGTCCATCCCTTTCTCACACAAAATTCATCACGGCAATGTTACCTAACCCTTTCTCACACAAAATCTATCAGGGCAATATTATCGATCCCTTTTTAACACAAAATCCTCAGGGATATGTTACCATCGATTTCTCACACAAAATTCATCAGGCAATTTTGCCAATCCACTTCTCAGACAAAATCCTTCAGGGCAATGTTACCATCGCTTTCTCAGACAAGATCCATCAGGGCAATTTTATCGATCGCTTTCAAACACATAATCCATCAGGGCAATTTATCGATCACTTTCTCACACAAAATCCATCAGGGCAATATTATCGATACCTTTCTCACACAAAATCCATCAGGGTAATGTTATTGAACCCTCTCTGACACAAAATCCATCAGGGCAACGTTATCGATCCCTTTCTCATGCAAAATCCATCAGGGCAATGTTATCGATCCCTATCTCACGCAAAATCTATCAGGGTAATGTTATCGAACCCTTTCACACACAAAATCCATCAGGGCAATGTTATCGATCCCATTCTCACAAAAAATCTATCAGTGCAATCTTACCATCGCTTTCTCTTACAAAATCCATCAGGGGAATGTTAGCAGCGCTTTCTCAATCAGAATCCATCAGGGCAATGTTATCGATCCCTTTCGCACACAAAATCCATCAGGGCAATGTTACCATCACTTTCTCACACAAAATTCATCAGGGCAATGTTACCATCGCTTTCTGACACATAATCCATCAGGGCAATGTTATCGATCCCTTTCGCACACAAAATCCATCAGGGTAATGTTATCGAACTCTTTCTCAAACAGAATCCATCAGGGCAATGTTATCGATCCCTTTTTCATACAAAATGATAATGTTATCGAACTGTTTCTGACACAAAATCCATCAGGGTAATTTTATCGATCCCATTCTCACACAAAATCCATCAGGGCAATGTTACCATTGCTTTCTCTTACAAAATGCATCAGTGGAATGATAGCTTCGATTTCTCAAACAAAATGCATCAGGGCAATGTTACCATCGTTTTCTCACACAAAATGCATTAGGGCAATGTTATCGAACCCTTTCTCACACAAAATCCATCAGAGCAATGTTACCATCGCATTCTCAAACAAAATCCATCAGGGAATGTTACAATCGCTTTCTCACGCAAAATCCATCAGGGCAATGTTATCGATCAATTTCTCACACAAAATCCATCAGGTCAATATTATCGATCCCTTTTTAGCACAAAATCCATCAGGGCAATGTTACCATCGCTTTCTCACCCAAAATCCATCAGGGCAATGTCACCATCGCTTTCTCACAGAAAATCTATCAGGGCAATGTTACCATCGCTTTCTCACACAAAATCCATCAGGGCAAGATTATCGATCCCTTTCTCACACAAAATCTATCAGGGCAGTGTTACCATCGCTTTCTCTTTGAAAATCCATCAGGACAATGTTATCGATCGCTTTCTCACAAAAAATCCATCAGGGCAATGTTATCGATCATTTTCTCACACAAAATCCACCAGAGCAATATTACCATCACTATCTGACACAAAATCCATTAGGGCATCGTTAACATCGCTTTGTCACACATAATCCATCAGAGCAATGTTATCGATCCCTTTCTAACACAAAATCCATCAGGGCAATGTTAACGATCCGTTTCTCACACAAAATGCATCAGTGTAATGTTATCGAACACATTCTGACACAAAATCCATCAAGGCAATGTTATCGATACCATTCTCACACAAAATCTATCAGGGCAATGATACGATCGCTTTCTTACACAAAATCCATCACGGCAATGTTAACGATCCCTTTCTCACACCAAATGCATCAGTGTAATGTTATCGAACACATTCTGGCACAAAATCCATCAGGGCAATGTTATCGATCCCTTTCTCACACAAAATCTATCAGGGCAATGTTACAATCGCTTTCTTACACAAAATCCACCAGGGCAATGTTATCGATCGCATTCTCACACAAAATCCATCAGGGCAATGTTATCGATCACTTTCTCACAGAAGATCCACCAGGGCAATATTACCATCGCTATCTCACACAAAATCCATCAGGGCAATGTTATCGATCACTTTCTCACACAAAATCCACCAGGGCAATATTACCATCACTATCTGACACAAACTCCATCAGGGCATTGTTTCCATCGCTTTCTCATACATAATCCATCAGGCAAAGATATCGATCCCTTTCTCACACAAAATCCGTCAGGCTAATGTTATCGATCCCTTTCTCACACAAAATCCATCAGGGCAATGTTATCGATCTCATTCTCACACAAAATCTATCAGTGCAATGTTACCATCGCTTTCTCTTACAAAATCCATCAGGGGAATGTTAGCATCTCTTTCTCAAATAAAATGCATCAGGGCAATGTTACCATCGCTTTCGCACAGAAAATCCATCAGGGCAAGGTTATCGATCCCTTTCTCAGACAAAATCCATCAGGGCAAGGTTACCATCGCTTTCTCTTTGAAAATCCATCAGGACAATATTATTGATCACTTTTTAACACAACATCCTCAGAGATATGTTACCATCGATTTCCCACACAAAATTCATCAGGCAATGTTGCCAATCCACTTCTCAGACAAAATCCTTCAGGGCAATGTTACCATCGCTTTCCCAGAAAAAATCCATCAGGGCAATTTTATCGAGCGCTTTCAAACACAAAATCCATCAGGGCAATGTTATCGATCACTTTCTCACACAAAATCCACCAGGGCAAAATTACCATTGCTATCTCACACAAAATCCATCAGGGCAATGTTACCATTGTTTTCAAACACAAAATCCATCAGGGCAATGTGTCCATTACTTTCTCACACAAAATCCATCACGGCAATGTTACCATCACTTTCGCACACAAAATCCATCAGGGCAAGGATACCATCGCTTTCTCTTTGAAAATCCATCAGGACAATGTTATCGATCGCTTTCTCACACAAAATCCATCAGGGCATTTTTATTGATCTCTTTCTCACACAAAATGCACCAGGGCAATATTACCATCGCTATCTCACACAAAATCCATCAGGGCATCATTGCCATCGCATTCTCACACAAAATCCATCAGGGCAATGAGTCCATCCCTTTCTCACACAAAATTCATCACGGCAATGTTACCTAACCCTTTCTCACACAAAATCAATCAGGGCAATATTATCGATCCCTTTTTAACACAAAATCCTCAGGGATATGTTACCATCGATTTCTCACACAAAATTCATCAGGCAATTTTGCCAATCCACTTCTCAGACAAAATCCTTCAGGGCAATGTTACCATCGCTTTCTCAGACAAGATCCATCAGGGCAATTTTATCGATCGCTTTCAAACACATAATCCATCAGGGCAATTTATCGATCACTTTCTCACACAAAATCCATCAGGGCAATATTATCGATACCTTTCTCACACAAAATCCATCAGGGTAATGTTATCGAACCCTCTCTGACACAAAATCCATCAGGGCAATGTTATCGATCCCATTCTCACACAAAATCTATCAGGGCAATGTTACCATCGCTTTCTCACACAAAATCCATCAGGCAATGTTATCGATAGCTTTCTCACACAAAATCCATCAGGGCAATGTTATCGATCACTTTCTCATACAAAATCCACCAGGGCAATATTACCATCGCTATCTCACACAAAATCCATAAGGGCAATGTTATCGATCACTTTCTCACACTAAATCCATCAGGGCAATGTTATCGATCACTTTCTCACACAAAATCCACCAGGGCAATGTTATCGATCCCTTTCTCACACAAAATCCATCAGGGCAATGTTATCGATCCCTTTCTCACACAAAATCATTCAGGATAATGTTATCAAACCGTTTCTGACACAAAATCTATCAGGGCAATGTTACCATCGCTTTCTCTAACAAAATCCATCAGTGGAATGTTAGCATCGCTTTCTCAAACAAAATGCATCAGGGCAATGTTATCGATCACTTTCTCACACTAAATCCATCAGGGCAATGTTATCGATCACTTTCTCACACAAAATCCACCAGGGCAATGTTATCGATCCCTTTCTCACACAAAATCCATCAGGGCAATGTTATCGATCCCTTTCTCACACAAAATCATTCAGGATAATGTTATCAAACCGTTTCTGACACAAAATCTATCAGGGCAATGTTACCATCGCTTTCTCTTACAAAATCCATCAGTGGAATGTTAGCATCGCTTTCTCAAACAAAATGCATCAGGGCAATGTTACCATCGTTTTCACAGACAAAATCCATTAGGGTAATGTTATCGAACAGTTTCTCACAAAAAATCTATCAGAGCAATGTTATCATCTCTTTCTCTAACAAAATCCATCAGGACAATGTTACCATCGCTTTTTCACACAAAATACATCAGGGCAATGTTATTGATCCCTTTCTGAAACAAAATCCATCAGGGCAATGTTGCCATCACTTTCTCACACAAATTCCATTAGAAAAATGTTACCATCGCTTTCTCAGATAAACTCCATTAGGGCAATGTTATCGATCCCTTTCTCATGCAAAATCCATCAGGGCAATGTTATCGATCCCTATCTCACACAGAATACATCAGGGCAATGTTATCGATCCCATTCTCACACATAATCTATCAGTACAATGTTACCATCGCTTTCTCTTACAAAATCCATCAGGGGAATGTTAGCAGCGCTTTCTCAAACACAATCCATCAGGGCAATGTTACCATAACTTTCTCACACAAATTCCATCAGGGCATTGTTACCATCACTTTCTCACACAAAATCCATCAGGGCAATGTTACCATCGCTTTCTCACACAAAATCCATCAGGGCAATGTTATCGATCCCTTTCGCACACAAAGTCCTTCAGGGTAATGTTATTGAACCCTTTCTCAAACAAAATCCATCAGGGCAATGTTATCGATCCCTTTCTCACATAAAATCCATCAGGATAATGTTATCGAACCGTTTCTGACACAAAATCCATCAGGGCAATTTTATCGATCCCATTCTCATACAAAATCTATCAGGGAATGTGACCATTGCTTTCCCTTACAAAATCCATCAGTGGAATGATAGCTTCGCTTTCTCACACAAAATCCATCAGAGCAATGTTACCATCGCATTCTCAAACAAAATCCATCAGGGAATGTTACCATTGCTTTCTCACGCAAAATCCATCAAGGCAATGTTATCGATCAATTTCTCACACAAAATCCATCAAGTCAATATTATCGATCCCTTTTTAGCACAAAATCCATCAGGGCAATGTTACCATCGCTTTCTCACACAAATTCCATCAGAGCAATGTTACCATCGCTTTCTCAGACAAACTCCATCAGGGCAATGTTATCATCCCTTTCTCACACAAAATCCATCAGGGCAATGCTATCGATTCCTTTCTCACACAAAATCCATCAGGGGAATGTTATCGATCCCATTCTCACACAAAATCTATCAGTACAATGTTACCATCGCTTTCTCTTACAAAATCCATCAGGGGAATGTTAGCAACGCTTTCTTAAACAAAATGCATCAGGGAAATGTTACCATCGTTTTCTCACACAAAATCTATTAGGGCAATGTTATCAAACCCTTTCTCACACAAAATCTAAAAGAGCAATGTTACCATCGATTTTTCTAACAAAATCCATCAGGACAATGTTACCATCGCTTTCCAACACAAAATCCATCAGTGCAATGTTATTGATCCCGTTCTCAAACAAGATCCATCAGGGCAATGTTACCATCGCTTTCTCACACAACATCCATCAGGGCAATGTTACCATCACTTTCTCACACAAATCCATCAGGGCAATGTTACCATCGCTTTCTCACCCAAAATCCATCAGTGCAATGTCACCATCGCTTTCTCACACAAAATCCATCAGGGCAATGTTATCGATCTCATTCTCACACAAAATCTATCAGTGCAATGTTACCATCGCTTTCTCTTACAAAATCCATCAGGGGAATGTTAGCATCTGTTTCTCAAATAAAATGCATCAGGGCAATGTTACCATCGCTTTCGCACAGAAAATCCATCAGGGCAAGGTTATCGATCCCTTTCTCAGACAAAATCCATCAGGGCAAGGTTACCATCGCTTTCTCTTTGAAAATCCATCAGGACAATGTTATCGATCGCTTTCTCACACAAAATCCATCAGGGCATTTTTATTGATCTCTTTCTCACACAAAATGCACCAGGGCAATATTACCATCGCTATCTCACACAAAATCCATCAGGGCATCATTACCATCGCATTCTCACACAAAATCCATCAGGGCAATGAGTCCATCCCTTTCTCACACAAAATTCATCACGGCAATGTTACCTAACCCTTTCTCACACAAAATCAATCAGGGCAATATTATCGATCCCTTTTTAACACAAAATCCTCAGGGATATGTTACCATCTATTTCTCACACAAAATTCATCAGGCAATTTTGCCAATCCACTTCTCAGACAAAATCCTTCAGGGCAATGTTACCATCGCTTTCTCAGACAAGATCCATCAGGGCAATTTTATCGATCGCTTTCAAACACATAATCCATCAGGGCAATTTATCGATCACTTTCTCACACAAAATCCATCAGGGCAATATTATCGATACCTTTCTCACACAAAATCCATCAGGGTAATGTTATCGAACCCTCTCTGACACAAAATCCATCAGGGCAATGTTATCGATCCCATTCTCACACAAAATCTATCAGGGCAATGTTACCATCGCTTTCTCACACAAAATCCATCAGGCAATGTTATCGATAGCTTTCTCACACAAAATCCATCAGGGCAATGTTATCGATCACTTTCTCACACAAAATCCACCAGGGCAATGTTATCGATCCCTTTCTCACACAAAATCCATCAGGGCAATGTTATCGATCCCTTTCTCACACAAAATCATTCAGGATAATGTTATCAAACCGTTTCTGACACAAAATCTATCAGGGCAATGTTACCATCGCTTTCTCTAACAAAATCCATCAGTGGAATGTTAGCATCGCTTTCTCAAACAAAATGCATCAGGGCAATGTTATCGATCACTTTCTCACACTAAATCCATCAGGGCAATGTTATCGATCACTTTCTCACACAAAATCCACCAGGGCAATGTTATCGATCCCTTTCTCACACAAAATCCATCAGGGCAATGTTATCGATCCCTTTCTCACACAAAATCATTCAGGATAATGTTATCAAACCGTTTCTGACACAAAATCTATCAGGGCAATGTTACCATCGCTTTCTCTTACAAAATCCATCAGTGGAATGTTAGCATCGCTTTCTCAAACAAAATGCATCAGGGCAATGTTACCATCGTTTTCACAGACAAAATCCATTAGGGTAATGTTATCGAACAGTTTCTCACAAAAAATCTATCAGAGCAATGTTATCATCTCTTTCTCTAACAAAATCCATCAGGACAATGTTACCATCGCTTTTTCACACAAAATACATCAGGGCAATGTTATTGATCCCTTTCTGAAACAAAATCCATCAGGGCAATGTTGCCATCACTTTCTCACACAAATTCCATTAGAAAAATGTTACCATCGCTTTCTCAGATAAACTCCATTAGGGCAATGTTATCGATCCCTTTCTCATGCAAAATCCATCAGGGCAATGTTATCGATCCCTATCTCACACAGAATACATCAGGGCAATGTTATCGATCCCATTCTCACACATAATCTATCAGTACAATGTTACCATCGCTTTCTCTTACAAAATCCATCAGGGGAATGTTAGCAGCGCTTTCTCAAACACAATCCATCAGGGCAATGTTACCATAACTTTCTCACACAAATTCCATCAGGGCATTGTTACCATCACTTTCTCACACAAAATCCATCAGGGCAATGTTACCATCGCTTTCTCACACAAAATCCATCAGGGCAATGTTATCGATCCCTTTCGCACACAAAGTCCTTCAGGGTAATGTTATTGAACCCTTTCTCAAACAAAATCCATCAGGGCAATGTTATCGATCCCTTTCTCACATAAAATCCATCAGGATAATGTTATCGAACCGTTTCTGACACAAAATCCATCAGGGCAATTTTATCGATCCCATTCTCATACAAAATCTATCAGGGAATGTGACCATTGCTTTCCCTTACAAAATCCATCAGTGGAATGATAGCTTCGCTTTCTCACACAAAATCCATCAGAGCAATGTTACCATCGCATTCTCAAACAAAATCCATCAGGGAATGTTACCATTGCTTTCTCACGCAAAATCCATCAAGGCAATGTTATCGATCAATTTCTCACACAAAATCCATCAAGTCAATATTATCGATCCCTTTTTAGCACAAAATCCATCAGGGCAATGAGTCCATCCCTTTCTCACACAAAATTCATCACGGCAATGTTACCTAACCCTTTCTCACACAAAATCAATCAGGGCAATATTATCGATCCCTTTTTAACACAAAATCCTCAGGGATATGTTACCATCTATTTCTCACACAAAATTCATCAGGCAATTTTGCCAATCCACTTCTCAGACAAAATCCTTCAGGGCAATGTTACCATCGCTTTCTCAGACAAGATCCATCAGGGCAATTTTATCGATCGCTTTCAAACACATAATCCATCAGGGCAATTTATCGATCACTTTCTCACACAAAATCCATCAGGGCAATATTATCGATACCTTTCTCACACAAAATCCATCAGGGTAATGTTATCGAACCCTCTCTGACACAAAATCCATCAGGGCAATGTTATCGATCCCATTCTCACACAAAATCTATCAGGGCAATGTTACCATCGCTTTCTCACACAAAATCCATCAGGCAATGTTATCGATAGCTTTCTCACACAAAATCCATCAGGGCAATGTTATCGATCACTTTCTCACACAAAATCCACCAGGGCAATGTTATCGATCCCTTTCTCACACAAAATCCATCAGGGCAATGTTATCGATCCCTTTCTCACACAAAATCATTCAGGATAATGTTATCAAACCGTTTCTGACACAAAATCTATCAGGGCAATGTTACCATCGCTTTCTCTAACAAAATCCATCAGTGGAATGTTAGCATCGCTTTCTCAAACAAAATGCATCAGGGCAATGTTATCGATCACTTTCTCACACTAAATCCATCAGGGCAATGTTATCGATCACTTTCTCACACAAAATCCACCAGGGCAATGTTATCGATCCCTTTCTCACACAAAATCCATCAGGGCAATGTTATCGATCCCTTTCTCACACAAAATCATTCAGGATAATGTTATCAAACCGTTTCTGACACAAAATCTATCAGGGCAATGTTACCATCGCTTTCTCTTACAAAATCCATCAGTGGAATGTTAGCATCGCTTTCTCAAACAAAATGCATCAGGGCAATGTTACCATCGTTTTCACAGACAAAATCCATTAGGGTAATGTTATCGAACAGTTTCTCACAAAAAATCTATCAGAGCAATGTTATCATCTCTTTCTCTAACAAAATCCATCAGGACAATGTTACCATCGCTTTTTCACACAAAATACATCAGGGCAATGTTATTGATCCCTTTCTGAAACAAAATCCATCAGGGCAATGTTGCCATCACTTTCTCACACAAATTCCATTAGAAAAATGTTACCATCGCTTTCTCAGATAAACTCCATTAGGGCAATGTTATCGATCCCTTTCTCATGCAAAATCCATCAGGGCAATGTTATCGATCCCTATCTCACACAGAATACATCAGGGCAATGTTATCGATCCCATTCTCACACATAATCTATCAGTACAATGTTACCATCGCTTTCTCTTACAAAATCCATCAGGGGAATGTTAGCAGCGCTTTCTCAAACACAAT
Source organism: Mobula birostris (assembly GCF_030028105.1). Taxonomy (NCBI): domain Eukaryota; kingdom Metazoa; phylum Chordata; class Chondrichthyes; order Myliobatiformes; family Myliobatidae; genus Mobula; species Mobula birostris. The sequence goes on from NC_092379.1 coordinate 32,862,791, forward strand.
CCATCAGGGCAATGTTACCATAACTTTCTCACACAAATTCCATCAGGGCATTGTTACCATCACTTTCTCACACAAAATCCATCAGGGCAATGTTACCATCGCTTTCTCACACAAAATCCATCAGGGCAATGTTATCGATCCCTTTCGCACACAAAGTCCTTCAGGGTAATGTTATTGAACCCTTTCTCAAACAAAATCCATCAGGGCAATGTTATCGATCCCTTTCTCACATAAAATCCATCAGGATAATGTTATCGAACCGTTTCTGACACAAAATCCATCAGGGCAATTTTATCGATCCCATTCTCATACAAAATCTATCAGGGAATGTGACCATTGCTTTCCCTTACAAAATCCATCAGTGGAATGATAGCTTCGCTTTCTCACACAAAATCCATCAGAGCAATGTTACCATCGCATTCTCAAACAAAATCCATCAGGGAATGTTACCATTGCTTTCTCACGCAAAATCCATCAAGGCAATGTTATCGATCAATTTCTCACACAAAATCCATCAAGTCAATATTATCGATCCCTTTTTAGCACAAAATCCATCAGGGCAATGTTACCATCGCTTTCTCACACAAATTCCATCAGAGCAATGTTACCATCGCTTTCTCAGACAAACTCCATCAGGGCAATGTTATCATCCCTTTCTCACACAAAATCCATCAGGGCAATGCTATCGATTCCTTTCTCACACAAAATCCATCAGGGGAATGTTATCGATCCCATTCTCACACAAAATCTATCAGTACAATGTTACCATCGCTTTCTCTTACAAAATCCATCAGGGGAATGTTAGCAACGCTTTCTTAAACAAAATGCATCAGGGAAATGTTACCATCGTTTTCTCACACAAAATCTATTAGGGCAATGTTATCAAACCCTTTCTCACACAAAATCTAAAAGAGCAATGTTACCATCGATTTTTCTAACAAAATCCATCAGGACAATGTTACCATCGCTTTCCAACACAAAATCCATCAGTGCAATGTTATTGATCCCGTTCTCAAACAAGATCCATCATGGCAATGTTACCATCGCTTTCTCACACAACATCCATCAGGGCAATGTTACCATCACTTTCTCACACAAATCCATCAGGGCAATGTTACCATCGCTTTCTCACCCAAAATCCATCAGTGCAATGTCACCATCGCTTTCTCACACAAAATCCATCAGGGCAATGTTATCGATCTCATTCTCACACAAAATCTATCAGTGCAATGTTACCATCGCTTTCTCTTACAAAATCCATCAGGGGAATGTTAGCATCTCTTTCTCAAATAAAATGCATCAGGGCAATGTTACCATCGCTTTCGCACAGAAAATCCATCAGGGCAAGGTTATCGATCCCTTTCTCAGACAAAATCCATCAGGGCAAGGTTACCATCGCTTTCTCTTTGAAAATCCATCAGGACAATATTATTGATCACTTTTTAACACAACATCCTCAGAGATATGTTACCATCGATTTCCCACACAAAATTCATCAGGCAATGTTGCCAATCCACTTCTCAGACAAAATCCTTCAGGGCAATGTTACCATCGCTTTCTCAGAAAAAATCCATCAGGGCAATTTTATCGAGCGCTTTCAAACACAAAATCCATCAGGGCAATGTTATCGATCACTTTCTCACACAAAATCCACCAGGGCAAAATTACCATTGCTATCTCACACAAAATCCATCAGGGCAATGTTACCATTGTTTTCAAACACAAAATCCATCAGGGCAATGTGTCCATTACTTTCTCACACAAAATCCATCACGGCAATGTTACCATCACTTTCGCACACAAAATCCATCAGGGCAAGGATACCATCGCTTTCTCTTTGAAAATCCATCAGGACAATGTTATCGATCGCTTTCTCACACAAAATCCATCAGGGCATTTTTATTGATCTCTTTCTCACACAAAATGCACCAGGGCAATATTACCATCGCTATCTCACACAAAATCCATCAGGGCATCATTACCATCGCATTCTCACACAAAATCCATCAGGGCAATGAGTCCATCCCTTTCTCACACAAAATTCATCACGGCAATGTTACCTAACCCTTTCTCACACAAAATCTATCAGGGCAATATTATCGATCCCTTTTTAACACAAAATCCTCAGGGATATGTTACCATCGATTTCTCACACAAAATTCATCAGGCAATTTTGCCAATCCACTTCTCAGACAAAATCCTTCAGGGCAATGTTACCATCGCTTTCTCAGACAAGATCCATCAGGGCAATTTTATCGATCGCTTTCAAACACATAATCCATCAGGGCAATTTATCAATCACTTTCTCACACAAAATCCATCAGGGCAATATTATCGATACCTTTCTCACACAAAATCCATCAGGGTAATGTTATTGAACCCCCTCTGACACAAAATCCATCAGGGCAATGTTATCGATCCCATTCTCACACAAAATCTATCAGGGCAATGTTACCATCGCTTTCTCACACAAAATCCATCAGGCAATATTATCGATAGCTTTCTCACACAAAATCCATCAGGGCAATGTTATCGATCACTTTCTCATACAAAATCCACCAGGGCAATATTACCATCGCTATCTCACACAAAATCCATAAGGGCAATGTTATCGATCACTTTCTCACACTAAATCCATCAGGGCAATGTTATCGATCACTTTCTCACACAAAATCCACCAGGGCAATGTTATCGATCCCTTTCTCACACAAAATCCATCAGGGCAATGTTATCGATCCCTTTCTCACACAAAATCATTCAGGATAATGTTATCAAACCGTTTCTGACACAAAATCTATCAGGGCAATGTTACCATCTCTTTCTCTTACAAAATCCATCAGTGGAATGTTAGCTTCGCTTTCTCAAACAAAATGCATCAGGGCATTGTTACCATCGTTTTCACAGACAAAATCCATTAGGGTAATGTTATCGAACAGTTTCTCACAAAAAATCTATCAGAGCAATGTTATCATCTCTTTCTCTAACAAAATCCATCAGGACAATGTTACCATCGCTTTTTCACACAAAATACATCAGGGCAATGTTATTGATCCCTTTCTGAAACAAAATCCATCAGGGCAATGTTGCCATCACTTTCTCACACAAATTCCATTAGAAAAATGTTACCATCGCTTTCTCAGATAAACTCCATTAGGGCAATGTTATCGATCCCTTTCTCATGCAAAATCCATCAGGGCAATGTTATCGATCCCTTTCTCACACAGAATACATCAGGGCAATGTTATCGATCCCTTTCTCACATAAAATCCATCAGGATAATGTTATCGAACCGTTTCTGACACAAAATCCATCAGGGCAATTTTATCGATCCCATTCTCATACAAAATCTATCAGGGAATGTGACCATTGCTTTCCCTTACAAAATCCATCAGTGGAATGATAGCTTCGCTTTCTCACACAAGATCCATCAGAGCAATGTTACCATCGCATTCTCAAACAAAATCCATCAGGGAATGTTACCATTGCTTTCTCACGCAAAATCCATCAAGGCAATGTTATCGATCAATTTCTCACACAAAATCCATCAAGTCAATATTATCGATCCCTTTTTAGCACAAAATCCATCAGGGCAATGTTACCATCGCTTTCTCACACAAATTCCATCAGAGCAATGTTACCATCGCTTTCTCAGACAAACTCCATCAGGGCAATGTTATCATCCCTTTCTCACACAAAATCCATCAGGGCAATGCTATCGATTCCTTTCTCACACAAAATCCATCAGGGGAATGTTAGCAACGCTTTCTTAAACAAAATGCATCAGGGAAATGTTACCATCGTTTTCTCACACAAAATCTATTAGGGCAATGTTATCAAACCCTTTCTCACACAAAATCTAAAAGAGCAATGTTACCATCGATTTTTCTAACAAAATCCATCAGGACAATGTTACCATCGCTTTCCAACACAAAATCCATCAGGGCAATGTTATTGATCCCGTTCTCAAACAAGATCCATCAGGGCAATGTTATCGATCCCTTTCGCACACAAGTCCTTCAGGGTAATGTTATTGAACCCTTCTCAAACAAAATCCATCAGGGCAATGTTATCGATCCCTTTCTCACATAAAATCCATCAGGATAATGTTATCGAACCGTTTCTGACACAAAATCCATCAGGGCAATTTTATCGATCCCATTCTCATACAAAATCTATCAGGGAATGTGACCATTGCTTTCCCTTACAAAATCCATCAGTGGAATGATAGCTTCGCTTTCTCACACAAAATCCATCAGAGCAATGTTACCATCGCATTCTCAAACAAAATCCATCAGGGAATGTTACCATTGCTTTCTCACGCAAAATCCATCAAGGCAATGTTATCGATCAATTTCTCACACAAAATCCATCAAGTCAATATTATCGATCCCTTTTTAGCACAAAATCCATCAGGGCAATGAGTCCATCCCTTTCTCACACAAAATTCATCACGGCAATGTTACCTAACCCTTTCTCACACAAAATCAATCAGGGCAATATTATCGATCCCTTTTTAACACAAAATCCTCAGGGATATGTTACCATCTATTTCTCACACAAAATTCATCAGGCAATTTTGCCAATCCACTTCTCAGACAAAATCCTTCAGGGCAATGTTACCATCGCTTTCTCAGACAAGATCCATCAGGGCAATTTTATCGATCGCTTTCAAACACATAATCCATCAGGGCAATTTATCGATCACTTTCTCACACAAAATCCATCAGGGCAATATTATCGATACCTTTCTCACACAAAATCCATCAGGGTAATGTTATCGAACCCTCTCTGACACAAAATCCATCAGGGCAATGTTATCGATCCCATTCTCACACAAAATCTATCAGGGCAATGTTACCATCGCTTTCTCACACAAAATCCATCAGGCAATGTTATCGATAGCTTTCTCACACAAAATCCATCAGGGCAATGTTATCGATCACTTTCTCACACAAAATCCACCAGGGCAATGTTATCGATCCCTTTCTCACACAAAATCCATCAGGGCAATGTTATCGATCCCTTTCTCACACAAAATCATTCAGGATAATGTTATCAAACCGTTTCTGACACAAAATCTATCAGGGCAATGTTACCATCGCTTTCTCTAACAAAATCCATCAGTGGAATGTTAGCATCGCTTTCTCAAACAAAATGCATCAGGGCAATGTTATCGATCACTTTCTCACACTAAATCCATCAGGGCAATGTTATCGATCACTTTCTCACACAAAATCCACCAGGGCAATGTTATCGATCCCTTTCTCACACAAAATCCATCAGGGCAATGTTATCGATCCCTTTCTCACACAAAATCATTCAGGATAATGTTATCAAACCGTTTCTGACACAAAATCATTCAGGATAATGTTATCAAACCGTTTCTGACACAAAATCTATCAGGGCAATGTTACCATCGCTTTCTCTTACAAAATCCATCAGTGGAATGTTAGCATCGCTTTCTCAAACAAAATGCATCAGGGCAATGTTACCATCGTTTTCACAGACAAAATCCATTAGGGTAATGTTATCGAACAGTTTCTCACAAAAAATCTATCAGAGCAATGTTATCATCTCTTTCTCTAACAAAATCCATCAGGACAATGTTACCATCGCTTTTTCACACAAAATACATCAGGGCAATGTTATTGATCCCTTTCTGAAACAAAATCCATCAGGGCAATGTTGCCATCACTTTCTCACACAAATTCCATTAGAAAAATGTTACCAGATCCCTTTCTCATGCAAAATCCATCAGGGCAATGTTATCGATCCCTATCTCACACAGAATACATCAGGGCAATGTTATCGATCCCATTCTCACACATAATCTATCAGTACAATGTTACCATCGCTTTCTCTTACAAAATCCATCAGGGGAATGTTAGCAGCGCTTTCTCAAACACAATCCATCAGGGCAATGTTACCATAACTTTCTCACACAAATTCCATCAGGGCATTGTTACCATCACTTTCTCACACAAAATCCATCAGGGCAATGTTACCATCGCTTTCTCACACAAAATCCATCAGGGCAATGTTATCGATCCCTTTCGCACACAAAGTCCTTCAGGGTAATGTTATCGAACCCTTTCTCAAACAAAATCCATCAGGGCAATGTTATCGATCCCTTTCTCACATAAAATCCATCAGGATAATGTTATCGAACCGTTTCTGACACAAAATCCATCAGGGCAATTTTATCGATCCCATTCTCATACAAAATCTATCAGGGAATGTGACCATTGCTTTCCCTTACAAAATCCATCAGTGGAATGATAGCTTCGCTTTCTCACACAAAATCCATCAGAGCAATGTTACCATCGCATTCTCAAACAAAATCCATCAGGGAATGTTACCATTGCTTTCTCACGCAAAATCCATCAAGGCAATGTTATCGATCAATTTCTCACACAAAATCCATCAAGTCAATATTATCGATCCCTTTTTAGCACAAAATCCATCAGGGCAATGTTACCATCGCTTTCTCACACAAATTCCATCAGAGCAATGTTACCATCGCTTTCTCAGACAAACTCCATCAGGGCAATGTTATCATCCCTTTCTCACACAAAATCCATCAGGGCAATGCTATCGATTCCTTTCTCACACAAAATCCATCAGGGGAATGTTATCGATCCCATTCTCACACAAAATCTATCAGTACAATGTTACCATCGCTTTCTCTTACAAAATCCATCAGGGGAATGTTAGCAACGCTTTCTTAAACAAAATGCATCAGGGAAATGTTACCATCGTTTTCTCACACAAAATCTATTAGGGCAATGTTATCAAACCCTTTCTCACACAAAATCTAAAAGAGCAATGTTACCATCGATTTTTCTAACAAAATCCATCAGGACAATGTTACCATCGCTTTCCAACACAAAATCCATCAGTGCAATGTTATTGATCCCGTTCTCAAACAAGATCCATCATGGCAATGTTACCATCGCTTTCTCACACAACATCCATCAGGGCAATGTTACCATCACTTTCTCACACAAATCCATCAGGGCAATGTTACCATCGCTTTCTCACCCAAAATCCATCAGTGCAATGTCACCATCGCTTTCTCACACAAAATCCATCAGGGCAATGTTATCGATCTCATTCTCACACAAAATCTATCAGTGCAATGTTACCATCGCTTTCTCTTACAAAATCCATCAGGGGAATGTTAGCATCTCTTTCTCAAATAAAATGCATCAGGGCAATGTTACCATCGCTTTCGCACAGAAAATCCATCAGGGCAAGGTTATCGATCCCTTTCTCAGACAAAATCCATCAGGGCAAGGTTACCATCGCTTTCTCTTTGAAAATCCATCAGGACAATATTATTGATCACTTTTTAACACAACATCCTCAGAGATATGTTACCATCGATTTCCCACACAAAATTCATCAGGCAATGTTGCCAATCCACTTCTCAGACAAAATCCTTCAGGGCAATGTTACCATCGCTTTCTCAGAAAAAATCCATCAGGGCAATTTTATCGAGCGCTTTCAAACACAAAATCCATCAGGGCAATGTTATCGATCACTTTCTCACACAAAATCCACCAGGGCAAAATTACCATTGCTATCTCACACAAAATCCATCAGGGCAATGTTACCATTGTTTTCAAACACAAAATCCATCAGGGCAATGTGTCCATTACTTTCTCACACAAAATCCATCACGGCAATGTTACCATCACTTTCGCACACAAAATCCATCAGGGCAAGGATACCATCGCTTTCTCTTTGAAAATCCATCAGGACAATGTTATCGATCGCTTTCTCACACAAAATCCATCAGGGCATTTTTATTGATCTCTTTCTCACACAAAATGCACCAGGGCAATATTACCATCGCTATCTCACACAAAATCCATCAGGGCATCATTACCATCGCATTCTCACACAAAATCCATCAGGGCAATGAGTCCATCCCTTTCTCACACAAAATTCATCACGGCAATGTTACCTAACCCTTTCTCACACAAAATCTATCAGGGCAATATTATCGATCCCTTTTTAACACAAAATCCTCAGGGATATGTTACCATCGATTTCTCACACAAAATTCATCAGGCAATTTTGCCAATCCACTTCTCAGACAAAATCCTTCAGGGCAATGTTACCATCGCTTTCTCAGACAAGATCCATCAGGGCAATTTTATCGATCGCTTTCAAACACATAATCCATCAGGGCAATTTATCAATCACTTTCTCACACAAAATCCATCAGGGCAATATTATCGATACCTTTCTCACACAAAATCCATCAGGGTAATGTTATTGAACCCCCTCTGACACAAAATCCATCAGGGCAATGTTATCGATCCCATTCTCACACAAAATCTATCAGGGCAATGTTACCATCGCTTTCTCACACAAAATCCATCAGGCAATATTATCGATAGCTTTCTCACACAAAATCCATCAGGGCAATGTTATCGATCACTTTCTCATACAAAATCCACCAGGGCAATATTACCATCGCTATCTCACACAAAATCCATAAGGGCAATGTTATCGATCACTTTCTCACACTAAATCCATCAGGGCAATGTTATCGATCACTTTCTCACACAAAATCCACCAGGGCAATGTTATCGATCCCTTTCTCACACAAAATCCATCAGGGCAATGTTATCGATCCCTTTCTCACACAAAATCATTCAGGATAATGTTATCAAACCGTTTCTGACACAAAATCTATCAGGGCAATGTTACCATCTCTTTCTCTTACAAAATCCATCAGTGGAATGTTAGCATCGCTTTCTCAAACAAAATGCATCAGGGCATTGTTACCATCGTTTTCACAGACAAAATCCATTAGGGTAATGTTATCGAACAGTTTCTCACAAAAAATCTATCAGAGCAATGTTATCATCTCTTTCTCTAACAAAATCCATCAGGACAATGTTACCATCGCTTTTTCACACAAAATACATCAGGGCAATGTTATTGATCCCTTTCTGAAACAAAATCCATCAGGGCAATGTTGCCATCACTTTCTCACACAAATTCCATTAGAAAAATGTTACCATCGCTTTCTCAGATAAACTCCATTAGGGCAATGTTATCGATCCCTTTCTCATGCAAAATCCATCAGGGCAATGTTATCGATCCCTTTCTCACACAGAATACATCAGGGCAATGTTATCGATCCCTTTCTCACATAAAATCCATCAGGATAATGTTATCGAACCGTTTCTGACACAAAATCCATCAGGGCAATTTTATCGATCCCATTCTCATACAAAATCTATCAGGGAATGTGACCATTGCTTTCCCTTACAAAATCCATCAGTGGAATGATAGCTTCGCTTTCTCACACAAGATCCATCAGAGCAATGTTACCATCGCATTCTCAAACAAAATCCATCAGGGAATGTTACCATTGCTTTCTCACGCAAAATCCATCAAGGCAATGTTATCGATCAATTTCTCACACAAAATCCATCAAGTCAATATTATCGATCCCTTTTTAGCACAAAATCCATCAGGGCAATGTTACCATCGCTTTCTCACACAAATTCCATCAGAGCAATGTTACCATCGCTTTCTCAGACAAACTCCATCAGGGCAATGTTATCATCCCTTTCTCACACAAAATCCATCAGGGCAATGCTATCGATTCCTTTCTCACACAAAATCCATCAGGGGAATGTTAGCAACGCTTTCTTAAACAAAATGCATCAGGGAAATGTTACCATCGTTTTCTCACACAAAATCTATTAGGGCAATGTTATCAAACCCTTTCTCACACAAAATCTAAAAGAGCAATGTTACCATCGATTTTTCTAACAAAATCCATCAGGACAATGTTACCATCGCTTTCCAACACAAAATCCATCAGGGCAATGTTATTGATCCCGTTCTCAAACAAGATCCATCAGGGCAATGTTACCATCGCTTTCTCACACAAAATCCATCTGGGCAATGTTACCATCACTTTCTCACACAAATCCATCAGGCCAATGTTACCATCGCTTTCTCACCCAAAATCCATCAGGGCAATGTCACCATCGCTTTCTCACACAAAATCCATCAGGCAATGTTATCGATAGCTTTCTCACACAAAATCCATCAGGGCAATGTTATCGATCACTTTCTCATACAAAATCCACCAGGGCAATATTACCATCGCTATCTCACACAAAATCCATAAGGGCAATGTTATCGATCACTTTCTCACACTAAATCCATCAGGGCAATGTTATCGATCACTTTCTCACACAAAATCCACCAGGGCAATGTTATCGATCCGTTTCTCACACAAAATCCATCAGGGCAATGTTATCGATCCCTTTCTCACACAAAATCATTCAGGATAATGTTATCGAACCGTTTCTGACACAAAATCTATCAGGGCAATGTTACCATCGCTTTCTCTTACAAAATCCATCAGTGGAATGTTAGCATCGCTTTCTCAAACAAAATGCATCAGGGCAATGTTACCATCGTTTTCACAGACAAAATCCATTAGGGTAATGTTATCGAACAATTTCTCACAAAAAATCTATCAGAGCAATGTTATCATCTCTTTCTCTAACAAAATCCATCAGGACAATGTTACCATCGCTTTTTCACACAAAATACATCAGGGCAATGTTATTGATCCCTTTCTGAAACAAAATCCATCAGGGCAATGTTGCCATCACTTTCTCAAACAAATTCCATTAGAAAAATGTTACCATCGCTTTCTCAGATAAACTCCATTAGGGCAATGTTATCGATCCCTTTCTCATGCAAAATCCATTAGGGCAATGTTATCGATCCCTATCTCACACAAAATACATCAGGGCAATGTTATCGATCCCATTCTCACACATAATCTATCAGTACAATGTTACCATCGCTTTCTCTTACAAAATCCATCAGGGGAATGTTAGCAGCGCTTTCTAAAACACAATCCATCAGAGCAATGTTACCATAACTTTCTCACACAAATTCCATCAGGGCATTGTTACCATCACTTTCTCACACAAAATCCATCAGGGCAATGTTACCATCGCTTTCTCACACAAAATCCATCAGGGCATGGTTACCATCGCTTTCTCACACAAAATCCATCAGGGCAATGTTACCATCGCTTTCTCACACAAAATCCATCAGGGCAATGTTATCGAACCCTTTCTCACACAAAGTCCATCAGGGTAATGTTATCGAACCCTTTCTCAAACAGAATCCATCAGGGCAATGTTATCGATCCCTTTCTCACATAAAATCCATCAGGATAATGTTATCGAACCGTTTCTGACACAAAATCCATCAGGGCAATTTTATCGATCCCATTCTCATACAAAATCTATCAGGGAATGTGACCATTGCTTTCCCTTACAAAATCCATCAGTGGAATGATAGCTTCGCTTTCTCAAACAAAATGCATCAGGGCAATGTTACCATCGTTTTCTCACACAAAATCCATTAGGGCAATGTAATCGATCCCTTTCTCACACAAAATTCATCAGGATAATGTTATCGAATCGTTTCTGACACAAAATCCATCAGGGCAATTTTATCGATCCCATTCTCACACAAAATCTATCAGGGCAATGTTACCATTGCTTTCTCTTACAAAATCCATCAGTGGAATGATAGCTTCGCTTTCTCAAACAAAATGCATCAGGGCAATGTTACCATCGTTTTCTCACACAAAATCCATTAGGGCAATGTTATCGAACCCTTTCTCACACAAAATCCATCAGAGCAATGTTACCATCGCATTCTCAAACAAAATCCATCAGGGAATGTTACCATTGCTTTCTCACGCAAAATCCATCAAGGCAATGTTATCGTTCAATTTCTCACACAAAATCCATTAGGGCAATGTTATCGAACCCTTTCTCACACAAAATCCATCAGAGCAATGTTACCATCGCTTTCTCACACAAATTCCATCAGAGCAATGTTACCATCGCTTTCTCAGACAAACTCCATCAGGGCAATGCTATCGATTCCTTTCTCACACAAAATCCATCAGGGGAATGTTATCGATCCCATTCTCACACAAAATCTATCAGTACAATGTTAACATCGCTTTCTCTTACAAAATCCATCAGGGGAATGTTAGCAACGCTTTCTTAAACAAAATGCATCAGGGAAACGTTACCATCGTTTTCTCACACAAAATCTATTAGGGCAATGTTATCAAACCCTTTCTCACACAAAATCCATCAGGGCAATGCTATCGATTCCTTTCTCACACAAAATCCATCAGGGGAATGTTATCGATCCCATTCTCACACAAAATCTATCAGTACAATGTTAACATCGCTTTCTCTTACAAAATCCATCAGGGGAATGTTAGCAACGCTTTCTTAAACAAAATGCATCAGGAAACGTTACCATCGTTTTCTCACACAAAATCTATTAGGGCAATGTTATCAAACCCTTTCTCACACAAAATCTAAAAGAGCAATGTTACCATCGATTTTTCTAACAACATCCATCAGGACAATGTTACCATCGCTTTCCAACACAAAATCCATCAGGGCAATGTTATTGATCCCGTTCTCAAACAAGATCCATCAGGGCAATGTTACCATCGCTTTCTCACACAAAATCCATCTGGGCAATGTTACCATCACTTTCTCACACAAATCCATCAGGGCAATGTTATCGATCAATTTCTCACACAAAATCCATCAGGTCAATATTATCGATTCCTTTTTAGCACATAATCCATCAGGGCAATGTTACCATCGCTTTCTCACACAAAATCCATCAGGGCAGTGTTATCGAACCCTTTCTCACACAAGTATCTAACAGAGCAATGTTACCATCGATTTTTCTGACAAAATCCATCAGGACAATGTTACCATCGCTTTCTCACACAAAATCCATCAGGGCAATATTATTGATCCCGTTCTCAAACAAGATCCATCAGGGCAATGTTACCATCGCTTTCTCACACAAAATCCATCAGGACAATGTTACCATCACTTTCTCACACAAAATCCATCAGGGCAATATTATTGATCCCGTTCTCAAACAAGATCCATCAGGGCAATGTTACCATCGCTTTCTCACACAAAATCCATCAGGGCAATGTTACCATCACTTTCTCACCAAAATCCATCAGTGCAATGTCACCATCGCTTTCTCACACAAAATCCATCAGGGCAAGGTTATCGATCCCTTTCTCACACAAAATCTATCAGGGCAGTGTTACCATAGCTTTCTCTTTGAAAATCCATCAGGACAATGTTTTCGATCGCTTTCTCACACAAAATCAATCAGGGCAATGTCACCATCGCTTTCTCACACAAAATCCATCAGGGCAAGGTTATCGATCCCTTTCTCACACCAAATCTATCAGGGCAGTGTTACCATCGCTTTCTCTTTGAAAATCCATCAGGGACAATGTTATCGATCGCTTTCTCACACAAAATCAATCAGGGCAATGTTATCGATCTCTTTCTCACACAAAATGCACCAGGGCAATATTACCATCGCTATCTCACACAAAATCCATCAGGGTATCATTACCATCGCATTCTCACACAAAATCCATCAGGGCAATGAGTCCATCCCTTTCTCACACAAAATCCATCAGGGCAATGTTACCATCGCTTTCTGACACAAAATCCATCAGGGCAATGTTATCGATCCCTTTCACACACAAAATCCATCAGGGTAATGTTATCGAACCATTTCTCAAACAGAATCCATCAGGGGCAATGTTATCGATCCCTTTCTCATACAAAAGGATAATGTTATCGAACCGTTTCTGACACAAAATCCATCAGGGCAATTTTATCGATCCCATTCTCACACAAAATCCATCAGGGCAATGTTACCATTGCTTTCTCTTACAAAATGCATCAGTGGAATGATAGCTTCGATTTCTCAAAAAAAATGCATCAGGGCAATGTTACCATCGCTTTCTGACACAAAATGCATTAGGGCAATGTTATCGAACCCTTTCTCACACAAAATCCATCAGAGCAATGTTACCATCGCGTTCTCAAACAAAATCCATCAGGGAATGTTACCATTGCTTTCTCACGCAAAATCCATCAAGGCAATGTTATCGATCACTTTCTCACACAAAATCCATCAGGGCAATGTTACCATCGCTTTCTGACACAAAATCCATCAGGGCAATGTTATCGATCCCTTTCACACACAAAATCCATCAGGGTAATGTTATCGAACCCTTTCTCAAACAGAATCCATCAGGGCAATGTTATCGATCCCTTTCTCATACAAAGGATAATGTTATCGAACCGTTTCTGACACAAAATCCATCAGGGCAATTTTATTGATCCCATTCTCACACAAAATCCATCAGGGCAATGTTACCATTGCTTTCTCTTTCAAAATGCATCAGTGGAATGATAGCTTCGCCTTCTCAAAAAAAATGCATCAGGGCAATGTTAGCATCGCATTCTCACACAAAATCCATTAGGGCAATGTTATCGAACCCTTTCTCACACAAAATCCATCAGAGCAATGTTACCATCGCATTCTCAAACAAAATCCATCAGGGAATGTTACAATCGCTTTCTCACGCAAAATCCATCAGGGCAATGTTATCGTTCATTTTCTCACACAAAATCCACCAGAGCAATATTACCATCACTATCTGACACAAAATCCATTAGGGCATCGTTAACATCGCTTTGTCACACAAAATCCATCACGGCAATGTTAACGATCCCTTTCTCACACCAAATGCATCAGTGTAATGTTATCGAACACATTCTGACACAAAATCCATCAGGGCAATGTTATCGATACCATTCTCACACAAAATCTATCAGGGCAATGATACGATCACTTTCTTACACAAAATCCATCACGGCAATGTTAACGATCCCTTTCTCACACCAAATGCATCAGTGTAATGTTATCGAACACATTCTGACACAAAATCCATCAGGGCAATGTTATCGATCCCATTCTCACACAAAATCTATCAGGGCAATGTTACGATCGCTTTCTTACACAAAATCCACCAGGGCAATGTTATCGATCGCTTTCTCACACAAAATCCAACAGACAATGATATCGATCCCTTTCTCACACAAAATCCGTCAGGCTAATGTTACCGATCCCTTTCTCACACAAAATCCATCAGGGCAATGTTATCGATCTCATTCTCACACAAAATCTATCAGTGCAATGTTACCATCGCTTTCTCTTACAAAATCCATCAGGGGAATGTTAGCATCTCTTTCTCAAATAAAATGCATCAGGGCAATGTTACCATCGCTTTCTCACAGAAAATCCATCAGGGCAAGGTTATCGATCCCTTTCTCAGACAAAATCCATCAGGGCAAGATTATCGATCACTTTTTAACACAACATCCTCAGAGATATGTTACTTTCGATTTCCCACACAAAATTCATCAGGCAATGTTGCCAATCCACTTCTCAGACAAAATCCTTCAGGGCAATGTTACCATCGCTATCTCACACAAAATCCATCAGGGCAATGTTATCGATCGCTTTCTCACACAAAATCCATGCAGGGCAATGTTATCGATCACTTTCTCACACAAAATCCACCAGGGCAAAATTGACCATTGCTATCTCACACAAAATCCATCTGGGCAATGTTACCATCACTTTCTCACACAAATCCATCAGGGGCAATGTTACCAATCGCTTTCTCACCCAAAATCCATCAGGGCAATATCACCATCGATTCTCACAGAAAATCTATCAGGGAAATGTTACCATCGCTTTCTCACACAAAATCCATCAGGGCAATGTTATCGATCAATTTCTCACACAAAATCCATCAGGTCAATATTATCGATCCCTTTTTAGCACAAAATCCATCAGGGCAATGTTACCATCGCTTTCTCACACAAAATCCATCAGGCAGTGTTATCGAACCCTTTCTCACACAATATCTAACAGAGCAATGTTACCATCGATTTTTCTGACAAAATCCATCAGGACAATGTTACCATCGCTTTCTCACACAAAATCCATCAGGGCAATATTATTGATCCCGTTCTCAAACAAGATCCATCAGGGCAATGTTACCATCACTTTCTCACACAAAATCCATCAGGGCAATGTTACCATCACTTTCTCACCCAAAATCCATCAGTGCAATGTCACCATCGCTTTCTCACACAAAATCCATCAGGCAAGGTTATCGATCCCTTTCTCACACAAAATCTATCAGGGCAGTGTTACCATAGCTTTCTCTTTGAAAATCCATCAGGACAATGTTTTCGATCGCTTTCTCACACAAAATCAATCAGGGCAATGTCACCATCGCTTTCTCACACAAAATGCACCAGGGCAATATTACCATCGCTATCTCACACAAAATCCATCAGGGCATCATTACCATCGCATTCACACACAAAATCCATCAGGGCAATGAGTCCATCCCTTTCTCACACAAAATCCATCAGGGCAATGTTACCATCGCTTTCTGACACAAAATCCATCAGGGCAATGTTATCGATCCCTTTCACACACAAAATCCATCAGGGTAATGTTATCGAACCATTTCTCAAACAGAATCCATCAGGGCAATGTTATCGATCCCTTTCTCATACAAAAGGATAATGTTATCGAACCGTTTCTGACACAAAATCCATCAGGGCAATTTTATCGATCCCATTCTCACACAAAATCCATCAGGGCAATGTTACCATTGCTTTCTCTTACAAATGCATCAGTGGAATGATAGCTTCGATTTCTCAAAAAAAATGCATCAGGGCAATGTTACCATCGCTTTCTGACACAAAATGCATTAGGCAATGTTATCGAACCCTTTCTCACACAAAATCCATCAGAGCAATGTTACCATCGCGTTCTCAAACAAAATCCATCAGGGAATGTTACCATTGCTTTCTCACGCAAATCCATCAAGGCAATGTTATCGATCACTTTCTCACACAAAATCCATCAGGGCAATGTTACCATCGCTTTCTGACACAAAATCCATCAGGGCAATGTTATCGATCCCTTTCACACACAAAATCCATCAGGGTAATGTTATCGAACCCTTTCTCAAACAGAATCCATCAGGGCAATGTTATCGATCCCTTTCTCATACAAAAGGATAATGTTATCGAACCGTTTCTGACACAAAATCCATCAGGGCAATTTTATTGATCCCATTCTCACACAAAATCCATCAGGCAATGTTACCATTGCTTTCTCTTTCAAAATGCATCAGTGGAATGATAGCTTCGCCTTCTCAAAAAAAATGCATCAGGGCAATGTTAGCATCGCATTCTCACACAAAATCCATTAGGCAATGTTATCGAACCCTTTCTCACACAAATCCATCAGAGCAATGTTACCATCGCATTCTCAAACAAAATCCATCAGGGAATGTTACAATCGCTTTCTCACGCAAAATCCATCAGGGCAATGTTATCGTTCATTTTCTCACACAAAATCCACCAGAGCAATATTACCATCACTATCTGACACAAAATCCATTAGGGCATCGTTAACATCGCTTTGTCACACAAAATCCATCACGGCAATGTTAACGATCCCTTTCTCACACCAAATGCATCAGTGTAATGTTATCGAACACATTCTGACACAAAATCCATCAGGGCAATGTTATCGATACCATTCTCACACAAAATCTATCAGGGCAATGATACGATCACTTTCTTACAGAAAATCCATCACGGCAATGTTAACGATCCCTTTCTCACACCAAATGCATCAGTGTAATGTTATCGAACACATTCTGACACAAAATCCATCAGGGCAATGTTATCGATCCCATTCTCACACAAAATCTATCAGGGCAATGTTACGATCGCTTTCTTACACAAAATCCACCAGGGCAATGTTATCGATCGCTTTCTCACACAAAATCCAACAGACAATGATATCGATCCCTTTCTCACACAAAATCCGTCAGGCTAATGTTACCGATCCCTTTCTCACACAAAATCCATCAGGGCAATGTTATCGATCTCATTCTCACACAAAATCTATCAGTGCAATGTTACCATCGCTTTCTCTTACAAAATCCATCAGGGGAATGTTAGCATCTCTTTCTCAAATAAAATGCATCAGGGCAATGTTACCATCGCTTTCTCACAGAAAATCCATCAGGGCAAGGTTATCGATCCCTTTCTCAGACAAAATCCATCAGGGCAAGATTATCGATCACTTTTTAACACAACATCCTCAGAGATATGTTACTTTCGATTTCCCACACAAAATTCATCAGGCAATGTTGCCAATCCACTTCTCAGACAAAATCCTTCAGGGCAATGTTACCATCGCTATCTCACACAAAATCCATCAGGGCAATGTTATCGATCGCTTTCTCACACAAAATCCATGCAGGGCAATGTTATCGATCACTTTCTCACACAAAATCCACCAGGGCAAAATGACCATTGCTATCTCACACAAAATCCATCAGGGCAATGTGTCCTTTACTTTCTCACACAAAATCCATCACGGCAATGTTACCATCACTTTCCCACACAAAATCCATCAGGGCAAGGATACCATCGCTTTCTCTTTGAAAATCCATCAGGACAATGTTATCGATCAGGGAATGTGACCATTGCTTTCTCACACAAATTCCATTAGAGCAATATTACCATCGCTTTCTCAGATAAACTCCATTAGGGCAATGTTATCGATCCCTTTCTCATGCAAAATCCATCAGGGCAATGTTATCGATCCCTATCTCACACAAAATCTATCAGGATAATGTTATCGAACCCTTTCTCACACAAAATCCATCAGGGCAATGTTATCGATCCCATTCTCACAAAAAATCTATCAGGGCAATCTTACCATCGCTTTCTCTTACAAAATCCATCAGGGGAATGTTAGCAGCGCTTTCTCAATCACAATCCATCAGGGCAATGTTATCGATCCCTTTCGCACACAAAATCCATCAGGGCAATGTTACCATCACTTTCTCACACAAAATCCATCAGGGCAATGTTATCGATCCCTTTCACACACAAAATCCATCAGGGTAATGTTATCGAACCCTTTCTCAAACAGAATCCATCAGGGCAATGTTATCGATCCCTTTCTCATACAAAAGGATAATGCTATCGAACCGTTTCTGACACAAAATCCATCAGGGCAATTTTATCGATCCCATTCTCACACAAAATCCATCAGGGCAATGTTACCATTGCTTTCTCTTACAAAATGCATCAGTGGAATGATAGATTCGATTTCTCAAAAAAAATGCATCAGGGCAATGTTACCATCGCTTTCTCACACAAAATGCAAAATGCATTAGGGCAATGTTATCGAACCCTTTCTCACACAAAATCCATCAGAGCAATGTTACCATCGCGTTCTCAAACAAAATCCATCAGGGAATGTTACCATTGCTTTCTCACGCAAAATCCATCAAGGCAATGTTATCGATCAATTTCTCACACAAAATCCATCAGGTCAATATTATCGATCCCTTTTTAGCACAAAATCCATCAGGGCAATGTTACCATCGCTTTCTCACACAAATTCCATCAGAGCAATGTTACCATCGCTTTCTCAGACAAACTCCATCAGGGCAATGTTATCATCCCTTTCTCACACAAAATCCATCAGGGCATGGTTACTATCGCTTTCTCACACAAAATCCATCAGGGGAATGTTATCGATCCCATTCTCACACAAAATCTATCAGTACAATGTTACCATCGCTTTCTCTTACAAAATCCATCAGGGGAATGTTAGCAACGCTTTCTTAAACAAAATGCATCAGGGAAACGTTACCATCGTTTTCTCACACAAAATCTATTAGGGCAATGTTATCAAACCCTTTCTCACACAAAATCTAAAAGAGCAATGTTACCATCGATTTTTCTAACAAAATCCATCAGGACAATGTTACCATCGCTTTCCAACACAAAATCCATCAGGGCAATGTTATTGATCCCGTTCTCAAACAAGATCCATCAGGGCAATGTTACCATCGCTTTCTCACACAACATCCATCAGGGCAATGTTACCATCACTTTCTCACACAAATCCATCAGGGCAATGTTAGCATCACTTTCTCACACAAAATCCATCAGGGCAATGTTACCATCGCTTTCTGACACAAAATCCATCAGGGCAATGTTATCGATCCCTTTCACACACAAAATCCATCAGGGTAATGTTATCGAACCCTTTCTCAAACAGAATCCATCAGGGCAATGTTATCGATCCCTTTCTCATACAAAAGGATAATGTTATCGAACCGTTTCTGACACAAAATCCATCAGGGCAATTTTATTGATCCCATTCTCACACAAAATCCATCAGGGCAATGTTACCATTGCTTTCTCTTTCAAAATGCATCAGTGGACTGATAGCTTCGCCTTCTCAAAAAAAATGCATCAGGGCAATGTTAGCATCGCATTCTCACACAAAATCCATTAGGGCAATGTTATCGAACCCTTTCTCACACAAAATCCATCAGAGCAATGTTACCATCGCATTCTCAAACAAAATCCATCAGGGAATGTTACAATCGCTTTCTCACGCAAAATCCATCAGGGCAATGTTATCGTTCATTTTCTCACACAAAATCCACCAGAGCAATATTACCATCACTATCTGACACAAAATCCATTAGGGCATCGTTAACATCGCTTTGTCACACATAATCCATCAGAGCAATGTTATCGATCCCTTTCTAACACAAAATCCATCAGGGCAATGTTAACGATCCGTTTCTCACACAAAATGCATCAGTGTAATGTTATCGAACACATTCTGACACAAAATCCATCAGGGCAATGTTATCGATACCATTCTCACACAAAATCTATCAGGGCAATGATACGATCGCTTTCTTACACAAAATCCATCACGGCAATGTTAACGATCCCTTTCTCACACCAAATGCATCAGTGTAATGTTATCGAACACATTCTGACACAAAATCCATCAGGGCAATGTTATCGATCCCATTCTCACACAAAATCTATCAGGGCAATGTTACGATCGCTTTCTTACACAAAATCCACCAGGGCAATGTTATCGATCGCTTTCTCACACAAAATCCATCAGACAATGATATCGATCCCTTTCTCACACAAAATCCGTCAGGCTAATGTTACCGATCCCTTTCTCACACAAAATCCATCAGGGCAATGTTATCGGTCTCATTCTCACACAAAATCTATCAGTGCAATGTTACCATCGCTTTCTCTTACAAAATCCATCAGGGGAATGTTAGCATCTCTTTCTCAAATAAAATGCATCAGGGCAATGTTACCATCGCTTTCTCACAGAAAATCCATCAGGGCAAGGTTATCGATCCCTTTCTCAGACAAAATCCATCAGGGCAAGATTATCGATCACTTTTTAACACAACATCCTCAGAGATATGTTACTTTCGATTTCCCACACAAAATTCATCAGGCAATGTTGCCAATCCACTTCTCAGACAAAATCCTTCAGGGCAATGTTACCATCGCTATCTCACACAAAATCCATCAGGGCAATGTTATCGATCGCTTTCTCACACAAAATCCATGCAGGGCAATGTTATCGATCACTTTCTCACACAAAATCCACCAGGGCAAAATGACCATTGCTATCTCACACAAAATCCATCAGGGCATTGTTACCATCGTTTTCTCACACAAAATCCATCAGGGCAATGTGTCCTTTACTTTCTCACACAAAATCCATCACGGCAATGTTACCATCACTTTCGCACACAAAATCCATCAGGGCAAGGATACCATCGCTTTCTCTTTGAAAATCCATCAGGACAATGTTATCGATCAGGGAATGTGACCATTGCTTTCTCACACAAATTCCATTAGAGCAATATTACCATCGCTTTCTCAGATAAACTCCATTAGGGCAATGTTATCGATCCCTTTCTCATGCAAAATCCATCAGGGCAATGTTATCGATCCCTATCTCACACAAAATCTATCAGGATAATGTTATCGAACCCTTTCTCACACAAAATCCATCAGGGCAATGTTATCGATCCCATTCTCACAAAAAATCTATCAGGGCAATCTTACCATCGCTTTCTCTTACAAAATCCATCAGGGGAATGTTAGCAGCGCTTTCTCAATCACAATCCATCAGGGTATTGTTACCATCACTTTCTCACACAAAATCCATCAGGGTAATGTTACCATCACTTTCTCACACAAAATCCATCAGGGTATTGTTACCATCACTTTCTCACACAAAATCCATCAGGGCAATGTTATCGATCCCTTTCGCACACAAAATCCATCAGGGCAATGTTATCGATCCCTTTCTCACACAAAATCCATCAGGGTATTGTTACCATCACTTTCTCACACAAAATCCATCAGGGCAATGTTATCGATCCCTTTCGCACACAAAATCCATCAGGGCAATGTTACCATCGCTTTCTGACACATAATCTATCAGGGCAATGTTACTATCGCTTTCTCACACAAAATTCATCAGGGCAATGTTACCATCGCTTTCTGACACATAATCCATCAGGGCAATGTTATCGAACCCTTTCTCAAACAGAATCCATCAGGGCAATGTTATCGATCCCTTTCTCAAACAGAATCCATCAGGGCAATGTTATCGATCCCTTTCTCATACAAAAGGATAATGTTATCGAACCGTTTCTGACACAAAATCCATCAGGGCAAATTTATCGATCCCATTATCACACAAAATCCATCAGGGCAATGTTACCATTGCTTTCTCTTACAAAATGCATCAGTGGAATGATAGCTTCGATTTCTCAAACAAAATGCATCAGGGCAATGTCACCATCGCTTTCTCACCCAAAATCCATCAGGGCAATGTCACCATCGATTTCTCACAGAAAATTTATCAGGGCAATGTTACCATCGCTTTCTCACACAAAATCCATCAGGGCAATGTTATTGATCAATTTCTCACACAAAATCCATCAGGTCAATATTATCGATCCCTTTTTAGCACAAAATCCATCAGGGCAATTTTACCATCGCTTTCTCACACAAATTCCATCAGAGCAATGTTACCATCGCTTTCTCAGACAAACTACATCAGGGCAATGTTATTGATCCCTTTCTCACACAAAATCCATCAGGGCAATGTTATCGATCCCTTTCTCACACAAAATACATCAGGGCAATGTTATCGATCCCATTCTCACACATAATCTATCAGTACACTGTTACCATCGCTTTCTCTTACAAAATCCATCAGGGGAATGTTAGCATCGCTTTCTCAAACAAAATGCATCAGGGCAATGTTACCATCGCTTTCTCACACAAAATCCATCAGGGCAATGTTATTGACCATTTCTCACACAAAATCTAACACAGCAATGTTACCATCGATTTTTCTGACAAAATCCATCAGGACAATGTTACCATCGCTTTCTCACACAAAATCCATCAGGGCAATATTATTGATCCCGTTCTCAAACAAGATCCATCAGGGCAATGTTACCATCGCTTTCTCACACAAAATCCATCAGGGCAATGTTGCCATCACTTTCTCACCCAAAATCCATCAGTGCAATGTCACCATCGCTTTCTCACACAAAAGCCATCAGGGCAAGGTTATCGATTCCTTTCTCACACAAAATCTATCAGGGCAGTGTTACCATCGCTTTCTCTTTGAAAATCCATCAGGACAATGTTATCGATCGCTTTCTCACACAAAATCCATCAGGGTAATGTTATCAAACCCGTTCTCAAACAAAATCCATCAGGGCAATGTTATCGATCCCTTTCTCACACAAAATCAATCAGGATAATGTTATCGAACCGTTTCTGACACAAAATCCATCAGGGCAATTTTATCGATCCCCATCTCACACAAAATCTATCAGGGTAATGTTATCTAACCCTTTCTCACACAAAATCCATCAGGGCAATGTTATCGATCCCATTCTCACACAAAATCTGTCAGTGCAATCTTACCATCGCTTTCTCTTACAAAATCCATCAGGGGAATGTGAGCATCGCTTTCTCAAACACAATCCATCAGGGCAATGTTACCATCGCTTTCTCACACAAAATCCATCAGGGCAATGTTATCGATCCCTTTCTCACACAAAATCCATCAGGGCAATGTTATCGATCCCTTTCTCACACAAAATCCATCAGGGTAATGTTATCGATCCCTTTCTCACACAAAATCAATCAGGATAATGTTATCGAACCGTTTCTGACACAAAATCCATCAGAGCAATTTTATCGATCCCATTCTCACACAAAATCTATCAGGGCAATGTTACCATTGCTTTCACTTACAAAATCCATCAGTGGAATGTTAGCTTCGCTTTCTCAAACAAAATGCATCAGGGCAATGGTACCATCGTTTTCTCACACAAAATCCATTAGGGCAATGTTATCGAGCCATTTCTCACACAAAATCCATCAGAGCAATGTTACCATCGATTTCTCAAACAAAATCCATCAGGGAATGTTACCATCGCTTTCTCAAACAAAATCCATCAGGGAATGTTACCATCGCTTTCTCAAGCAAAATCCATCAGGGTAATTTTATCGATCAATTTCTCACACAAAATCCATCAGGGAGTGTTACCATCGCTTTCTCAAACAAAATCCATCAGGGAATGTTAGCATCGCTTTCTCAAACAAAATGCATCAGGGCAATGTTACCATCATTTTCTCAGACAAAATCCATTAGGGTAATGTTATCGAACCCTTTCTCACAAAAGATCTATCAGAGCAATGTTACCATCGCTTTTTCTAACAAAATCCATCAGGGCAATGTTATCAATCGCTTTCTCACACAAAATCCATCAGGGCAATGTTATCGATCCCTTTCTCACACAAAATCCATCAGGGCAATGTTATCGATCCCTTTCTCACTCAAAATTCATCAGGGTAATGTTATCGATCACGTTTTCACACAAAATCCATCAGGGTAATTTTATCGATGCCATTCTCACACATAAACTATCAGGGCAATGTTACCATCGCTTTCTCTTACAAATTCCATCAGGAGAGTGTTAGCATAGCTTTCTAAAACAAAATGCATCAGGGCAATGTTACCATCGTTTTCTCACACAAAATCCATCAGGGCAATGTTATCGATCTCTTTCTCACACAAAATGCACCAGAGCAATATTACCATCGCCATCTCACACAAAATCCATCATGGCATCGTTACCATCGCTTTCTCACACAAAATCTATCAGGGCAATGTTATCATCGCTTTCGAACATAAAATCCATCAGGGCAATGTTACCTAACCCTTTCTCACACAAAATCTATCAGGGCAATATTATCAATCCCTTTTTAACACAACATCCTCAGGGATATGTTACCATCGCTTTCTCAGTCAAAATCCATCAGGGCAATTTTATCGATTGCTTTCAAACACAAAATCCGTCAGGGCAGTGTTATCGATCACTTTCTCACACAAAATCCACCAGGGCAAAATTACCATCGCTATCTCACACAAAATCCATCAGGGCAATGTTACCATCGCTTTCTCACACAAAACCCATCAGGGCAATGTGTCCATCACTTTCTCACACAAAATCCATCACGGCAATGTTACCGTCGCTTTCTCACACAAAATCCATCAGGGGAATGCTATCGATCCCTTTCTCACACAAAATCTATCAGGGCAATATTATCGATCCCTTTCTCACACAAAATCCATCAGGGTAATGTTATCGAACCCTTTCTGACACAAAATCCATCAGGGCAATTTTATCGATCCCATTCTCACACAAAATCCATCAGGGCAATGTTACCATCGCTTTCTCACACAAAATCCATCAGGGCAATGTTATCGTTAGCTTTCCCACACAAAATCCATCAGGGCAATGTTATCGATCACTTTCTCATACAAAATCCACCAGGGTAATATTACCATCGCTATCTCACAGAAAATCCATAACGGCAATGTTATCGATCGCTTTCTCACACAAAATCCATCAGGGCAATGTTATCAATCCCTTTCTCACACAAAATTATTCAGGATAATGTTATCGAACCGTTTCTGACACAAAATCTATCAGGGCAATGTTACCATCGCTTTCTCTTACAAAATCCATCAGTGGAATGTTAGCATCGCTTTCTCAAACAAAATGCATCAGGGCAATGTTACCATCGATTTCTCAAACAAAATCCATCAGGGAATGTTACCATCGCTTTCTCAAACAAAATCCATCAGGGAATGTTACCATCGCTTTCTCAAGCAAAATCCATCAGGGCAATTTTATCGATCACTTTCACACACAAAATCCTCCAGGGCAATATTACCATCGCTATCTCACACAAAATCCATAAAGGCAATGTTATCGATCGCTTTCTCACACAAAATCCATCAGGGCAATGTTATCAATCCCTTTCTCATACAAAATCATTCAGGATAATGTTATCGAACCGTTTCTGACACAAAATTTATCAGGGCAATGTTACCATTGCTTTCTCTTACAAAAATTTATCAGTGGAATGTTAGCATCGCTTTCTCAAACAAAATGCATCAGGGCAATGTTACCATCGTTTTCTCAGACAAAATAAATTAGGGTAATGCTATCGAACCCTTTCTCACAAAAAATCTATGAGAGCAATGTTACCATCGCTTTCTCTAACAAAATCCATCAGGACAATGTTGCCATCACTTTCTCACACAAATTCTATTAGAGCAATGTTACCATCGCTTTCTCAGATAAACTCCATTAGGGCAAAGTTATCGATCCCTTTCTCATGCAAAATCCATCAGGGCAATGTTATCATCGCTTTCTCACACAAAATCCATCAGGGGAATGTTATCGATCCCTTTCACACACAAAATCCATCAGGGTAATGTTATCGAACCCGTTCTCAAACAAAATCCATCAGGGCAATGTTATCGATCCCCTTCTCACACAAAATCAATCAGGATAAATTTATCGAACCGTTTCTGACACAAAATCCAAAAGAGCAAATTTATCGATCCCATTCTCACACAAAATCTATCAGGGCAATGTTACCATTGCTTTCTCTTACAAAATCCATCAGTGGAATGTTAGCTTCGCTTTCTCAAACAAAATGCATCAGGGCAATGGCACCATCGTTTTCTCACACAAAATCCATTAGGGCAATGTTATCGAGCCATTTCTCACACAAAATCCGTCAGGGAATGTTACCATCGCTTTCTCAAACAAAATCCATCAGGGAATGTTACCATCGCTTTCTCAAGCAAAATCCTTCAGGGTAATTTTATCGATCAATTTCTCACACAAAATCCATCAGGGCAATGTTACCATCGCTTTCTTACACAAAATCGATTAGGGCAATGTTATCGAACCCTTTCTCACACAAAATCTAAGAGAGCAATGTTACCATCGCTTTCTCACACAAAATCCATCAGGGCAATGTTATTGATCCCGTTCTCAAACAAGATCCATCTGGGCAATGTTACCATCGCTTTCTCACACAAAATCCATCAGGGAATGTTACCATCCCTTTCTCACACAAAATCCATCAGGGTAATGTTATCGATCCCATTCTCACACAAAATCTATCAGTACAATGTTACCATCGCTTTCTCTTACAAAATCCATCAGGGGAATGTTAGCATCGCTTTCTCAAACAAAATGCATCAGGGCAATGTTACCATCGTTTTCTCACACAAAATCGATTAGGGCAATGTTATCGAACCCTTTCTCACACAAAATCTAACAGAGCAATGTTGCCATCGCTTTCTCACACAAAATCCATCAGGGCAATGTTATCATCGCTTTCGAACATAAAATCCATCAGGGCAATGTTACCTAACCCTTTCTCACACAAAATTTATCAGGGCAATATTATCAATCCCTTTTTAACACAACATCCTCAGGGATATGTTACCATCGCTTTCTCAGTCAAAATCCATCAGGGCAATTTTATCGATTGCTTTCAAACACAAAATCCGTCAGGGCAATGTTATCGATCACCTTCTCACACAAAATCCACCAGGGCAAAATTACCATCGCTATCTCACACAAAATCCATCAGGGCAATGTGTCCATCACTTTCTCACACAAAATCCATCACGGCAATGTTACCATCGCTTTCTCACACATAATCCATCAGGGGAATGCTATCGATCCCTTTCTCACTCAAAATCCATCAGGGCAATATTATCGATCCCTTTCTCACACAAAATCCATCAGGGTAATGTTATCGAACCCTTTCTGACACAAAATCCATCAGGGCAATGTTATTGATCCCATTCTCACACAAAATCTATCAGGGCAATGTTACCATCGCTTTCGCACACAAAATCCATCAGGGCAATGTTATCGATCACTTTCTCATACAAAATCCACCAGGGCAATATTACCATCGCTATCTCACAGAAAATCCATAACTGCAATGTTATCGATCGCTTTCTCACACAAAATCCATCAGGGCAATTTTATCGATCACTTTCACACACAAAATCCACCAGGGCAATATTACCATTGCTATCTCACACAAAATCCATAAGGGCAATGTTATCGATCGCTTTCTCACACAAAATCCATCAGGGCAATGTTATCAATCCCTTTCTCATACAAAATCATTCAGGATAATGTTATCGAACCGTTTCTGACACAAAATCTATCAGGGCAATGTTACCATTGCTTTCTCTTACAAAAATTTATCAGTGGAATGTTAGCATCGCTTTCTCAAACAAAATGCATCAGGGCAATGTTACCATCGTTTTCTCAGACAAAATAAATTAGGGTAATGTTATCGAACCCTTTCTCACAAAAAATCTATCAGAGCAATGTTACCATCGCTTTCTCTAACAAAATCCATCAGGACAATGTTGGCATCACTTTCTCACACAAATTCCATTAGAGCAATGTTACCATCGCTTTCTCAGATAAACTCCATTAGGGCAAAGTTATCGATCCCTTTCTCATGCAAAATCCATCAGGGCAATGTTATCATCGCTTTCTCACACAAAATCCATCAGGGGAATGTTATCGATCCCTTTCACACACAAAATCCATCAGGGTAATGTTATCGAACCCGTTCTCAAACAAAATCCATCAGGGCAATGTTATCGATCCCCTTGTCACACAAAATCAATCAGGATAATGTTATCGAACCGTTTCTGACACAAAATCCAACAGAGCAATTTTATCGATCCCATTCTCACACAAAATCTATCAGGGCAATGTTACCATTGCTTTCTCTTACAAAATCCATCAGTGGAATGTTAGCTTCGCTTTCTCAAACAAAATGCATCAGGGCAATGGCACCATCGTTTTCTCACACAAAATCCATTAGGGCAATGTTATCGAGCCATTTCTCACACAAAATCCGTCAGGGAATGTTACCATCGCTTTCTCAAACAAAATCCATCAGGGAATGTTACCATCGCTTTCTCAAGCAAAATCCTTCAGGGTAATTTTATCGATCAATTTCTCACACAAAATCCATCAGGGCAATGTTACCATCGCTTTCTTACACAAAATCGATTAGGGCAATGTTATCGAACCCTTTCTCACACAAAATCTAACAGAGCAATGTTACCATCGCTTTCTCACACAAAATCCATCAGGGCAATGTTATTGATTCCGTTCTCAAACAAGATCCATCTGGGCAATGTTACCATCGCTTTCTCACACAAAATCCATCAGGGCAATGTTACCATCACTTTCTCACACAAATCCATCAGGGCAATATTACCATCGCTTTCTCACCCAAAATCCATCAGGGCAATGTTATCGATCCCTTTCTCACACAAAATCTATCAGGGCTATGTTATCGATCTCTTTCTCACACAAAATCATTCAGGATAATGTTATTGAACCATTTCTCACACAAAATCTATCAGGGCAATGTTACCATCGCTTTCTCTTACAAAATCCATCAGTGGAATGTTAGCATCGCTTTCTCAAACAAAATGCATCAGGGCAATGTTACCATCGTTTTCTCAGACAAAATCCATTAGGATAATGTTATCGAACCCTTTCTCACAAAAGATCTATCAGAGCAATGTTACCATCGCTTTTTCAAACAAAATAGATTAGGGTAATGTTACCATCGCTTTCTCACACAAAATTCATCAGGACAATGTTACCATCACTTTCTCACACAAATCCATCACGGCAATGTTACCATCACTTTCTCACACAAACACCATCAGGGCATTGTTTTCGATCGCTTTCTCACACAAAATCCATCGGGGCAAGGTTATCAATCCCTTTCTCACACAAAATCTATCAGGGCAATGTTACCATCGCTTTCTCTTAGAAAATCCATCAGGACAATGTTAACGATCGCATTCTCACATAAAATCCATCAGGGCAATGTTATCGATCACTTTCTCACACAAAATCCATCAGGGCAATGCTATCGCTCGCTTTCTCACACAATATCCATCAGGACAATGTTACCATCACTTTCTCACACAAACACCATCAGGGCATTGGTTTCGATCGCTTTCTCACACAAAATCCATCGGGGCAAGGTTATCGATCCCTTTCTCACACAAAATCTATCAGGGCAATGTTACCATCGCTTTCTCTTAGAAAATCCATCAGGACAATGTTATCGATCGCATTCTCACACAAAATCCATCAGGGCAATGTTATCGATCACTTTCTCACACAAAATCCATCAGGGCAATGTTATCGTTTGCTTTCTCACACAAAATCCATGCAGGGCAATGTTATCGATCACTTTCTCACACAAAATCCACCAGGGCAATATTACCATCACTATCTGATACAAAATCCATCAGGGCATCGTTACCATCGCTTTCTCACACATAACCCGTCAGGGCAATGTTATCGATCCCTTTCTCACACCAAATGCATCAGGGTAATGTTATCGAACACATTCTGACACAAAATCCATCAGGGAAATGTTACCATCGCTTTCACACACAAAATCCATCAAGGCAATGTTCTCGATCCCTTTCTCACACAAGATCCATCAGGGCAATGTTATCGATCCCTTTCTCACGCAAAATCCATCAGGGTAATGTTATCGAACACTTTCTCACACAAAGTCCATCAGGGTAATGTTATCGATCCCATTCTCACACAAAATCTATCAGGGCAATGTTACCATCGCTTTCTCTTACAAATTCCATTAGGGGAGTGTTAGCATAGCTTTCTAAAACAAAATGCATCAGGGCAATGTTACCATCGTTTTCTCACACAAAATCCATTAGGGCAATGTTATCGATCTCTTTCTCACACAAAATCCATCACGGCAATGTTACCATCGCTTTCTCACACATAATCCATCAGGGGAATGCTATCGATCCCTTTCTCACTCAAAATCCATCAGGGCAATATTATCGATCCCTTTCTCACACAAAATCCATCAGGGTAATGTTATCGAACCCTTTCTGACACAAAATCCATCAGGGCAATGTTATTGATCCCATTCTCACACAAAATCTATCAGGGCAATGTTACCATCGCTTTCGCACACAAAATCCATCAGGGCAATGTTATCGATCACTTTCTCATACAAAATCCACCAGGGCAATATTACCATCGCTATCTCACAGAAAATCCATAACTGCAATGTTATCGATCGCTTTCTCACACAAAATCCATCAGGGCAATTTTATCGATCACTTTCACACACAAAATCCACCAGGGCAATATTACCATTGCTATCTCACACAAAATCCATAAGGGCAATGTTATCGATCGCTTTCTCACACAAAATCCATCAGGGCAATGTTATCAATCCCTTTCTCATACAAAATCATTCAGGATAATGTTATCGAACCGTTTCTGACACAAAATCTATCAGGGCAATGTTACCATTGCTTTCTCTTACAAAAATTTATCAGTGGAATGTTAGCATCGCTTTCTCAAACAAAATGCATCAGGGCAATGTTACCATCGTTTTCTCAGACAAAATAAATTAGGGTAATGTTATCGAACCCTTTCTCACAAAAAATCTATCAGAGCAATGTTACCATCGCTTTCTCTAACAAAATCCATCAGGACAATGTTGGCATCACTTTCTCACACAAATTCCATTAGAGCAATGTTACCATCGCTTTCTCAGATAAACTCCATTAGGGCAAAGTTATCGATCCCTTTCTCATGCAAAATCCATCAGGGCAATGTTATCATCGCTTTCTCACACAAAATCCATCAGGGGAATGTTATCGATCCCTTTCACACACAAAATCCATCAGGGTAATGTTATCGAACCCGTTCTCAAACAAAATCCATCAGGGCAATGTTATCGATCCCCTTGTCACACAAAATCAATCAGGATAATGTTATCGAACCGTTTCTGACACAAAATCCAACAGAGCAATTTTATCGATCCCATTCTCACACAAAATCTATCAGGGCAATGTTACCATTGCTTTCTCTTACAAAATCCATCAGTGGAATGTTAGCTTCGCTTTCTCAAACAAAATGCATCAGGGCAATGGCACCATCGTTTTCTCACACAAAATCCATTAGGGCAATGTTATCGAGCCATTTCTCACACAAAATCCGTCAGGGAATGTTACCATCGCTTTCTCAAACAAAATCCATCAGGGAATGTTACCATCGCTTTCTCAAGCAAAATCCTTCAGGGTAATTTTATCGATCAATTTCTCACACAAAATCCATCAGGGCAATGTTACCATCGCTTTCTTACACAAAATCGATTAGGGCAATGTTATCGAACCCTTTCTCACACAAAATCTAACAGAGCAATGTTACCATCGCTTTCTCACACAAAATCCATCAGGGCAATGTTATTGATTCCGTTCTCAAACAAGATCCATCTGGGCAATGTTACCATCGCTTTCTCACACAAAATCCATCAGGGCAATGTTACCATCACTTTCTCACACAAATCCATCAGGGCAATATTACCATCGCTTTCTCACCCAAAATCCATCAGGGCAATGTTATCGATCCCTTTCTCACACAAAATCTATCAGGGCTATGTTATCGATCTCTTTCTCACACAAAATCATTCAGGATAATGTTATTGAACCATTTCTCACACAAAATCTATCAGGGCAATGTTACCATCGCTTTCTCTTACAAAATCCATCAGTGGAATGTTAGCATCGCTTTCTCAAACAAAATGCATCAGGGCAATGTTACCATCGTTTTCTCAGACAAAATCCATTAGGATAATGTTATCGAACCCTTTCTCACAAAAGATCTATCAGAGCAATGTTACCATCGCTTTTTCAAACAAAATAGATTAGGGTAATGTTACCATCGCTTTCTCACACAAAATTCATCAGGACAATGTTACCATCACTTTCTCACACAAATCCATCACGGCAATGTTACCATCACTTTCTCACACAAACACCATCAGGGCATTGTTTTCGATCGCTTTCTCACACAAAATCCATCGGGGCAAGGTTATCAATCCCTTTCTCACACAAAATCTATCAGGGCAATGTTACCATCGCTTTCTCTTAGAAAATCCATCAGGACAATGTTAACGATCGCATTCTCACATAAAATCCATCAGGGCAATGTTATCGATCACTTTCTCACACAAAATCCATCAGGGCAATGCTATCGCTCGCTTTCTCACACAATATCCATCAGGACAATGTTACCATCACTTTCTCACACAAACACCATCAGGGCATTGGTTTCGATCGCTTTCTCACACAAAATCCATCGGGGCAAGGTTATCGATCCCTTTCTCACACAAAATCTATCAGGGCAATGTTACCATCGCTTTCTCTTAGAAAATCCATCAGGACAATGTTATCGATCGCATTCTCACACAAAATCCATCAGGGCAATGTTATCGATCACTTTCTCACACAAAATCCATCAGGGCAATGTTATCGTTTGCTTTCTCACACAAAATCCATGCAGGGCAATGTTATCGATCACTTTCTCACACAAAATCCACCAGGGCAATATTACCATCACTATCTGATACAAAATCCATCAGGGCATCGTTACCATCGCTTTCTCACACATAACCCGTCAGGGCAATGTTATCGATCCCTTTCTCACACCAAATGCATCAGGGTAATGTTATCGAACACATTCTGACACAAAATCCATCAGGGAAATGTTACCATCGCTTTCACACACAAAATCCATCAAGGCAATGTTCTCGATCCCTTTCTCACACAAGATCCATCAGGGCAATGTTATCGATCCCTTTCTCACGCAAAATCCATCAGGGTAATGTTATCGAACACTTTCTCACACAAAGTCCATCAGGGTAATGTTATCGATCCCATTCTCACACAAAATCTATCAGGGCAATGTTACCATCGCTTTCTCTTACAAATTCCATTAGGGGAGTGTTAGCATAGCTTTCTAAAACAAAATGCATCAGGGCAATGTTACCATCGTTTTCTCACACAAAATCCATTAGGGCAATGTTATCGATCTCTTTCTCACACAAAATGCACCAGGGCAATATTACCATCGCTTTCTCTAACAAAATCCATCAGGGCAAAGTTATCGATCACTTTCTCATACAAAATCCACCAGGGCAATATTATCATCGCTATCTCACACAAAATCCATAAGGGCAATGTTACCATCGCTTTCTCACATAAAATCCATCAGGGCAATGTTACCTAACCCTTTCTCACAAAAAAACTATCAGGGCAATATTATCGATCCCTTTTTAACACAAAATCCATCAGGGCAATGTTATCGATCCCTTTCTCACACAAAATACATCAGGGCAATGTTATCGATCCCTTTCTCACACAAAATCATTCAGGATAATGTTATCGAACTGTTTCTGACACAAAATCTATCAGGGCAATGTTACCATCGCTTTCTCTTACAAAATCCATCAGTGGAATGTTAGCAACGCTTTCTCAAACAAAATGCATCAGGGTAATGTTACCATCGTTTTCTCAGACAAAATCCATTAGGGTAATGTTATCGATCCTTTTCTCACAAAAAATCTATCAGAGCAATGTTACCATCGCTTTCTCTAACAAAATCCATCATGACAATGTTACCATCGCTTTTTCACACAAAATACATGAGGGCAATGTCATTGATACCTTTCTGAAACAAAATTCATCAGGTCAATGTTACCATCGCTTTCTCACACAAAATGCATCAGGGCAATGTTACCATCACTTTCTCACACAAATCCATTAGGGCAATGTTACCAACACTTTCACACACAAACACCATCAGGGCAATGTTTTCGATCGCTTTCTCACACAAAATCCATCGGGGCAAGGTTATCGATCCCTTTCTCACACAAAATCCATCAGGGCAATGTTATCGATCCCTTTCTCACACAAAATCTATCAGAGCAATGTTACCATCGCTTTCTCACACAAAATCCATCTGGACAATGTTACCATCACTTTCTCACACAAATCCATCAGGGCAATGTTACCATCACTTTCTCACACAAACACCATTAGGGCAATGTTATCGATCCCTTTCTCACACAAAATCCATCAGGGCAATGTTATCGATCCCTTTCTCACACAAAATCTATCAGGGCAATGATACCATCGCTTTTTCTTAGAAAATCCATCAGGACAATGTTATGGATCGCATTCTCACACAAAATCCATCAGGGCAATGTTATCTATCACTTTCTCACAAAAAATCCACCAGGGCAATATTACCATCACTATCTGATACAAAAGCCATCAGGGCATCGTTACCATCGCTTTCTCACACATAATCCGTCAGGGCAATGTTACCATCGCTTTCTCACAAAAAATGCATCAGGGCAGTGTTATCGATCCTTTGCACACAAAATCCATCAGGGCAATGTTAACAATCACTTTCTCACACCAAATGCATCAGGGAAATGTTATCGAACACATTCTGACACAAAATCCATTAGGGCAATGTTACCATCGCTTTCTCACATAAAATCCATCAGGGCAATGTTAGCATCGCTTTCCACACAAAATCCATCAGGGCAATGCTATCGATCGCTTTCTCACAGAAAATCACTCAGGGCAATGTTATCATCACTTTTTCACACAGAATACCTCAGGGCAATGTTATCAATTGCTTTCTCACACAAAATCTATCACAGCAATGTTATCGATTACTTTCTCACACAGAATCCACCAGGGCAATGTTATCATCGCTTTCTCACACAAAATCCATCAAGGCAATATTACCATCGCTTTCTCACATTAAATCCATCAGGGCAATGTTACCATCGCTTTCTCACACAAAATCCATCAGGGCAATTTTATCGATAACTTTCTCACATAAAATTCATCAGGGCAATGTTACCGATCCCTTTCTCACACAAGATCCAACAGGACAATGTTACCAATGCTTTTTGACACAAAATACATCATGGCAATGTTATCGATCCCTGTCTCACAGAAAATCACTCAGGGCAATGTTACCATCGCTTTCTCACACAAAATCCATCTGGGCAATTTTATCGATCCCTTTCTCACACAAAATCCATCAGGGCAATGTTATCGATCCCTTTCTCACACAAAATCCATTAGGGCAATGTTATCGATCGCTTTCTCACACAAAATTCATCAGGGCAATTTTATCGATCCCTTTCTCACACAAAATCTAACAGGGCAATGTTACCATCGCTTTCTCACACAAAATCCATCAGGGCAATGTTACCATCGCTTTCTCACATAAATCTGGCAGGGCAATGTTATCGATCGCTTTCCCACATAAAATCCATCAGGGCAATGTTATCAAATGCTTTCTCACACAAAATCTATCTCAGCAATGTTATCGATCCCTTTCTCACACAAAATCCACCAGGGCAATGATACCATCGCTTTCTCAAACAAGATCCATCCGGGCAATGTTACCAATCCCTTTCTCACAGAAAATCCATCAGTGCAGTGTTGTCGATCCCTTTCTCACACAACGTCCATCAGCGCAATGTTACCATTGCTTTCTCACATAAATCCAGCAGGGCAATGTTACCATCGCTTTCTTGCACAGAATCCATCAGGGCAATGTTATCATCGCTTTGTCACACAAAATCCATCAGGGCAATGTTACCATCGCTGTCTCACACAAAATCCATCAGGGCAATGTCAGCATCGCTTTCTCAAACAAATTCCATCAGGGGAATGTTACCATCGCTTTCTCACGTAAAATCCATCAGGGTAATTTTATCGATCCCTTTCTCACACAAAATCTATCAGGGCAATGTTACCATTGCATTCTCACACAAAATGCAGCAGGGCAATGTTATCGATCGCTTTCTCACACAAAATCCATCAGGGCAATGTTACCATCACTTTCTCACACAAAATCCATCAGGGCAATTTTATCGATAACTTTCTCACATAAAATTCATCAGGGCAATGTTACCGATCCCTTTCTCACACAAGATCCAACAGGACAATGTTACCAATGCTTTTTGACACAAAATACATCATGGCAATGTTATCGATCCCTGTCTCACAGAAAATCACTCAGGGCAATGTTACCATCGCTTTCTCACACAAAATCCATCTGGGCAATTTTATCGATCCCTTTCTCACACAAAATCCATCAGGGCAATGTTATCGATCGCTTTCTCACACAAAATCCATCAGGGCAATTTTATCGATCCCTTTCTCACACAAAATCTAAGAGGGCAATCTTACCATCGCATTCTCACACAAAATCCAGCAGGGCAAAGTTATCGATTGCTTTCTCACACTAAATACATCAGAGCAATGTTATCGATTGCTTTCTCACACAAAATCTGTCAGGGCAATGTTATCGATCCCTTTCCTACACAAAATCCATCAGGGCAATGTTACCATCGCTTTCACTTACAAAATCCATCAGGACAGGTTTACCATCACATTCTCACACAAAATCCATCAGGGCAATGTTACCGATCACTTTCTTACACAAAATCCATCAGGGCAATGGTATCGATCACTCTCTCACACAAAATACATCTGGGCAATGTTATCGATCCCTATCTCACACAAAAGCCATCAGGGCAATGTTACCATCGCTTTCTCACACAAAATCCATCAGGGTAATGTTACCATCGCTTTCTCACACAGAATGCATCAGGGCAATGTAATCATCACTTTCTCACACAAAATCCATCAGGGCAATGTTATCGATCGCTTTCTCACACAAAATCCATCAGGGCAATGTTACCATCGCTTTCACTTACAAAATCCATCAGGACAATGTTACCATCACTTTCTCACACAAAATCCACCAGGGCAATATTACCATCGCTTTCTCACACAAAATCCATCAGGGCAATGTTACCATCACTTTCTCACTCAAAATCCATCAGGGCAATGTTACCATCGCTTTCTCACATAAAATCCATCAGGGCAATGTTATCGATCCCTTTCTCACACAAAATCTATCAGGGCAATGTTACCATCGCTTTCTCACACAAAATCCAGCGGAGTAATATTATCGATCGCTTTCTGACAGAAAATCCATCAGGGCAATGTTACCATCGCTTTCTCACACAAAATCCATCAGGGCAATGTTACCATCGCTTTCACTTACAAAATCCATCAAGACAGTGTTACCATCACATTCTCACACAAAATCCATCAGGGCAATGGTATCGATCCCTTTCTCACACAAAATGCATCAGGGCAATGTTACCATCGCTTTCTCACACAAAATCCATCAGAGTAATGTTACCATCTCTTTCTCACACAGGATGCATCAGGGCAATGTAATCATCACTTTCTCACACAAAATCCATCAGGGCAATTTTATCGATCGCTTTCTCACACAAATCCATCAGGGCAATGTTCCATCGCTTTCACTTACAAAATCCATGAGGACAATGTTACCATCACTTTCTCACACAAAATCCACCTTGGCAATATTACCATCGCTTTCTCACACAAAATCCATCAGGGCAATGTTACCATCACTTTCCCACATAAAATCCATCAGGGCAATGTTATCAATTGCTTTCTCACACAAAATCTATCACAGCAATGTTATAGATCCCTTTCTCACACAGAATCCATTGGGCAATGTTACCATCGCTTTCTCACACAAAATCCATCTGGGCAATTTTATCGATCCCTTTCTCACACAAAATCCATCGGGCAATGTTATCGTTCGCTTTCTCACATAAAATCCATCAGGGCAATGTTAGCATCGCTTTCTCAAACAAATTCCATCAGCGGAATGTTACCATCGCTTTCTCACGTAAAATCAATCAGGGCAATTTTATCGATCCCTTTCTCACACAAAATCCATCAGGGCAATGTTACCAACGCTTTTGACACAAACTACATCATGGCAATGTTATCGATCACTTTCCACACAAAATCCATCAGGGCAATGTGATCGATCCCTGTCTCACACAAAATACATCAGAGCAATGTTACCATCGCTTTCTCACACAAAATCCATCATGGCAATGTTATCGATCGCTTTCTCACAGAAAATCACTCAGGGCAATGTTACCATCACTTTTTCACACAGAATCCATCAGGGCAATGTTATCAATTGCTTTCTCACACAAAATCTATCACAGCAATGTTATCGATCCCTTTCTCACACAGAATCCATCAGGGCAATATTACCATCGCTTTCTCGCATTAAATCCATCAGGGCAATGTTACCATCGCTTTCTCACACAAAATCCATCAGGGCAATGTTACCATCGCTTTCTCACACAAAATCCATCTGGGCAATTTTATCGATCCCTTTCTCACACAAAATCCATCAGGGCAATGTTATCGATCGCTTTCTCACACAAAATTCATCAGGGCAATTTTATCGATCCCTTTCTCACACAAAATACATCAGGGCAATGTTACCATCGCTTTCACACACAAAATCCATAAGAGCAATGTTACCATCGCTTTCTCACATAAATCCGGCAGGGCAATGTTATCGATCGCTTTCGCACATAAAATCCATTAGGGCAATGTTATCACTTGCTTTCTCACACAAAATCTATCACAGCAATGTTATCGATCCCTTTCTCACACAAAATCCATCAGGGCAATGTTATCAATTGCTTTCTCACACAAAATCCATCAGTGCAATTTTATCGATCACTTTCTCACATAAAATTCATCAGGGCAATGTTACCGATCCCTTTCTCACACAAGATCCAACAGGGACATGTTATCGATCAATTTCTCCCACAAAATCGATCAGTGCAATGTTATCGATCGCTTTCTCACATAAAATCCATCAGGGCAATGTTATCAATTGCTTACTCACACAAAATCTATCTCAGCAATGTTACCGATCCCTTTCTCACACAAAATCCATCAGGGCAATGTTACCAACGCTTTTTAACACAAAATATATCATGGCAATGTTATCGATCCCTGTCTCACAGAAAATCACTAAGGGCAATGTTACCATCACTTTGTCACACAGAATCCATCAGAATAATGTTATCATCGCTTTCTCACACAAAATCCATCAGGGCAATATTACCATCGCTTTCTCACATTAAATCCATCTTGGCAATGTTACCATCGCTTTCTCAGACAAAATCCATCAGGGCAATGTTATCGATCCCTTTCTCACACAAAATCCATCAGGGCAATGTTACCATCGCTTTCTCACATAAAATCCATCTGGGCAATTTTATCGATCCCTTTCTCACACAAAATCTAACAGGGCAATGTTACCATCGCTTTCTCACACAAAATCCATCAGGGCAATGTTACCATCGCTTTCTCACATAAATCCGGCAGGGCAATGTTATCGATCGCTTTCCCACATAAAATCCATCAGGGCAATGTTACCGATCATTTTCTTACTCAAAATCCATCAGGGCAATGGTATCGATCCCTCTCTCACACAAAATCCATCTGGGCAATGTTATCGATCCCTTTCTCACACAAAAGCCATCAGGGCAATGTTACCATCGCTTTCTCACACAAAATCCATCAGGCTAATGTTACCATCGCTTTCTCACACAAATCCATCAGGGCAATGTTACCATCGCTTTCACTTACAAAATCCATCACGACAATGTTACCATCACTTTCTCACACAAAATGCACCAGGGCAATATTACCATCGCTTCTTCACACAAAATCCATCAGGGCAATGTTACCATCACTTTCTCACACAAAATCCATCAGGGCAATGTTACCATCAGTTTCTCACATAAATCCGGCAGGGCAATGTTATCAAATGCTTTCTCACACAAAATCTATCACAGCAATGTTATAGATCCCTTTCTCACACAGAATCCATCAGGGCAACGTTATCATTGCTTTCTCACACAAAATCCATCAGGGCAATGTTACCATCGCTTTCTCACATTAATCTGGCAGGGCAATGTTATCAATCGCTTTCCCACATAAAATCCATCAGGGCAATGTTATCAATTGCTTTCTCACACAAAATCTATCACAGCAATATTATCGATCCCTTTCTCACACAGAATCCATCAGGGCAATGTTACCACCGCTTTCTCACACAAAATCCATCTGGGCAATTTTATCGATCCCTTTCTCACAAAAAATCCATCAGGGCAATGTTATCGATAGCTTGCTCACACAAAATCCATCAGGGAAATTTTATCGATCTCTTTCTCACACAAAATCTAACAGGGCAATGTTACCATCACATTCTCACACAAAATCCAGGAGGGCAATGTTATCGATTGCTTTCTCACACTAAAAACATCAGAGCAATGTAATCGATTGCTTTCTCACACAAAATCTGTCAGGGCAATGTTATCGATCCCTTTCTCACACAAAATCCATCAGGGCAATGTTACCATCGCTTTATCAGTCAAAATCGATCAGGGCAATGTTATCGATCCCTCTCTCACACAAAATCCATCAGGGCAATGTTACCATCGCTTTCACTTACAAAATCCATCAGGACAATGTTACCATCACTTTCTCACACAAAATCCACCAGGGCAATATTACCATCGCTTTCTCACACAAAATCCATCAGGGCAATGTTACCATCACTTTCTCACTCAAAATCCATCAGGGCAATGTTACCATCGCTTTCTCACATAAAATCCATCAGGGCAATGTTATCGATCCCTTTCTCACACAAAATCTATCAGGGCAATGTTACCATCGCTTTCTCACACAAAATCCAGCGGAGTAATATTATCGATCGCTTTCTGACAGAAAATCCATCAGGGCAATGTTACCATCGCTTTCTCACACAAAATCCATCAGGGCAATGTTACCATCGCTTTCACTTACAAAATCCATCAAGACAGTGTTACCATCACATTCTCACACAAAATCCATCAGGGCAATGGTATCGATCCCTTTCTCACACAAAATGCATCAGGGCAATGTTACCATCGCTTTCTCACACAAAATCCATCAGAGTAATGTTACCATCGCTTTCTCACACAGGATGCATCAGGGCAATGTAATCATCACTTTCTCACACAAAATCCATCAGGGCAATTTTATCGATCGCTTTCTCACACAAATCCATCAGGGCAATGTTCCATCGCTTTCACTTACAAAATCCATGAGGACAATGTTACCATCACTTTCTCACACAAAATCCACCTTGGCA
The DNA here is from genome assembly GCF_030028105.1 of Mobula birostris. Lineage (NCBI taxonomy): Eukaryota > Metazoa > Chordata > Chondrichthyes > Myliobatiformes > Myliobatidae > Mobula > Mobula birostris. The sequence goes on from NC_092379.1 coordinate 32,905,077, forward strand.
ATATTACCATCGCTTTCTCACACAAAATCCATCAGGGCAATGTTACCATCACTTTCCCACATAAAATCCATCAGGGCAATGTTATCAATTGCTTTCTCACACAAAATCTATCACAGCAATGTTATAGATCCCTTTCTCACACAGAATCCATTGGGCAATGTTACCATCGCTTTCTCACACAAAATCCATCTGGGCAATTTTATCGATCCCTTTCTCACACAAAATCCATCGGGCAATGTTATCGTTCGCTTTCTCACATAAAATCCATCAGGGCAATGTTAGCATCGCTTTCTCAAACAAATTCCATCAGCGGAATGTTACCATCGCTTTCTCACGTAAAATCAATCAGGGCAATTTTATCGATCCCTTTCTCACACAAAATCCATCAGGGCAATGTTACCAACGCTTTTGACACAAACTACATCATGGCAATGTTATCGATCACTTTCCACACAAAATCCATCAGGGCAATGTGATCGATCCCTGTCTCACACAAAATACATCAGAGCAATGTTACCATCGCTTTCTCACACAAAATCCATCATGGCAATGTTATCGATCGCTTTCTCACAGAAAATCACTCAGGGCAATGTTACCATCACTTTTTCACACAGAATCCATCAGGGCAATGTTATCAATTGCTTTCTCACACAAAATCTATCACAGCAATGTTATCGATCCCTTTCTCACACAGAATCCATCAGGGCAATATTACCATCGCTTTCTCGCATTAAATCCATCAGGGCAATGTTACCATCGCTTTCTCACACAAAATCCATCAGGGCAATGTTACCATCGCTTTCTCACACAAAATCCATCTGGGCAATTTTATCGATCCCTTTCTCACACAAAATCCATCAGGGCAATGTTATCGATCGCTTTCTCACACAAAATTCATCAGGGCAATTTTATCGATCCCTTTCTCACACAAAATACATCAGGGCAATGTTACCATCGCTTTCTCACACAAAATCCATAAGAGCAATGTTACCATCGCTTTCTCACATAAATCCGGCAGGGCAATGTTATCGATCGCTTTCGCACATAAAATCCATTAGGGCAATGTTATCACTTGCTTTCTCACACAAAATCTATCACAGCAATGTTATCGATCCCTTTCTCACACAAAATCCATCAGGGCAATGTTATCAATTGCTTTCTCACACAAAATCCATCAGTGCAATTTTATCGATCACTTTCTCACATAAAATTCATCAGGGCAATGTTACCGATCCCTTTCTCACACAAGATCCAACAGGGACATGTTATCGATCAATTTCTCCCACAAAATCGATCAGTGCAATGTTATCGATCGCTTTCTCACATAAAATCCATCAGGGCAATGTTATCAATTGCTTACTCACACAAAATCTATCTCAGCAATGTTACCGATCCCTTTCTCACACAAAATCCATCAGGGCAATGTTACCAACGCTTTTTAACACAAAATATATCATGGCAATGTTATCGATCCCTGTCTCACAGAAAATCACTAAGGGCAATGTTACCATCACTTTGTCACACAGAATCCATCAGAATAATGTTATCATCGCTTTCTCACACAAAATCCATCAGGGCAATATTACCATCGCTTTCTCACATTAAATCCATCTTGGCAATGTTACCATCGCTTTCTCACACAAAATCCATCAGGGCAATGTTACCATCGCTTTCTCAGACAAAATCCATCAGGGCAATGTTATCGATCCCTTTCTCACACAAAATCCATCAGGGCAATGTTATGGATCGCTTTCTCACATAAAATCCATCTGGGCAATTTTATCGATCCCTTTCTCACACAAAATCTAACAGGGCAATGTTACCATCGCTTTCTCACACAAAATCCATCAGGGCAATGTTACCATCGCTTTCTCACATAAATCCGGCAGGGCAATGTTATCGATCGCTTTCCCACATAAAATCCATCAGGGCAATGTTACCGATCATTTTCTTACTCAAAATCCATCAGGGCAATGGTATCGATCCCTCTCTCACACAAAATCCATCTGGGCAATGTTATCGATCCCTTTCTCACACAAAAGCCATCAGGGCAATGTTACCATCGCTTTCTCACACAAAATCCATCAGGCTAATGTTACCATCGCTTTCTCACACAAATCCATCAGGGCAATGTTACCATCGCTTTCACTTACAAAATCCATCACGACAATGTTACCATCACTTTCTCACACAAAATGCACCAGGGCAATATTACCATCGCTTCTTCACACAAAATCCATCAGGGCAATGTTACCATCACTTTCTCACACAAAATCCATCAGGGCAATGTTACCATCAGTTTCTCACATAAATCCGGCAGGGCAATGTTATCAAATGCTTTCTCACACAAAATCTATCACAGCAATGTTATAGATCCCTTTCTCACACAGAATCCATCAGGGCAACGTTATCATTGCTTTCTCACACAAAATCCATCAGGGCAATGTTACCATCGCTTTCTCACATTAATCTGGCAGGGCAATGTTATCAATCGCTTTCCCACATAAAATCCATCAGGGCAATGTTATCAATTGCTTTCTCACACAAAATCTATCACAGCAATATTATCGATCCCTTTCTCACACAGAATCCATCAGGGCAATGTTACCACCGCTTTCTCACACAAAATCCATCTGGGCAATTTTATCGATCCCTTTCTCACAAAAAATCCATCAGGGCAATGTTATCGATAGCTTGCTCACACAAAATCCATCAGGGAAATTTTATCGATCTCTTTCTCACACAAAATCTAACAGGGCAATGTTACCATCACATTCTCACACAAAATCCAGGAGGGCAATGTTATCGATTGCTTTCTCACACTAAAAACATCAGAGCAATGTAATCGATTGCTTTCTCACACAAAATCTGTCAGGGCAATGTTATCGATCCCTTTCTCACACAAAATCCATCAGGGCAATGTTACCATCGCTTTATCAGTCAAAATCGATCAGGGCAATGTTATCGATCCCTCTCTCACACAAAATCCATCAGGGCAATGTTATCGATCCCTGTCTCACACAAATTCTATCAGGGCAATGTTACCATCGCTTTCTCACACAGAATCCATCAGGGCAATGTTACTGATCCCTTTCTCACACAAAATCGATCAGTGCAGTGTTATCGATCGCTTTCTCTCACAACGTCCATCAGCGCAATGTTACCATCGCTTTCTCACACAATATCCATCATGGCAATGTTATCGATCACTTTTTGACACAAAATACATCAGGGCAATGTTACCATCGCTTTCTCACACAAAATCCATAAGAGCAATGTTACCATCGCTTTCTCACATAAATCCGGCAGGGCAATGTTATCGATCGCTTTCGCACATAAAATCCATTAGGGCAATGTTATCACTTGCTTTCTCACACAAAATCTATCACAGCAATGTTATCGATCCCTTTCTCACACAAAATCCATCAGGGCAATGTTATCAATTGCTTTCTCACACAAAGTCCATCAGTGCAATTTTATCGATCACTTTCTCACATAAAATTCATCAGGGCAATGTTACCGATCCCTTTCTCACACAAGATCCAACAGGGACATGTTATCGATCAATTTCTCCCACAAAATCGATCAGTGCAATGTTATCGATCGCTTTCTCACATAAAATCCATCAGGGCAATGTTATCAATTGCTTACTCACACAAAATCTATCTCAGCAATGTTACCGATCCCTTTCTCACACAAAATCCATCAGGGCAATGTTACCAACGCTTTTTAACACAAAATATATCATGGCAATGTTATCGATCCCTGTCTCACAGAAAATCACTAAGGGCAATGTTACCATCACTTTGTCACACAGAATCCATCAGAATAATGTTATCATCGCTTTCTCACACAAAATCCATCAGGGCAATATTACCATCGCTTTCTCACATTAAATCCATCTTGGCAATGTTACCATCGCTTTCTCACACAAAATCCATCAGGGCAATGTTACCATCGCTTTCTCAGACAAAATCCATCAGGGCAATGTTATCGATCCCTTTCTCACACAAAATCCATCAGGGCAATGTTATGGATCGCTTTCTCACATAAAATCCATCTGGGCAATTTTATCGATCCCTTTCTCACACAAAATCTAACAGGGCAATGTTACCATCGCTTTCTCACACAAAATCCATCAGGGCAATGTTACCATTGCTTTCTCACATAAATCCGGCAGGGCAATGTTATCGATCGCTTTCCCACATAAAATCCATCAGGGCAATGTTACCGATCATTTTCTTACTCAAAATCCATCAGGGCAATGGTATCGAACCCTCTCTCACACAAAATCCATCTGGGCAATGTTATCGATCCCTTTCTCACTCAAAAGCCATCAGGGCAATGTTACCATCGCTTTCTCACACAAAATCCATCAGGCTAATGTTACCATCGCTTTCTCACACAAATCCATCAGGGCAATGTTACCATCGCTTTCACTTACAAAATCCATCACGACAATGTTACCATCACTTTCTCACACAAAATGCACCAGGGCAATATTACCATCGCTTCTTCACACAAAATCCATCAGGGCAATGTTACCATCACTTTCTCACACAAAATCCATCAGGGCAATGTTACCATCAGTTTCTCACATAAATCCGGCAGGGCAATGTTATCAAATGCTTTCTCACACAAAATCTATCACAGCAATGTTATAGATCCCTTTCTCACACAGAATCCATCAGGGCAACGTTATCATTGCTTTCTCACACAAAATCCATCAGGGCAATGTTACCATCGCTTTCTCACATTAATCTGGCAGGGCAATGTTATCAATCGCTTTCCCACATAAAATCCATCAGGGCAATGTTATCAATTGCTTTCTCACACAAAATCTATCACAGCAATATTATCGATCCCTTTCTCACACAGAATCCATCAGGGCAATGTTACCACCGCTTTCTCACACAAAATCCATCTGGGCAATTTTATCGATCCCTTTCTCACAAAAAATCCATCAGGGCAATGTTATCGATAGCTTGCTCACACAAAATCCATCAGGGAAATTTTATCGATCTCTTTCTCACACAAAATCTAACAGGGCAATGTTACCATCACATTCTCACACAAAATCCAGCAGGGCAATGTTATCGATTGCTTTCTCACACTAAAAACATCAGAGCAATGTAATCGATTGCTTTCTCACACAAAATCTGTCAGGGCAATGTTATCGATCCCTTTCTCACACAAAATCCATCAGGGCAATGTTACCATCGCTTTATCAGTCAAAATCGATCAGGGCAATGTTATCGATCCCTCTCTCACACAAAATCCATCAGGGCAATGTTATCGATCCCTGTCTCACACAAATTCTATCAGGGCAATGTTACCATCGCTTTCTCACACAGAATCCATCAGGGCAATGTTACTGATCCCTTTCTCACACAAAATCGATCAGTGCAGTGTTATCGATCGCTTTCTCTCACAACGTCCATCAGCGCAATGTTACCATCGCTTTCTCACACAATATCCATCATGGCAATGTTATCGATCACTTTTTGACACAAAATCCATTAGGGTAATGTTAACATCGCTTTCTCACACAAAATCCATCATGGCAATGTTACCGATCACTTTCTCACAATAAATCCATCAGGGTAATTTTTATCGATCGCTTTTGTACACAAAATCCATCAGGGCAATGTTATCAATTGCCTTCTCATACAAAATCCATCAGGGCAATGTTACCATCCCTTTCTCACACAAAATCCATCAGGGTAATGTTATCGATCCCATTCTCACACAAAATCTATCAGTACAATGTTACCATCGCTTTCTCTTACAAAATCCATCAGGGGAATGTTAGCATCGCTTTCTCAAACAAAATGCATCAGGGCAATGTTACCATCGTTTTCTCACACAAAATCGATTAGGGCAATGTTATCGAACCCTTTCTCACACAAAATCTAACAGAGCAATGTTGCCATCGCTTTCTCACACAAAATCCATCAGGGCAATGTTATTGATCCCGTTCTCAAACAAGATCCATCTGGGCAATGTTACCATCGCTTTCTGACACAAAATCTATCAGGGCAATGTTATCATCGCTTTCGAACATAAAATCCATCAGGGCAATGTTACCTAACCCTTTCTCACACAAAATTTATCAGGGCAATATTATCAATCCCTTTTTAACACAACATCCTCAGGGATATGTTACCATCGCTTTCTCAGTCAAAATCCATCAGGGCAATTTTATCGATTGCTTTCAAACACAAAATCCGTCAGGGCAATGTTATCGATCACCTTCTCACACAAAATCCACCAGGGCAAAATTACCATCGCTATCTCACACAAAATCCATCAGGGCAATGTGTCCATCACTTTCTCACACAAAATCCATCACGGCAATGTTACCATCGCTTTCTCACACATAATCCATCAGGGGAATGCTATCGATCCCTTTCTCACTCAAAATCCATCAGGGCAATATTATCGAGCCCTTTCTCACACAAAATCCATCAGGGTAATGTTATCGAACCCTTTCTGACACAAAATCCATCAGGGCAATGTTATTGATCCCATTCTCACACAAAATCCATCAGGGCAATATTATCGGTAGCTTTCTCATACAAAATCCACCAGGGCAATATTACCATCGCTATCTCACAGAAAATCCATAACTGCAATGTTATCGATCGCTTTCTCACACAAAATCCATCAGGGCAATTTTATCGATCACTTTCACACACAAAATCCACCAGGGCAATATTACCATTGCTATCTCACACAAAATCCATAAGGGCAATGTTATCGATCGCTTTCTCACACAAAATCCATCAGGGCAATGTTATCAATCCCTTTCTCATACAAAATCATTCAGGATAATGTTATCGAACCGTTTCTGACACAAAATCTATCAGGGCAATGTTACCATTGCTTTCTCTTACAAAAATTTATCAGTGGAATGTTAGCATCGCTTTCTCAAACAAAATGCATCAGGGCAATGTTACCATCGTTTTCTCAGACAAAATAAATTAGGGTAATGTTATCGAACCCTTTCTCACAAAAAATCTATCAGAGCAATGTTACCATCGCTTTCTCTAACAAAATCCATCAGGACAATGTTGGCATCACTTTCTCACACAAATTCCATTAGAGCAATGTTACCATCGCTTTCTCAGATAAACTCCATTAGGGCAAAGTTATCGATCCCTTTCTCATGCAAAATCCATCAGGGCAATGTTATCATCGCTTTCTCACACAAAATCCATCAGGGGAATGTTATCGATCCCTTTCACACACAAAATCCATCAGGGTAATGTTATCGAACCCGTTCTCAAACAAAATCCATCAGGGCAATGTTATCGATCCCCTTGTCACACAAAATCAATCAGGATAATGTTATCGAACCGTTTCTGACACAAAATCCAACAGAGCAATTTTATCGATCCCATTCTCACACAAAATCTATCAGGGCAATGTTACCATTGCTTTCTCTTACAAAATCCATCAGTGGAATGTTAGCTTCGCTTTCTCAAACAAAATGCATCAGGGCAATGGCACCATCGTTTTCTCACACAAAATCCATTAGGGCAATGTTATCGAGCCATTTCTCACACAAAATCCGTCAGGGAATGTTACCATCGCTTTCTCAAACAAAATCCATCAGGGAATGTTACCATCGCTTTCTCAAGCAAAATCCTTCAGGGTAATTTTATCGATCAATTTCTCACACAAAATCCATCAGGGCAATGTTACCATCGCTTTCTTACACAAAATCGATTAGGGCAATGTTATCGAACCCTTTCTCACACAAAATCTAACAGAGCAATGTTACCATCGCTTTCTCACACAAAATCCATCAGGGCAATGTTATTGATTCCGTTCTCAAACAAGATCCATCTGGGCAATGTTACCATCGCTTTCTCACACAAAATCCATCAGGGCAATGTTACCATCACTTTCTCACACAAATCCATCAGGGCAATGTTACCATCGCTTTCTCACCCAAAATCCATCAGGGCAATGTTATCGATCCCTTTCTCACACAAAATCTATCAGGGCTATGTTATCGATCTCTTTCTCACACAAAATCATTCAGGATAATGTTATTGAACCATTTCTCACACAAAATCTATCAGGGCAATGTTACCATCGCTTTCTCTTACAAAATCCATCAGTGGAATGTTAGCATCGCTTTCTCAAACAAAATGCATCAGGGCAATGTTACCATCGTTTTCTCAGACAAAATCCATTAGGATAATGTTATCGAACCCTTTCTCACAAAAGATCTATCAGAGCAACGTTACCATCGCTTTTTCAAACAAAATAGATTAGGGTAATGTTACCATCGCTTTCTCACACAAAATCCATCAGGACAATGTTACCATCACTTTCTCACACAAATCCATCACGGCAATGTTACCATCACTTTCTGACACAAACACCATCAGGGCATTGTTTTCGATCGCTTTCTCACACAAAATCCATCGGGGCAAGGTTATCAATCCCTTTCTCACACAAAATCTATCAGGGCAATGTTACCATCGCTTTCTCTTAGAAAATCCATCAGGACAATGTTAACGATCGCATTCTCACATAAAATCCATCAGGGCAATGTTATCGATCACTTTCTCACACAAAATCCATCAGGGCAATGCTATCGCTCGCTTTCTCACACAATATCCATCAGGACAATGTTACCATCACTTTCTCACACAAACACCATCAGGGCATTGGTTTCGATCGCTTTCTCACACAAAATCCATCGGGGCAAGGTTATCGATCCCTTTCTCACACAAAATCTATCAGGGCAATGTTACCATCGCTTTCTCTTAGAAAATCCATCAGGACAATGTTATCGATCGCATTCTCACACAAAATCCATCAGGGCAATGTTATCGATCACTTTCTCACACAAAATCCATCAGGGCAATGTTATCGTTTGCTTTCTCACACAAAATCCATGCAGGGCAATGTTATCGATCACTTTCTCACACAAAATCCACCAGGGCAATATTACCATCACTATCTGATACAAAATCCATCAGGGCATCGTTACCATCGCTTTCTCACACATAACCCGTCAGGGCAATGTTAGCGATCCCTTTCTCACACCAAATGCATCAGGGTAATGTTATCGAACACATTCTGACACAAAATCCATCAGGGAAATGTTACCATCGCTTTCACACACAAAATCCATCAAGGCAATGTTCTCGATCCCTTTCTCACACAAGATCCATCAGGGCAATGTTATCGATCCCTTTCTCACGCAAAATCCATCAGGGTAATGTTATCGAACACTTTCTCACACAAAGTCCATCAGGGTAATGTTATCGATCCCATTCTCACACAAAATCTATCAGGGCAATGTTACCATCGCTTTCTCTTACAAATTCCATTAGGGGAGTGTTAGCATAGCTTTCTAAAACAAAATGCATCAGGGCAATGTTACCATCGTTTTCTCACACAAAATCCATTAGGGCAATGTTATCGATCTCTTTCTCACACAAAATGCACCAGGGCAATATTACCATCGCTTTCTCTAACAAAATCCATCAGGGCAAAGTTATCGATCACTTTCTCATACAAAATCCACCAGGGCAATATTATCATCGCTATCTCACACAAAATCCATAAGGGCAATGTTACCATCGCTTTCTCACATAAAATCCATCAGGGCAATGTTACCTAACCCTTTCTCACAAAAAAACTATCAGGGCAATATTATCGATCCCTTTTTAACACAAAATCCATCAGGGCAATGTTATCAATCCCTTTCTCACACAAAATACATCAGGGCAATGTTATCGATCCCTTTCTGACACAAAATCATTCAGGATAATGTTATCGAACCGTTTCTGACACAAAATCTATCAGGGCAATGTTACCATCGCTTTCTCTTACAAAATCCATCAGTGGAATGTTAGCAACGCTTTCTCAAACAAAATGCATCAGGGTAATGTTACCATCGTTTTCTCAGACAAAATCCATTAGGGTAATGTTATCGATCCTTTTCTCACAAAAAATCTATCAGAGCAATGTTACCATCGCTTTCTCTAACAAAATCCATCATGACAATGTTACCATCGCTTTTTCACACAAAATACATGAGGGCAATGTCATTGATACCTTTCTGAAACAAAATTCATCAGGTCAATGTTACCATCGCTTTCTCACACAAAATGCATCAGGGCAATGTTACCATCACTTTCTCACACAAATCCATTAGGGCAATGTTACCAACACTTTCACACACAAACACCATCAGGGCAATGTTTTCGATCGCTTTCTCACACAAAATCCATCGGGGCAAGGTTATCGATCCCTTTCTCACACAAAATCCATCAGGGCAATGTTATCGATCCCTTTCTCACACAAAATCTATCAGAGCAATGTTACCATCGCTTTCTCACACAAAATCCATCTGGACAATGTTACCATCACTTTCTCACACAAATCCATCAGGGCAATGTTACCATCACTTTCTCACACAAACACCATCAGGGCAATGTTATCGATCCCTTTCTCACACAAAATCCATCAGGGCAATGTTATCGATCCCTTTCTCACACAAAATCTATCAGGGCAATGATACCATTGCTTTTTCTTAGAAAATCCATCAGGACAATGTTATGGATCGCATTCTCACACAAAATCCATCAGGGCAATGTTATCTATCACTTTCTCACAAAAAATCCACCAGGGCAATATTACCATCACTATCTGATACAAAAGCCATCAGGGCATCGTTACCATCGCTTTCTCACACATAATCCGTCAGGGCAATGTTACCATCGCTTTCTCACAAAAAATGCATCAGGGCAGTGTTATCGATCCTTTGCACACAAAATCCATCAGGGCAATGTTAACAATCACTTTCTCACACCAAATGCATCAGGGAAATGTTATCGAACACATTCTGACACAAAATCCATTAGGGCAATGTTACCATCGCTTTCTCACATAAAATCCATTAGGGCAATGTTAGCATCGCTTTCCACACAAAATCCATCAGGGCAATGCTATCGATCGCTTTCTCACAGAAAATCACTCAGGGCAATGTTATCATCACTTTTTCACACAGAATACCTCAGGGCAATGTTATCAATTGCTTTCTCACACAAAATCTATCACAGCAATGTTATCGATTACTTTCTCACACAGAATCCATCAGGGCAATGTTATCATCGCTTTCTCACACAAAATCCATCAAGGCAATATTACCATCGCTTTCTCACATTAAATCCATCAGGGCAATGTTACCATCGCTTTCTCACACAAAATCCATCAGGGCAATTTTATCGATAACTTTCTCACATAAAATTCATCAGGGCAATGTTACCGATCCCTTTCTCACACAAGATCCAACAGGACAATGTTACCAATGCTTTTTGACACAAAATACATCATGGCAATGTTATCGATCCCTGTCTCACAGAAAATCACTCAGGGCAATGTTACCATCGCTTTCTCACACAAAATCCATCTGGGCAATTTTATCGATCCCTTTCTCACACAAAATCCATCAGGGCAATGTTCTCGATCCCTTTCTCACACAAGATCCATCAGGGCAATGTTATCGATCCCTTTCTCACGCAAAATCCATCAGGGTAATGTTATCGAACACTTTCTCACACAAAGTCCATCAGGGTAATGTTATCGATCCCATTCTCACACAAAATCTATCAGGGCAATGTTACCATCGCTTTCTCTTACAAATTCCATTAGGGGAGTGTTAGCATAGCTTTCTAAAACAAAATGCATCAGGGCAATGTTACCATCGTTTTCTCACACAAAATCCATTAGGGCAATGTTATCGATCTCTTTCTCACACAAAATGCACCAGGGCAATATTACCATCGCTTTCTCTAACAAAATCCATCAGGGCAAAGTTATCGATCACTTTCTCATACAAAATCCACCAGGGCAATATTATCATCGCTATCTCACACAAAATCCATAAGGGCAATGTTACCATCGCTTTCTCACATAAAATCCATCAGGGCAATGTTACCTAACCCTTTCTCACAAAAAAACTATCAGGGCAATATTATCGATCCCTTTTTAACACAAAATCCATCAGGGCAATGTTATCGATCCCTTTCTCACACAAAATACATCAGGGCAATGTTATCGATCCCTTTCTCACACAAAATCATTCAGGATAATGTTATCGAACCGTTTCTGACACAAAATCTATCAGGGCAATGTTACCATCGCTTTCTCTTACAAAATCCATCAGTGGAATGTTAGCAACGCTTTCTCAAACAAAATGCATCAGGGTAATGTTACCATCGTTTTCTCAGACAAAATCCATTAGGGTAATGTTATCGATCCTTTTCTCACAAAAAATCTATCAGAGCAATGTTACCATCGCTTTCTCTAACAAAATCCATCATGACAATGTTACCATCGCTTTTTCACACAAAATACATGAGGGCAATGTCATTGATACTTTTCTGAAACAAAATTCATCAGGTCAATGTTACCATCGCTTTCTCACACAAAATGCATCAGGGCAATGTTACCATCACTTTCTCACACAAATCCATTAGGGCAATGTTACCAACACTTTCACACACAAACACCATCAGGGCAATGTTTTCGATCGCTTTCTCACACAAAATCCATCGGGGCAAGGTTATCGATCCCTTTCTCACACAAAATCCATCAGGGCAATGTTATCGATCCCTTTCTCACACAAAATCTATCAGAGCAATGTTACCATCGCTTTCTCACACAAAATCCATCTGGACAATGTTACCATCACTTTCTCACACAAATCCATCAGGGCAATGTTATCGATAGCTTGCTCACACAAAATCCATCAGGGAAATTTTATCGATCTCTTTCTCACACAAAATCTAACAGGGCAATGTTACCATCACATTCTCACACAAAATCCAGCAGGGCAATGTTATCGATTGCTTTCTCACACTAAAAACATCAGAGCAATGTAATCGATTGCTTTCTCACACAAAATCTGTCAGGGCAATGTTATCGATCCCTTTCTCACACAAAATCCATCAGGGCAATGTTACCATCGCTTTATCAGTCAAAATCGATCAGGGCAATGTTATCGATCCCTCTCTCACACAAAATCCATCAGGGCAATGTTATCGATCCCTGTCTCACACAAATTCTATCAGGGCAATGTTACCATCGCTTTCTCACACAGAATCCATCAGGGCAATGTTACTGATCCCTTTCTCACACAAAATCGATCAGTGCAGTGTTATCGATCGCTTTCTCTCACAACGTCCATCAGCGCAATGTTACCATCGCTTTCTCACACAATATCCATCATGGCAATGTTATCGATCACTTTTTGACACAAAATCCATTAGGGTAATGTTAACATCGCTTTCTCACACAAAATCCATCATGGCAATGTTACCGATCACTTTCTCACAATAAATCCATCAGGGTAATTTTTATCGATCGCTTTTGTACACAAAATCCATCAGGGCAATGTTATCAATTGCCTTCTCATACAAAATCCATCAGGGCAATGTTACCATCCCTTTCTCACACAAAATCCATCAGGGTAATGTTATCGATCCCATTCTCACACAAAATCTATCAGTACAATGTTACCATCGCTTTCTCTTACAAAATCCATCAGGGGAATGTTAGCATCGCTTTCTCAAACAAAATGCATCAGGGCAATGTTACCATCGTTTTCTCACACAAAATCGATTAGGGCAATGTTATCGAACCCTTTCTCACACAAAATCTAACAGAGCAATGTTGCCATCGCTTTCTCACACAAAATCCATCAGGGCAATGTTATTGATCCCGTTCTCAAACAAGATCCATCTGGGCAATGTTACCATCGCTTTCTGACACAAAATCTATCAGGGCAATGTTATCATCGCTTTCGAACATAAAATCCATCAGGGCAATGTTACCTAACCCTTTCTCACACAAAATTTATCAGGGCAATATTATCAATCCCTTTTTAACACAACATCCTCAGGGATATGTTACCATCGCTTTCTCAGTCAAAATCCATCAGGGCAATTTTATCGATTGCTTTCAAACACAAAATCCGTCAGGGCAATGTTATCGATCACCTTCTCACACAAAATCCACCAGGGCAAAATTACCATCGCTATCTCACACAAAATCCATCAGGGCAATGTGTCCATCACTTTCTCACACAAAATCCATCACGGCAATGTTACCATCGCTTTCTCACACATAATCCATCAGGGGAATGCTATCGATCCCTTTCTCACTCAAAATCCATCAGGGCAATATTATCGATCCCTTTCTCACACAAAATCCATCAGGGTAATGTTATCGAACCCTTTCTGACACAAAATCCATCAGGGCAATGTTATTGATCCCATTCTCACACAAAATCTATCAGGGCAATGTTACCATCGCTTTCGCACACAAAATCCATCAGGGCAATGTTATCAATCCCTTTCTCATACAAAATCATTCAGGATAATGTTATCGAACCGTTTCTGACACAAAATCTATCAGGGCAATGTTACCATTGCTTTCTCTTACAAAAATTTATCAGTGGAATGTTAGCATCGCTTTCTCAAACAAAATGCATCAGGGCAATGTTACCATCGTTTTCTCAGACAAAATAAATTAGGGTAATGTTATCGAACCCTTTCTCACAAAAAATCTATCAGAGCAATGTTACCATCGCTTTCTCTAACAAAATCCATCAGGACAATGTTGGCATCACTTTCTCACACAAATTCCATTAGAGCAATGTTACCATCGCTTTCTCAGATAAACTCCATTAGGGCAAAGTTATCGATCCCTTTCTCATGCAAAATCCATCAGGGCAATGTTATCATCGCTTTCTCACACAAAATCCATCAGGGGAATGTTATCGATCCCTTTCACACACAAAATCCATCAGGGTAATGTTATCGAACCCGTTCTCAAACAAAATCCATCAGGGCAATGTTATCGATCCCCTTGTCACACAAAATCAATCAGGATAATGTTATCGAACCGTTTCTGACACAAAATCCAACAGAGCAATTTTATCGATCCCATTCTCACACAAAATCTATCAGGGCAATGTTACCATTGCTTTCTCTTACAAAATCCATCAGTGGAATGTTAGCTTCGCTTTCTCAAACAAAATGCATCAGGGCAATGGCACCATCGTTTTCTCACACAAAATCCATTAGGGCAATGTTATCGAGCCATTTCTCACACAAAATCCGTCAGGGAATGTTACCATCGCTTTCTCAAACAAAATCCATCAGGGAATGTTACCATCGCTTTCTCAAGCAAAATCCTTCAGGGTAATTTTATCGATCAATTTCTCACACAAAATCCATCAGGGCAATGTTACCATCGCTTTCTTACACAAAATCGATTAGGGCAATGTTATCGAACCCTTTCTCACACAAAATCTAACAGAGCAATGTTACCATCGCTTTCTCACACAAAATCCATCAGGGCAATGTTATTGATTCCGTTCTCAAACAAGATCCATCTGGGCAATGTTACCATCGCTTTCTCACACAAAATCCATCAGGGCAATGTTACCATCACTTTCTCACACAAATCCATCAGGGCAATGTTACCATCGCTTTCTCACCCAAAATCCATCAGGGCAATGTTATCGATCCCTTTCTCACACAAAATCTATCAGGGCTATGTTATCGATCTCTTTCTCACACAAAATCATTCAGGATAATGTTATTGAACCATTTCTCACACAAAATCTATCAGGGCAATGTTACCATCGCTTTCTCTTACAAAATCCATCAGTGGAATGTTAGCATCGCTTTCTCAAACAAAATGCATCAGGGCAATGTTACCATCGTTTTCTCAGACAAAATCCATTAGGATAATGTTATCGAACCCTTTCTCACAAAAGATCTATCAGAGCAACGTTACCATCGCTTTTTCAAACAAAATAGATTAGGGTAATGTTACCATCGCTTTCTCACACAAAATCCATCAGGACAATGTTACCATCACTTTCTCACACAAATCCATCACGGCAATGTTACCATCACTTTCTCACACAAACACCATCAGGGCATTGTTTTCGATCGCTTTCTCACACAAAATCCATCGGGGCAAGGTTATCAATCCCTTTCTCACACAAAATCTATCAGGGCAATGTTACCATCGCTTTCTCTTAGAAAATCCATCAGGACAATGTTAACGATCGCATTCTCACATAAAATCCATCAGGGCAATGTTATCGATCACTTTCTCACACAAAATCCATCAGGGCAATGCTATCGCTCGCTTTCTCACACAATATCCATCAGGACAATGTTACCATCACTTTCTCACACAAACACCATCAGGGCATTGGTTTCGATCGCTTTCTCACACAAAATCCATCGGGGCAAGGTTATCGATCCCTTTCTCACACAAAATCTATCAGGGCAATGTTACCATCGCTTTCTCTTAGAAAATCCATCAGGACAATGTTATCGATCGCATTCTCACACAAAATCCATCAGGGCAATGTTATCGATCACTTTCTCACACAAAATCCATCAGGGCAATGTTATCGTTTGCTTTCTCACACAAAATCCATGCAGGGCAATGTTATCGATCACTTTCTCACACAAAATCCACCAGGGCAATATTACCATCACTATCTGATACAAAATCCATCAGGGCATCGTTACCATCGCTTTCTCACACATAACCCGTCAGGGCAATGTTAACGATCCCTTTCTCACACCAAATGCATCAGGGTAATGTTATCGAACACATTCTGACA
This sequence comes from Mobula birostris, assembly GCF_030028105.1. Classification (NCBI taxonomy): domain Eukaryota; kingdom Metazoa; phylum Chordata; class Chondrichthyes; order Myliobatiformes; family Myliobatidae; genus Mobula; species Mobula birostris. Next base: position 32,921,761 of record NC_092379.1, read on the forward strand.
CAAAATCCATCAGGGAAATGTTACCATCGCTTTCACACACAAAATCCATCAAGGCAATGTTCTCGATCCCTTTCTCACACAAGATCCATCAGGGCAATGTTATCGATCCCTTTCTCACGCAAAATCCATCAGGGTAATGTTATCGAACACTTTCTCACACAAAGTCCATCAGGGTAATGTTATCGATCCCATTCTCACACAAAATCTATCAGGGCAATGTTACCATCGCTTTCTCTTACAAATTCCATTAGGGGAGTGTTAGCATAGCTTTCTAAAACAAAATGCATCAGGGCAATGTTACCATCGTTTTCTCACACAAAATCCATTAGGGCAATGTTATCGATCTCTTTCTCACACAAAATGCACCAGGGCAATATTACCATCGCTTTCTCTAACAAAATCCATCAGGGCAAAGTTATCGATCACTTTCTCATACAAAATCCACCAGGGCAATATTATCATCGCTATCTCACACAAAATCCATAAGGGCAATGTTACCATCGCTTTCTCACATAAAATCCATCAGGGCAATGTTACCTAACCCTTTCTCACAAAAAAACTATCAGGGCAATATTATCGATCCCTTTTTAACACAAAATCCATCAGGGCAATGTTATCGATCCCTTTCTCACACAAAATACATCAGGGCAATGTTATCGATCCCTTTCTCACACAAAATCATTCAGGATAATGTTATCGAACCGTTTCTGACACAAAATCTATCAGGGCAATGTTACCATCGCTTTCTCTTACAAAATCCATCAGTGGAATGTTAGCAACGCTTTCTCAAACAAAATGCATCAGGGTAATGTTACCATCGTTTTCTCAGACAAAATCCATTAGGGTAATGTTATCGATCCTTTTCTCACAAAAAATCTATCAGAGCAATGTTACCATCGCTTTCTCTAACAAAATCCATCATGACAATGTTACCATCGCTTTTTCACACAAAATACATGAGGGCAATGTCATTGATACTTTTCTGAAACAAAATTCATCAGGTCAATGTTACCATCGCTTTCTCACACAAAATGCATCAGGGCAATGTTACCATCACTTTCTCACACAAATCCATTAGGGCAATGTTACCAACACTTTCACACACAAACACCATCAGGGCAATGTTTTCGATCGCTTTCTCACACAAAATCCATCGGGGCAAGGTTATCGATCCCTTTCTCACACAAAATCCATCAGGGCAATGTTATCGATCCCTTTCTCACACAAAATCTATCAGAGCAATGTTACCATCGCTTTCTCACACAAAATCCATCTGGACAATGTTACCATCACTTTCTCACACAAATCCATCAGGGCAATGTTATCGATAGCTTGCTCACACAAAATCCATCAGGGAAATTTTATCGATCTCTTTCTCACACAAAATCTAACAGGGCAATGTTACCATCACATTCTCACACAAAATCCAGCAGGGCAATGTTATCGATTGCTTTCTCACACTAAAAACATCAGAGCAATGTAATCGATTGCTTTCTCACACAAAATCTGTCAGGGCAATGTTATCGATCCCTTTCTCACACAAAATCCATCAGGGCAATGTTACCATCGCTTTATCAGTCAAAATCGATCAGGGCAATGTTATCGATCCCTCTCTCACACAAAATCCATCAGGGCAATGTTATCGATCCCTGTCTCACACAAATTCTATCAGGGCAATGTTACCATCGCTTTCTCACACAGAATCCATCAGGGCAATGTTACTGATCCCTTTCTCACACAAAATCGATCAGTGCAGTGTTATCGATCGCTTTCTCTCACAACGTCCATCAGCGCAATGTTACCATCGCTTTCTCACACAATATCCATCATGGCAATGTTATCGATCACTTTTTGACACAAAATCCATTAGGGTAATGTTAACATCGCTTTCTCACACAAAATCCATCATGGCAATGTTACCGATCACTTTCTCACAATAAATCCATCAGGGTAATTTTTATCGATCGCTTTTGTACACAAAATCCATCAGGGCAATGTTATCAATTGCCTTCTCATACAAAATCCATCAGGGCAATGTTACCATCCCTTTCTCACACAAAATCCATCAGGGTAATGTTATCGATCCCATTCTCACACAAAATCTATCAGTACAATGTTACCATCGCTTTCTCTTACAAAATCCATCAGGGGAATGTTAGCATCGCTTTCTCAAACAAAATGCATCAGGGCAATGTTACCATCGTTTTCTCACACAAAATCGATTAGGGCAATGTTATCGAACCCTTTCTCACACAAAATCTAACAGAGCAATGTTGCCATCGCTTTCTCACACAAAATCCATCAGGGCAATGTTATTGATCCCGTTCTCAAACAAGATCCATCTGGGCAATGTTACCATCGCTTTCTGACACAAAATCTATCAGGGCAATGTTATCATCGCTTTCGAACATAAAATCCATCAGGGCAATGTTACCTAACCCTTTCTCACACAAAATTTATCAGGGCAATATTATCAATCCCTTTTTAACACAACATCCTCAGGGATATGTTACCATCGCTTTCTCAGTCAAAATCCATCAGGGCAATTTTATCGATTGCTTTCAAACACAAAATCCGTCAGGGCAATGTTATCGATCACCTTCTCACACAAAATCCACCAGGGCAAAATTACCATCGCTATCTCACACAAAATCCATCAGGGCAATGTGTCCATCACTTTCTCACACAAAATCCATCACGGCAATGTTACCATCGCTTTCTCACACATAATCCATCAGGGGAATGCTATCGATCCCTTTCTCACTCAAAATCCATCAGGGCAATATTATCGATCCCTTTCTCACACAAAATCCATCAGGGTAATGTTATCGAACCCTTTCTGACACAAAATCCATCAGGGCAATGTTATTGATCCCATTCTCACACAAAATCTATCAGGGCAATGTTACCATCGCTTTCGCACACAAAATCCATCAGGGCAATGTTATCAATCCCTTTCTCATACAAAATCATTCAGGATAATGTTATCGAACCGTTTCTGACACAAAATCTATCAGGGCAATGTTACCATTGCTTTCTCTTACAAAAATTTGTCAGTGGAATGTTAGCATCGCTTTCTCAAACAAAATGCATCAGGGCAATGTTACCATCGTTTTCTCAGACAAAATAAATTAGGGTAATGTTATCGAACCCTTTCTCACAAAAAATCTATCAGAGCAATGTTACCATCGCTTTCTCTAACAAAATCCATCAGGACAATGTTGGCATCACTTTCTCACACAAATTCCATTAGAGCAATGTTACCATCGCTTTCTCAGATAAACTCCATTAGGGCAAAGTTATCGATCCCTTTCTCATGCAAAATCCATCAGGGCAATGTTATCATCGCTTTCTCACACAAAATCCATCAGGGGAATGTTATCGATCCCTTTCACACACAAAATCCATCAGGGTAATGTTATCGAACCCGTTCTCAAACAAAATCCATCAGGGCAATGTTATCGATCCCCTTGTCACACAAAATCAATCAGGATAATGTTATCGAACCGTTTCTGACACAAAATCCAACAGAGCAATTTTATCGATCCCATTCTCACACAAAATCTATCAGGGCAATGTTACCATTGCTTTCTCTTACAAAATCCATCAGTGGAATGTTAGCTTCGCTTTCTCAAACAAAATGCATCAGGGCAATGGCACCATCGTTTTTTCACACAAAATCCATTAGGGCAATGTTATCGAGCCATTTCTCACACAAAATCCGTCAGGGAATGTTACCATCGCTTTCTCAAACAAAATCCATCAGGGAATGTTACCATCGCTTTCTCAAGCAAAATCCTTCAGGGTAATTTTATCGATCAATTTCTCACACAAAATCCATCAGGGCAATGTTACCATCGCTTTCTTACACAAAATCGATTAGGGCAATGTTATCGAACCCTTTCTCACACAAAATCTAACAGAGCAATGTTACCATCGCTTTCTCACACAAAATCCATCAGGGCAATGTTATTGATTCCGTTCTCAAACAAGATCCATCTGGGCAATGTTACCATCGCTTTCTCACACAAAATCCATCAGGGCAATGTTACCATCACTTTCTCACACAAATCCATCAGGGCAATGTTACCATCGCTTTCTCACCCAAAATCCATCAGGGCAATGTTATCGATCCCTTTCTCACACAAAATCTATCAGGGCTATGTTATCGATCTCTTTCTCACACAAAATCATTCAGGATAATGTTATTGAACCATTTCTCACACAAAATCTATCAGGGCAATGTTACCATCGCTTTCTCTTACAAAATCCATCAGTGGAATGTTAGCATCGCTTTCTCAAACAAAATGCATCAGGGCAATGTTACCATCGTTTTCTCAGACAAAATCCATTAGGATAATGTTATCGAACCCTTTCTCACAAAAGATCTATCAGAGCAACGTTACCATCGCTTTTTCAAACAAAATAGATTAGGGTAATGTTACCATCGCTTTCTCACACAAAATCCATCAGGACAATGTTACCATCACTTTCTCACACAAATCCATCACGGCAATGTTACCATCACTTTCTCACACAAACACCATCAGGGCATTGTTTTCGATCGCTTTCTCACACAAAATCCATCGGGGCAAGGTTATCAATCCCTTTCTCACACAAAATCTATCAGGGCAATGTTACCATCGCTTTCTCTTAGAAAATCCATCAGGACAATGTTAACGATCGCATTCTCACATAAAATCCATCAGGGCAATGTTATCGATCACTTTCTCACACAAAATCCATCAGGGCAATGCTATCGCTCGCTTTCTCACACAATATCCATCAGGACAATGTTACCATCACTTTCTCACACAAACACCATCAGGGCATTGGTTTCGATCGCTTTCTCACACAAAATCCATCGGGGCAAGGTTATCGATCCCTTTCTCACACAAAATCTATCAGGGCAATGTTACCATCGCTTTCTCTTAGAAAATCCATCAGGACAATGTTATCGATCGCATTCTCACACAAAATCCATCAGGGCAATGTTATCGATCACTTTCTCACACAAAATCCATCAGGGCAATGTTATCGTTTGCTTTCTCACACAAAATCCATGCAGGGCAATGTTATCGATCACTTTCTCACACAAAATCCACCAGGGCAATATTACCATCACTATCTGATACAAAATCCATCAGGGCATCGTTACCATCGCTTTCTCACACATAACCCGTCAGGGCAATGTTAACGATCCCTTTCTCACACCAAATGCATCAGGGTAATGTTATCGAACACATTCTGACACAAAATCCATCAGGGAAATGTTACCATCGCTTTCACACACAAAATCCATCAAGGCAATGTTCTCGATCCCTTTCTCACACAAGATCCATCAGGGCAATGTTATCGATCCCTTTCTCACGCAAAATCCATCAGGGTAATGTTATCGAACACTTTCTCACACAAAGTCCATCAGGGTAATGTTATCGATCCCATTCTCACACAAAATCTATCAGGGCAATGTTACCATCGCTTTCTCTTACAAATTCCATTAGGGGAGTGTTAGCATAGCTTTCTAAAACAAAATGCATCAGGGCAATGTTACCATCGTTTTCTCACACAAAATCCATTAGGGCAATGTTATCGATCTCTTTCTCACACAAAATGCACCAGGGCAATATTACCATCGCTTTCTCTAACAAAATCCATCAGGGCAAAGTTATCGATCACTTTCTCATACAAAATCCACCAGGGCAATATTATCATCGCTATCTCACACAAAATCCATAAGGGCAATGTTACCATCGCTTTCTCACATAAAATCCATCAGGGCAATGTTACCTAACCCTTTCTCACAAAAAAACTATCAGGGCAATATTATCGATCCCTTTTTAACACAAAATCCATCAGGGCAATGTTATCAATCCCTTTCTCACACAAAATACATCAGGGCAATGTTATCGATCCCTTTCTCACACAAAATCATTCAGGATAATGTTATCGAACCGTTTCTGACACAAAATCTATCAGGGCAATGTTACCATCGCTTTCTCTTACAAAATCCATCAGTGGAATGTTAGCAACGCTTTCTCAAACAAAATGCATCAGGGTAATGTTACCATCGTTTTCTCAGACAAAATCCATTAGGGTAATGTTATCGATCCTTTTCTCACAAAAAATCTATCAGAGCAATGTTACCATCGCTTTCTCTAACAAAATCCATCATGACAATGTTACCATCGCTTTTTCACACAAAATACATGAGGGCAATGTCATTGATACCTTTCTGAAACAAAATTCATCAGGTCAATGTTACCATCGCTTTCTCACACAAAATGCATCAGGGCAATGTTACCATCACTTTCTCACACAAATCCATTAGGGCAATGTTACCAACACTTTCACACACAAACACCATCAGGGCAATGTTTTCGATCGCTTTCTCACACAAAATCCATCGGGGCAAGGTTATCGATCCCTTTCTCACACAAAATCCATCAGGGCAATGTTATCGATCCCTTTCTCACACAAAATCTATCAGAGCAATGTTACCATCGCTTTCTCACACAAAATCCATCTGGACAATGTTACCATCACTTTCTCACACAAATCCATCAGGGCAATGTTACCATCACTTTCTCACACAAACACCATCAGGGCAATGTTATCGATCCCTTTCTCACACAAAATCCATCAGGGCAATGTTATCGATCCCTTTCTCACACAAAATCTATCAGGGCAATGATACCATTGCTTTTTCTTAGAAAATCCATCAGGACAATGTTATGGATCGCATTCTCACACAAAATCCATCAGGGCAATGTTATCTATCACTTTCTCACAAAAAATCCACCAGGGCAATATTACCATCACTATCTGATACAAAAGCCATCAGGGCATCGTTACCATCGCTTTCTCACACATAATCCGTCAGGGCAATGTTACCATCGCTTTCTCACAAAAAATGCATCAGGGCAGTGTTATCGATCCTTTGCACACAAAATCCATCAGGGCAATGTTAACAATCACTTTCTCACACCAAATGCATCAGGGAAATGTTATCGAACACATTCTGACACAAAATCCATTAGGGCAATGTTACCATCGCTTTCTCACATAAAATCCATTAGGGCAATGTTAGCATCGCTTTCCACACAAAATCCATCAGGGCAATGCTATCGATCGCTTTCTCACAGAAAATCACTCAGGGCAATGTTATCATCACTTTTTCACACAGAATACCTCAGGGCAATGTTATCAATTGCTTTCTCACACAAAATCTATCACAGCAATGTTATCGATTACTTTCTCACACAGAATCCATCAGGGCAATGTTATCATCGCTTTCTCACACAAAATCCATCAAGGCAATATTACCATCGCTTTCTCACATTAAATCCATCAGGGCAATGTTACCATCGCTTTCTCACACAAAATCCATCAGGGCAATTTTATCGATAACTTTCTCACATAAAATTCATCAGGGCAATGTTACCGATCCCTTTCTCACACAAGATCCAACAGGACAATGTTACCAATGCTTTTTGACACAAAATACATCATGGCAATGTTATCGATCCCTGTCTCACAGAAAATCACTCAGGGCAATGTTACCATCGCTTTCTCACACAAAATCCATCTGGGCAATTTTATCGATCCCTTTCTCACACAAAATCCATCAGGGCAATGTTATCGATCCCTTTCTCACACAAAATCCATTAGGGCAATGTTATCGATCGCTTTCTCACACAAAATTCATCAGGGCAATTTTATCGATCCCTTTCTCACACAAAATCTAACAGGGCAATGTTACCATCGCTTTCTCACACAAAATCCATCAGGGCAATGTTACCATCGCTTTCTCACATAAATCTGGCAGGGCAATGTTATCGATCGCTTTCCCACATAAAATCCATCAGGGCAATGTTATCAAATGCTTTCTCACACAAAATCTATCTCAGCAATGTTATCGATCCCTTTCTCACACAAAATCCACCAGGGCAATGATACCATCGCTTTCTCAAACAAGATCCATCCGGGCAATGTTACCAATCCCTTTCTCACAGAAAATCCATCAGTGCAGTGTTGTCGATCCCTTTCTCACACAACGTCCATCAGCGCAATGTTACCATTGCTTTCTCACATAAATCCAGCAGGGCAATGTTACCATCGCTTTCTTGCACAGAATCCATCAGGGCAATGTTATCATCGCTTTGTCACACAAAATCCATCAGGGCAATGTTACCATCGCTGTCTCACACAAAATCCATCAGGGCAATGTCAGCATCGCTTTCTCAAACAAATTCCATCAGGGGAATGTTACCATCGCTTTCTCACGTAAAATCCATCAGGGTAATTTTATCGATCCCTTTCTCACACAAAATCTATCAGGGCAATGTTACCATTGCATTCTCACACAAAATGCAGCAGGGCAATGTTATCGATCGCTTTCTCACACAAAATCCATCAGGGCAATGTTACCATCACTTTCTCACACAAAATCCATCAGGGCAATTTTATCGATAACTTTCTCACATAAAATTCATCAGGGCAATGTTACCGATCCCTTTCTCACACAAGATCCAACAGGACAATGTTACCAATGCTTTTTGACACAAAATACATCATGGCAATGTTATCGATCCCTGTCTCACAGAAAATCACTCAGGGCAATGTTACCATCGCTTTCTCACACAAAATCCATCTGGGCAATTTTATCGATCCCTTTCTCACACAAAATCCATCAGGGCAATGTTATCGATCGCTTTCTCACACAAAATCCATCAGGGCAATTTTATCGATCCCTTTCTCACACAAAATCTAAGAGGGCAATCTTACCATCGCATTCTCACACAAAATCCAGCAGGGCAAAGTTATCGATTGCTTTCTCACACTAAATACATCAGAGCAATGTTATCGATTGCTTTCTCACACAAAATCTGTCAGGGCAATGTTATCGATCCCTTTCCTACACAAAATCCATCAGGGCAATGTTACCATCGCTTTCACTTACAAAATCCATCAGGACAGGTTTACCATCACATTCTCACACAAAATCCATCAGGGCAATGTTACCGATCACTTTCTTACACAAAATCCATCAGGGCAATGGTATCGATCACTCTCTCACACAAAATACATCTGGGCAATGTTATCGATCCCTATCTCACACAAAAGCCATCAGGGCAATGTTACCATCGCTTTCTCACACAAAATCCATCAGGGTAATGTTACCATCGCTTTCTCACACAGAATGCATCAGGGCAATGTAATCATCACTTTCTCACACAAAATCCATCAGGGCAATGTTATCGATCGCTTTCTCACACAAAATCCATCAGGGCAATGTTACCATCGCTTTCACTTACAAAATCCATCAGGACAATGTTACCATCACTTTCTCACACAAAATCCACCAGGGCAATATTACCATCGCTTTCTCACACAAAATCCATCAGGGCAATGTTACCATCACTTTCTCACTCAAAATCCATCAGGGCAATGTTACCATCGCTTTCTCACATAAAATCCATCAGGGCAATGTTATCGATCCCTTTCTCACACAAAATCTATCAGGGCAATGTTACCATCGCTTTCTCACACAAAATCCAGCGGAGTAATATTATCGATCGCTTTCTGACAGAAAATCCATCAGGTCAATGTTACCATCGCTTTCTCACACAAAATCCATCAGGGCAATGTTACCATCGCTTTCACTTACAAAATCCATCAAGACAGTGTTACCATCACATTCTCACACAAAATCCATCAGGGCAATGGTATCGATCCCTTTCTCACACAAAATGCATCAGGGCAATGTTACCATCGCTTTCTCACGCAAAATCCATCAGAGTAATGTTACCATCGCTTTCTCACACAGGATGCATCAGGGCAATGTAATCATCACTTTCTCACACAAAATCCATCAGGGCAATTTTATCGATCGCTTTCTCACACAAATCCATCAGGGCAATGTTCCATCGCTTTCACTTACAAAATCCATGAGGACAATGTTACCATCACTTTCTCACACAAAATCCACCTTGGCAATATTACCATCGCTTTCTCACACAAAATCCATCAGGGCAATGTTACCATCACTTTCCCACATAAAATCCATCAGGGCAATGTTATCAATTGCTTTCTCACACAAAATCTATCACAGCAATGTTATAGATCCCTTTCTCACACAGAATCCATTGGGCAATGTTACCATCGCTTTCTCACACAAAATCCATCTGGGCAATTTTATCGATCCCTTTCTCACACAAAATCCATCGGGCAATGTTATCGTTCGCTTTCTCACATAAAATCCATCAGGGCAATGTTAGCATCACTTTCTCAAACAAATTCCATCAGCGGAATGTTACCATCGCTTTCTCACGTAAAATCAATCAGGGCAATTTTATCGATCCCTTTCTAACACAAAATGTATCAGGGCAATGTTACCATTGCATTCTCACACAAAATGCAGCAGGGCAATGTTATCGATCGCTCGCTCACACAAAATCCATCAGGGCAATGTTATCAATTGCTTTCTCACACAAAATCCATCAGGGCAATGTTACCGATCCCTTTCTCACACAAAATCCATCAGGGCGAAGTTATCGATCAATTTCTCGCACAAAATCGATCAGTGCAATGTTATCGATCACTTTCTCACACAACGTCCATCAGGGCAATGTTACCATCACTTTCTCACATAAATCCAGCAGGGCAATGTTATCGATCGCTTTCTCACATAAAATCCATCAGGGTAATGTTATCAATTGCTTGCTCACACAAAATCTATCACAGCAATGTTATCGATCCCTTTCTCACACAAAATCCATCAGGGCAATGTTACCAACGCTTTTGACACAAACTACATCATGGCAATGTTATCGATCACTTTCCACACAAAATCCATCAGGGCAATGTGATCGATCCCTGTCTCACACAAAATACATCAGAGCAATGTTACCATCGCTTTCTCACACAAAATCCATCATGGCAATGTTATCGATCGCTTTCTCACAGAAAATCACTCAGGGCAATGTTACCATCACTTTTTCACAAATCCGGCAGGGCAATGTTATCGATCGCTTTCGCACATAAAATCCATTAGGGCAATGTTATCACTTGCTTTCTCACACAAAATCTATCACAGCAATGTTATCGATCCCTTTCTCACACAAAATCCATCAGGGCAATGTTATCAATTGCTTTCTCACACAAAATCCATCAGTGCAATTTTATCGATCACTTTCTCACATAAAATTCATCAGGGCAATGTTACCGATCCCTTTCTCACACAAGATCCAACAGGGACATGTTATCGATCAATTTCTCCCACAAAATCGATCAGTGCAATGTTATCGATCGCTTTCTCACATAAAATCCATCAGGGCAATGTTATCAATTGCTTACTCACACAAAATCTATCTCAGCAATGTTACCGATCCCTTTCTCACACAAAATCCATCAGGGCAATGTTACCAACGCTTTTTAACACAAAATATATCATGGCAATGTTATCGATCCCTGTCTCACAGAAAATCACTAAGGGCAATGTTACCATCACTTTGTCACACAGAATCCATCAGAATAATGTTATCATCGCTTTCTCACACAAAATCCATCAGGGCAATATTACCATCGCTTTCTCACATTAAATCCATCTTGGCAATGTTACCATCGCTTTCTCAGACAAAATCCATCAGGGCAATGTTATCGATCCCTTTCTCACACAAAATCCATCAGGGCAATGTTACCATCGCTTTCTCACATAAAATCCATCTGGGCAATTTTATCGATCCCTTTCTCACACAAAATCTAACAGGGCAATGTTACCATCGCTTTCTCACACAAAATCCATCAGGGCAATGTTACCATCGCTTTCTCACATAAATCCGGCAGGGCAATGTTATCGATCGCTTTCCCACATAAAATCCATCAGGGCAATGTTACCGATCATTTTCTTACTCAAAATCCATCAGGGCAATGGTATCGATCCCTCTCTCACACAAAATCCATCTGGGCAATGTTATCGATCCCTTTCTCACACAAAAGCCATCAGGGCAATGTTACCATCGCTTTCTCACACAAAATCCATCAGGCTAATGTTACCATCGCTTTCTCACACAAATCCATCAGGGCAATGTTACCATCGCTTTCACTTACAAAATCCATCACGACAATGTTACCATCACTTTCTCACACAAAATGCACCAGGGCAATATTACCATCGCTTCTTCACACAAAATCCATCAGGGCAATGTTACCATCACTTTCTCACACAAAATCCATCAGGGCAATGTTACCATCAGTTTCTCACATAAATCCGGCAGGGCAATGTTATCAAATGCTTTCTCACACAAAATCTATCACAGCAATGTTATAGATCCCTTTCTCACACAGAATCCATCAGGGCAACGTTATCATTGCTTTCTCACACAAAATCCATCAGGGCAATGTTACCATCGCTTTCTCACATTAATCTGGCAGGGCAATGTTATCAATCGCTTTCCCACATAAAATCCATCAGGGCAATGTTATCAATTGCTTTCTCACACAAAATCTATCACAGCAATATTATCGATCCCTTTCTCACACAGAATCCATCAGGGCAATGTTACCACCGCTTTCTCACACAAAATCCATCTGGGCAATTTTATCGATCCCTTTCTCACAAAAAATCCATCAGGGCAATGTTATCGATAGCTTGCTCACACAAAATCCATCAGGGAAATTTTATCGATCTCTTTCTCACACAAAATCTAACAGGGCAATGTTACCATCACATTCTCACACAAAATCCAGGAGGGCAATGTTATCGATTGCTTTCTCACACTAAAAACATCAGAGCAATGTAATCGATTGCTTTCTCACACAAAATCTGTCAGGGCAATGTTATCGATCCCTTTCTCACACAAAATCCATCAGGGCAATGTTACCATCGCTTTATCAGTCAAAATCGATCAGGGCAATGTTATCGATCCCTCTCTCACACAAAATCCATCAGGGCAATGTTACCATCGCTTTCACTTACAAAATCCATCAGGACAATGTTACCATCACTTTCTCACACAAAATCCACCAGGGCAATATTACCATCGCTTTCTCACACAAAATCCATCAGGGCAATGTTACCATCACTTTCTCACTCAAAATCCATCAGGGCAATGTTACCATCGCTTTCTCACATAAAATCCATCAGGGCAATGTTATCGATCCCTTTCTCACACAAAATCTATCAGGGCAATGTTACCATCGCTTTCTCACACAAAATCCAGCGGAGTAATATTATCGATCGCTTTCTGACAGAAAATCCATCAGGGCAATGTTACCATCGCTTTCTCACACAAAATCCATCAGGGCAATGTTACCATCGCTTTCACTTACAAAATCCATCAAGACAGTGTTACCATCACATTCTCACACAAAATCCATCAGGGCAATGGTATCGATCCCTTTCTCACACAAAATGCATCAGGGCAATGTTACCATCGCTTTCTCACACAAAATCCATCAGAGTAATGTTACCATCGCTTTCTCACACAGGATGCATCAGGGCAATGTAATCATCACTTTCTCACACAAAATCCATCAGGGCAATTTTATCGATCGCTTTCTCACACAAATCCATCAGGGCAATGTTCCATCGCTTTCACTTACAAAATCCATGAGGACAATGTTACCATCACTTTCTCACACAAAATCCACCTTGGCAATATTACCATCGCTTTCTCACACAAAATCCATCAGGGCAATGTTACCATCACTTTCCCACATAAAATCCATCAGGGCAATGTTATCAATTGCTTTCTCACACAAAATCTATCACAGCAATGTTATAGATCCCTTTCTCACACAGAATCCATTGGGCAATGTTACCATCGCTTTCTCACACAAAATCCATCTGGGCAATTTTATCGATCCCTTTCTCACACAAAATCCATCGGGCAATGTTATCGTTCGCTTTCTCACATAAAATCCATCAGGGCAATGTTAGCATCGCTTTCTCAAACAAATTCCATCAGCGGAATGTTACCATCGCTTTCTCACGTAAAATCAATCAGGGCAATTTTATCGATCCCTTTCTCACACAAAATCCATCAGGGCAATGTTACCAACGCTTTTGACACAAACTACATCATGGCAATGTTATCGATCACTTTCCACACAAAATCCATCAGGGCAATGTGATCGATCCCTGTCTCACACAAAATACATCAGAGCAATGTTACCATCGCTTTCTCACACAAAATCCATCATGGCAATGTTATCGATCGCTTTCTCACAGAAAATCACTCAGGGCAATGTTACCATCACTTTTTCACACAGAATCCATCAGGGCAATGTTATCAATTGCTTTCTCACACAAAATCTATCACAGCAATGTTATCGATCCCTTTCTCACACAGAATCCATCAGGGCAATATTACCATCGCTTTCTCGCATTAAATCCATCAGGGCAATGTTACCATCGCTTTCTCACACAAAATCCATCAGGGCAATGTTACCATCGCTTTCTCACACAAAATCCATCTGGGCAATTTTATCGATCCCTTTCTCACACAAAATCCATCAGGGCAATGTTATCGATCGCTTTCTCACACAAAATTCATCAGGGCAATTTTATCGATCCCTTTCTCACACAAAATACATCAGGGCAATGTTACCATCGCTTTCTCACACAAAATCCATAAGAGCAATGTTACCATCGCTTTCTCACATAAATCCGGCAGGGCAATGTTATCGATCGCTTTCGCACATAAAATCCATTAGGGCAATGTTATCACTTGCTTTCTCACACAAAATCTATCACAGCAATGTTATCGATCCCTTTCTCACACAAAATCCATCAGGGCAATGTTATCAATTGCTTTCTCACACAAAATCCATCAGTGCAATTTTATCGATCACTTTCTCACATAAAATTCATCAGGGCAATGTTACCGATCCCTTTCTCACACAAGATCCAACAGGGACATGTTATCGATCAATTTCTCCCACAAAATCGATCAGTGCAATGTTATCGATCGCTTTCTCACATAAAATCCATCAGGGCAATGTTATCAATTGCTTACTCACACAAAATCTATCTCAGCAATGTTACCGATCCCTTTCTCACACAAAATCCATCAGGGCAATGTTACCAACGCTTTTTAACACAAAATATATCATGGCAATGTTATCGATCCCTGTCTCACAGAAAATCACTAAGGGCAATGTTACCATCACTTTGTCACACAGAATCCATCAGAATAATGTTATCATCGCTTTCTCACACAAAATCCATCAGGGCAATATTACCATCGCTTTCTCACATTAAATCCATCTTGGCAATGTTACCATCGCTTTCTCACACAAAATCCATCAGGGCAATGTTACCATCGCTTTCTCAGACAAAATCCATCAGGGCAATGTTATCGATCCCTTTCTCACACAAAATCCATCAGGGCAATGTTATGGATCGCTTTCTCACATAAAATCCATCTGGGCAATTTTATCGATCCCTTTCTCACACAAAATCTAACAGGGCAATGTTACCATCGCTTTCTCACACAAAATCCATCAGGGCAATGTTACCATCGCTTTCTCACATAAATCCGGCAGGGCAATGTTATCGATCGCTTTCCCACATAAAATCCATCAGGGCAATGTTACCGATCATTTTCTTACTCAAAATCCATCAGGGCAATGGTATCGATCCCTCTCTCACACAAAATCCATCTGGGCAATGTTATCGATCCCTTTCTCACACAAAAGCCATCAGGGCAATGTTACCATCGCTTTCTCACACAAAATCCATCAGGCTAATGTTACCATCGCTTTCTCACACAAATCCATCAGGGCAATGTTACCATCGCTTTCACTTACAAAATCCATCACGACAATGTTACCATCACTTTCTCACACAAAATGCACCAGGGCAATATTACCATCGCTTCTTCACACAAAATCCATCAGGGCAATGTTACCATCACTTTCTCACACAAAATCCATCAGGGCAATGTTACCATCAGTTTCTCACATAAATCCGGCAGGGCAATGTTATCAAATGCTTTCTCACACAAAATCTATCACAGCAATGTTATAGATCCCTTTCTCACACAGAATCCATCAGGGCAACGTTATCATTGCTTTCTCACACAAAATCCATCAGGGCAATGTTACCATCGCTTTCTCACATTAATCTGGCAGGGCAATGTTATCAATCGCTTTCCCACATAAAATCCATCAGGGCAATGTTATCAATTGCTTTCTCACACAAAATCTATCACAGCAATATTATCGATCCCTTTCTCACACAGAATCCATCAGGGCAATGTTACCACCGCTTTCTCACACAAAATCCATCTGGGCAATTTTATCGATCCCTTTCTCACAAAAAATCCATCAGGGCAATGTTATCGATAGCTTGCTCACACAAAATCCATCAGGGAAATTTTATCGATCTCTTTCTCACACAAAATCTAACAGGGCAATGTTACCATCACATTCTCACACAAAATCCAGGAGGGCAATGTTATCGATTGCTTTCTCACACTAAAAACATCAGAGCAATGTAATCGATTGCTTTCTCACACAAAATCTGTCAGGGCAATGTTATCGATCCCTTTCTCACACAAAATCCATCAGGGCAATGTTACCATCGCTTTATCAGTCAAAATCGATCAGGGCAATGTTATCGATCCCTCTCTCACACAAAATCCATCTGGGCAATGTTATCGATCCCTTTCTCACTCAAAAGCCATCAGGGCAATGTTACCATCGCTTTCACACACAAAATCCATCAGGCTAATGTTACCATCGCTTTCTCACACAAATCCATCAGGGCAATGTTACCATCGCTTTCACTTACAAAATCCATCACGACAATGTTACCATCACTTTCTCACACAAAATGCACCAGGGCAATATTACCATCGCTTCTTCACACAAAATCCATCAGGGCAATGTTACCATCACTTTCTCACACAAAATCCATCAGGGCAATGTTACCATCAGTTTCTCACATAAATCCGGCAGGGCAATGTTATCAAATGCTTTCTCACACAAAATCTATCACAGCAATGTTATAGATCCCTTTCTCACACAGAATCCATCAGGGCAACGTTATCATTGCTTTCTCACACAAAATCCATCAGGGCAATGTTACCATCGCTTTCTCACATTAATCTGGCAGGGCAATGTTATCAATCGCTTTCCCACATAAAATCCATCAGGGCAATGTTATCAATTGCTTTCTCACACAAAATCTATCACAGCAATATTATCGATCCCTTTCTCACACAGAATCCATCAGGGCAATGTTACCACCGCTTTCTCACACAAAATCCATCTGGGCAATTTTATCGATCCCTTTCTCACAAAAAATCCATCAGGGCAATGTTATCGATAGCTTGCTCACACAAAATCCATCAGGGAAATTTTATCGATCTCTTTCTCACACAAAATCTAACAGGGCAATGTTACCATCACATTCTCACACAAAATCCAGCAGGGCAATGTTATCGATTGCTTTCTCACACTAAAAACATCAGAGCAATGTAATCGATTGCTTTCTCACACAAAATCTGTCAGGGCAATGTTATCGATCCCTTTCTCACACAAAATCCATCAGGGCAATGTTACCATCGCTTTATCAGTCAAAATCGATCAGGGCAATGTTATCGATCCCTCTCTCACACAAAATCCATCAGGGCAATGTTATCGATCCCTGTCTCACACAAATTCTATCAGGGCAATGTTACCATCGCTTTCTCACACAGAATCCATCAGGGCAATGTTACTGATCCCTTTCTCACACAAAATCGATCAGTGCAGTGTTATCGATCGCTTTCTCTCACAACGTCCATCAGCGCAATGTTACCATCGCTTTCTCACACAATATCCATCATGGCAATGTTATCGATCACTTTTTGACACAAAATCCATTAGGGTAATGTTAACATCGCTTTCTCACACAAAATCCATCATGGCAATGTTACCGATCACTTTCTCACAATAAATCCATCAGGGTAATTTTTATCGATCGCTTTTGTACACAAAATCCATCAGGGCAATGTTATCAATTGCCTTCTCATACAAAATCCATCAGGGCAATGTTACCATCCCTTTCTCACACAAAATCCATCAGGGTAATGTTATCGATCCCATTCTCACACAAAATCTATCAGTACAATGTTACCATCGCTTTCTCTTACAAAATCCATCAGGGGAATGTTAGCATCGCTTTCTCAAACAAAATGCATCAGGGCAATGTTACCATCGTTTTCTCACACAAAATCGATTAGGGCAATGTTATCGAACCCTTTCTCACACAAAATCTAACAGAGCAATGTTGCCATCGCTTTCTCACACAAAATCCATCAGGGCAATGTTATTGATCCCGTTCTCAAACAAGATCCATCTGGGCAATGTTACCATCGCTTTCTGACACAAAATCTATCAGGGCAATGTTATCATCGCTTTCGAACATAAAATCCATCAGGGCAATGTTACCTAACCCTTTCTCACACAAAATTTATCAGGGCAATATTATCAATCCCTTTTTAACACAACATCCTCAGGGATATGTTACCATCGCTTTCTCAGTCAAAATCCATCAGGGCAATTTTATCGATTGCTTTCAAACACAAAATCCGTCAGGGCAATGTTATCGATCACCTTCTCACACAAAATCCACCAGGGCAAAATTACCATCGCTATCTCACACAAAATCCATCAGGGCAATGTGTCCATCACTTTCTCACACAAAATCCATCACGGCAATGTTACCATCGCTTTCTCACACATAATCCATCAGGGGAATGCTATCGATCCCTTTCTCACTCAAAATCCATCAGGGCAATATTATCGAGCCCTTTCTCACACAAAATCCATCAGGGTAATGTTATCGAACCCTTTCTGACACAAAATCCATCAGGGCAATGTTATTGATCCCATTCTCACACAAAATCCATCAGGGCAATATTATCGGTAGCTTTCTCATACAAAATCCACCAGGGCAATATTACCATCGCTATCTCACAGAAAATCCATAACTGCAATGTTATCGATCGCTTTCTCACACAAAATCCATCAGGGCAATTTTATCGATCACTTTCACACACAAAATCCACCAGGGCAATATTACCATTGCTATCTCACACAAAATCCATAAGGGCAATGTTATCGATCGCTTTCTCACACAAAATCCATCAGGGCAATGTTATCAATCCCTTTCTCATACAAAATCATTCAGGATAATGTTATCGAACCGTTTCTGACACAAAATCTATCAGGGCAATGTTACCATTGCTTTCTCTTACAAAAATTTATCAGTGGAATGTTAGCATCGCTTTCTCAAACAAAATGCATCAGGGCAATGTTACCATCGTTTTCTCAGACAAAATAAATTAGGGTAATGTTATCGAACCCTTTCTCACAAAAAATCTATCAGAGCAATGTTACCATCGCTTTCTCTAACAAAATCCATCAGGACAATGTTGCCATCACTTTCTCACACAAATTCCATTAGAGCAATGTTACCATCGCTTTCTCAGATAAACTCCATTAGGGCAAAGTTATCGATCCCTTTCTCATGCAAAATCCATCAGGGCAATGTTATCATCGCTTTCTCACACAAAATCCATCAGGGGAATGTTATCGATCCCTTTCACACACAAAATCCATCAGGGTAATGTTATCGAACCCGTTCTCAAACAAAATCCATCAGGGCAATGTTATCGATCCCCTTGTCACACAAAATCAATCAGGATAATGTTATCGAACCGTTTCTGACACAAAATCCAACAGAGCAATTTTATCGATCCCATTCTCACACAAAATCTATCAGGGCAATGTTACCATTGCTTTCTCTTACAAAATCCATCAGTGGAATGTTAGCTTCGCTTTCTCAAACAAAATGCATCAGGGCAATGGCACCATCGTTTTCTCACACAAAATCCATTAGGGCAATGTTATCGAGCCATTTCTCACACAAAATCCGTCAGGGAATGTTACCATCGCTTTCTCAAACAAAATCCATCAGGGAATGTTACCATCGCTTTCTCAAGCAAAATCCTTCAGGGTAATTTTATCGATCAATTTCTCACACAAAATCCATCAGGGCAATGTTACCATCGCTTTCTTACACAAAATCGATTAGGGCAATGTTATCGAACCCTTTCTCACACAAAATCTAACAGAGCAATGTTACCATCGCTTTCTCACACAAAATCCATCAGGGCAATGTTATTGATTCCGTTCTCAAACAAGATCCATCTGGGCAATGTTACCATCGCTTTCTCACACAAAATCCATCAGGGCAATGTTACCATCACTTTCTCACACAAATCCATCAGGGCAATGTTACCATCGCTTTCTCACCCAAAATCCATCAGGGCAATGTTATCGATCCCTTTCTCACACAAAATCTATCAGGGCTATGTTATCGATCTCTTTCTCACACAAAATCATTCAGGATAATGTTATTGAACCATTTCTCACACAAAATCTATCAGGGCAATGTTACCATCGCTTTCTCTTACAAAATCCATCAGTGGAATGTTAGCATCGCTTTCTCAAACAAAATGCATCAGGGCAATGTTACCATCGTTTTCTCAGACAAAATCCATTAGGATAATGTTATCGAACCCTTTCTCACAAAAGATCTATCAGAGCAACGTTACCATCGCTTTTTCAAACAAAATAGATTAGGGTAATGTTACCATCGCTTTCTCACACAAAATCCATCAGGACAATGTTACCATCACTTTCTCACACAAATCCATCACGGCAATGTTACCATCACTTTCTCACACAAACACCATCAGGGCATTGTTTTCGATCGCTTTCTCACACAAAATCCATCGGGGCAAGGTTATCAATCCCTTTCTCACACAAAATCTATCAGGGCAATGTTACCATCGCTTTCTCTTAGAAAATCCATCAGGACAATGTTAACGATCGCATTCTCACATAAAATCCATCAGGGCAATGTTATCGATCACTTTCTCACACAAAATCCATCAGGGCAATGCTATCGCTCGCTTTCTCACACAATATCCATCAGGACAATGTTACCATCACTTTCTCACACAAACACCATCAGGGCATTGGTTTCGATCGCTTTCTCACACAAAATCCATCGGGGCAAGGTTATCGATCCCTTTCTCACACAAAATCTATCAGGGCAATGTTACCATCGCTTTCTCTTAGAAAATCCATCAGGACAATGTTATCGATCGCATTCTCACACAAAATCCATCAGGGCAATGTTATCGATCACTTTCTCACACAAAATCCATCAGGGCAATGTTATCGTTTGCTTTCTCACACAAAATCCATGCAGGGCAATGTTATCGATCACTTTCTCACACAAAATCCACCAGGGCAATATTACCATCACTATCTGATACAAAATCCATCAGGGCATCGTTACCATCGCTTTCTCACACATAACCCGTCAGGGCAATGTTAACGATCCCTTTCTCACACCAAATGCATCAGGGTAATGTTATCGAACACATTCTGACACAAAATCCATCAGGGAAATGTTACCATCGCTTTCACACACAAAATCCATCAAGGCAATGTTCTCGATCCCTTTCTCACACAAGATCCATCAGGGCAATGTTATCGATCCCTTTCTCACGCAAAATCCATCAGGGTAATGTTATCGAACACTTTCTCACACAAAGTCCATCAGGGTAATGTTATCGATCCCATTCTCACACAAAATCTATCAGGGCAATGTTACCATCGCTTTCTCTTACAAATTCCATTAGGGGAGTGTTAGCATAGCTTTCTAAAACAAAATGCATCAGGGCAATGTTACCATCGTTTTCTCACACAAAATCCATTAGGGCAATGTTATCGATCTCTTTCTCACACAAAATGCACCAGGGCAATATTACCATCGCTTTCTCTAACAAAATCCATCAGGGCAAAGTTATCGATCACTTTCTCATACAAAATCCACCAGGGCAATATTATCATCGCTATCTCACACAAAATCCATAAGGGCAATGTTACCATCGCTTTCTCACATAAAATCCATCAGGGCAATGTTACCTAACCCTTTCTCACAAAAAAACTATCAGGGCAATATTATCGATCCCTTTTTAACACAAAATCCATCAGGGCAATGTTATCAATCCCTTTCTCACACAAAATACATCAGGGCAATGTTATCGATCCCTTTCTCACACAAAATCATTCAGGATAATGTTATCGAACCGTTTCTGACACAAAATCTATCAGGGCAATGTTACCATCGCTTTCTCTTACAAAATCCATCAGTGGAATGTTAGCAACGCTTTCTCAAACAAAATGCATCAGGGTAATGTTACCATCGTTTTCTCAGACAAAATCCATTAGGGTAATGTTATCGATCCTTTTCTCACAAAAAATCTATCAGAGCAATGTTACCATCGCTTTCTCTAACAAAATCCATCATGACAATGTTACCATCGCTTTTTCACACAAAATACATGAGGGCAATGTCATTGATACCTTTCTGAAACAAAATTCATCAGGTCAATGTTACCATCGCTTTCTCACACAAAATGCATCAGGGCAATGTTACCATCACTTTCTCACACAAATCCATTAGGGCAATGTTACCAACACTTTCACACACAAACACCATCAGGGCAATGTTTTCGATCGCTTTCTCACACAAAATCCATCGGGGCAAGGTTATCGATCCCTTTCTCACACAAAATCCATCAGGGCAATGTTATCGATCCCTTTCTCACACAAAATCTATCAGAGCAATGTTACCATCGCTTTCTCACACAAAATCCATCTGGACAATGTTACCATCACTTTCTCACACAAATCCATCAGGGCAATGTTACCATCACTTTCTCACACAAACACCATCAGGGCAATGTTATCGATCCCTTTCTCACACAAAATCCATCAGGGCAATGTTATCGATCCCTTTCTCACACAAAATCTATCAGGGCAATGATACCATTGCTTTTTCTTAGAAAATCCATCAGGACAATGTTATGGATCGCATTCTCACACAAAATCCATCAGGGCAATGTTATCTATCACTTTCTCACAAAAAATCCACCAGGGCAATATTACCATCACTATCTGATACAAAAGCCATCAGGGCATCGTTACCATCGCTTTCTCACACATAATCCGTCAGGGCAATGTTACCATCGCTTTCTCACAAAAAATGCATCAGGGCAGTGTTATCGATCCTTTGCACACAAAATCCATCAGGGCAATGTTAACAATCACTTTCTCACACCAAATGCATCAGGGAAATGTTATCGAACACATTCTGACACAAAATCCATTAGGGCAATGTTACCATCGCTTTCTCACATAAAATCCATTAGGGCAATGTTAGCATCGCTTTCCACACAAAATCCATCAGGGCAATGCTATCGATCGCTTTCTCACAGAAAATCACTCAGGGCAATGTTATCATCACTTTTTCACACAGAATACCTCAGGGCAATGTTATCAATTGCTTTCTCACACAAAATCTATCACAGCAATGTTATCGATTACTTTCTCACACAGAATCCATCAGGGCAATGTTATCATCGCTTTCTCACACAAAATCCATCAAGGCAATATTACCATCGCTTTCTCACATTAAATCCATCAGGGCAATGTTACCATCGCTTTCTCACACAAAATCCATCAGGGCAATTTTATCGATAACTTTCTCACATAAAATTCATCAGGGCAATGTTACCGATCCCTTTCTCACACAAGATCCAACAGGACAATGTTACCAATGCTTTTTGACACAAAATACATCATGGCAATGTTATCGATCCCTGTCTCACAGAAAATCACTCAGGGCAATGTTACCATCGCTTTCTCACACAAAATCCATCTGGGCAATTTTATCGATCCCTTTCTCACACAAAATCCATCAGGGCAATGTTCTCGATCCCTTTCTCACACAAGATCCATCAGGGCAATGTTATCGATCCCTTTCTCACGCAAAATCCATCAGGGTAATGTTATCGAACACTTTCTCACACAAAGTCCATCAGGGTAATGTTATCGATCCCATTCTCACACAAAATCTATCAGGGCAATGTTACCATCGCTTTCTCTTACAAATTCCATTAGGGGAGTGTTAGCATAGCTTTCTAAAACAAAATGCATCAGGGCAATGTTACCATCGTTTTCTCACACAAAATCCATTAGGGCAATGTTATCGATCTCTTTCTCACACAAAATGCACCAGGGCAATATTACCATCGCTTTCTCTAACAAAATCCATCAGGGCAAAGTTATCGATCACTTTCTCATACAAAATCCACCAGGGCAATATTATCATCGCTATCTCACACAAAATCCATAAGGGCAATGTTACCATCGCTTTCTCACATAAAATCCATCAGGGCAATGTTACCTAACCCTTTCTCACAAAAAAACTATCAGGGCAATATTATCGATCCCTTTTTAACACAAAATCCATCAGGGCAATGTTATCGATCCCTTTCTCACACAAAATACATCAGGGCAATGTTATCGATCCCTTTCTCACACAAAATCATTCAGGATAATGTTATCGAACCGTTTCTGACACAAAATCTATCAGGGCAATGTTACCATCGCTTTCTCTTACAAAATCCATCAGTGGAATGTTAGCAACGCTTTCTCAAACAAAATGCATCAGGGTAATGTTACCATCGTTTTCTCAGACAAAATCCATTAGGGTAATGTTATCGATCCTTTTCTCACAAAAAATCTATCAGAGCAATGTTACCATCGCTTTCTCTAACAAAATCCATCATGACAATGTTACCATCGCTTTTTCACACAAAATACATGAGGGCAATGTCATTGATACTTTTCTGAAACAAAATTCATCAGGTCAATGTTACCATCGCTTTCTCACACAAAATGCATCAGGGCAATGTTACCATCACTTTCTCACACAAATCCATTAGGGCAATGTTACCAACACTTTCACACACAAACACCATCAGGGCAATGTTTTCGATCGCTTTCTCACACAAAATCCATCGGGGCAAGGTTATCGATCCCTTTCTCACACAAAATCCATCAGGGCAATGTTATCGATCCCTTTCTCACACAAAATCTATCAGAGCAATGTTACCATCGCTTTCTCACACAAAATCCATCTGGACAATGTTACCATCACTTTCTCACACAAATCCATCAGGGCAATGTTATCGATAGCTTGCTCACACAAAATCCATCAGGGAAATTTTATCGATCTCTTTCTCACACAAAATCTAACAGGGCAATGTTACCATCACATTCTCACACAAAATCCAGCAGGGCAATGTTATCGATTGCTTTCTCACACTAAAAACATCAGAGCAATGTAATCGATTGCTTTCTCACACAAAATCTGTCAGGGCAATGTTATCGATCCCTTTCTCACACAAAATCCATCAGGGCAATGTTACCATCGCTTTATCAGTCAAAATCGATCAGGGCAATGTTATCGATCCCTCTCTCACACAAAATCCATCAGGGCAATGTTATCGATCCCTGTCTCACACAAATTCTATCAGGGCAATGTTACCATCGCTTTCTCACACAGAATCCATCAGGGCAATGTTACTGATCCCTTTCTCACACAAAATCGATCAGTGCAGTGTTATCGATCGCTTTCTCTCACAACGTCCATCAGCGCAATGTTACCATCGCTTTCTCACACAATATCCATCATGGCAATGTTATCGATCACTTTTTGACACAAAATCCATTAGGGTAATGTTAACATCGCTTTCTCACACAAAATCCATCATGGCAATGTTACCGATCACTTTCTCACAATAAATCCATCAGGGTAATTTTTATCGATCGCTTTTGTACACAAAATCCATCAGGGCAATGTTATCAATTGCCTTCTCATACAAAATCCATCAGGGCAATGTTACCATCCCTTTCTCACACAAAATCCATCAGGGTAATGTTATCGATCCCATTCTCACACAAAATCTATCAGTACAATGTTACCATCGCTTTCTCTTACAAAATCCATCAGGGGAATGTTAGCATCGCTTTCTCAAACAAAATGCATCAGGGCAATGTTACCATCGTTTTCTCACACAAAATCGATTAGGGCAATGTTATCGAACCCTTTCTCACACAAAATCTAACAGAGCAATGTTGCCATCGCTTTCTCACACAAAATCCATCAGGGCAATGTTATTGATCCCGTTCTCAAACAAGATCCATCTGGGCAATGTTACCATCGCTTTCTGACACAAAATCTATCAGGGCAATGTTATCATCGCTTTCGAACATAAAATCCATCAGGGCAATGTTACCTAACCCTTTCTCACACAAAATTTATCAGGGCAATATTATCAATCCCTTTTTAACACAACATCCTCAGGGATATGTTACCATCGCTTTCTCAGTCAAAATCCATCAGGGCAATTTTATCGATTGCTTTCAAACACAAAATCCGTCAGGGCAATGTTATCGATCACCTTCTCACACAAAATCCACCAGGGCAAAATTACCATCGCTATCTCACACAAAATCCATCAGGGCAATGTGTCCATCACTTTCTCACACAAAATCCATCACGGCAATGTTACCATCGCTTTCTCACACATAATCCATCAGGGGAATGCTATCGATCCCTTTCTCACTCAAAATCCATCAGGGCAATATTATCGATCCCTTTCTCACACAAAATCCATCAGGGTAATGTTATCGAACCCTTTCTGACACAAAATCCATCAGGGCAATGTTATTGATCCCATTCTCACACAAAATCTATCAGGGCAATGTTACCATCGCTTTCGCACACAAAATCCATCAGGGCAATGTTATCAATCCCTTTCTCATACAAAATCATTCAGGATAATGTTATCGAACCGTTTCTGACACAAAATCTATCAGGGCAATGTTACCATTGCTTTCTCTTACAAAAATTTATCAGTGGAATGTTAGCATCGCTTTCTCAAACAAAATGCATCAGGGCAATGTTACCATCGTTTTCTCAGACAAAATAAATTAGGGTAATGTTATCGAACCCTTTCTCACAAAAAATCTATCAGAGCAATGTTACCATCGCTTTCTCTAACAAAATCCATCAGGACAATGTTGGCATCACTTTCTCACACAAATTCCATTAGAGCAATGTTACCATCGCTTTCTCAGATAAACTCCATTAGGGCAAAGTTATCGATCCCTTTCTCATGCAAAATCCATCAGGGCAATGTTATCATCGCTTTCTCACACAAAATCCATCAGGGGAATGTTATCGATCCCTTTCACACACAAAATCCATCAGGGTAATGTTATCGAACCCGTTCTCAAACAAAATCCATCAGGGCAATGTTATCGATCCCCTTGTCACACAAAATCAATCAGGATAATGTTATCGAACCGTTTCTGACACAAAATCCAACAGAGCAATTTTATCGATCCCATTCTCACACAAAATCTATCAGGGCAATGTTACCATTGCTTTCTCTTACAAAATCCATCAGTGGAATGTTAGCTTCGCTTTCTCAAACAAAATGCATCAGGGCAATGGCACCATCGTTTTCTCACACAAAATCCATTAGGGCAATGTTATCGAGCCATTTCTCACACAAAATCCGTCAGGGAATGTTACCATCGCTTTCTCAAACAAAATCCATCAGGGAATGTTACCATCGCTTTCTCAAGCAAAATCCTTCAGGGTAATTTTATCGATCAATTTCTCACACAAAATCCATCAGGGCAATGTTACCATCGCTTTCTTACACAAAATCGATTAGGGCAATGTTATCGAACCCTTTCTCACACAAAATCTAACAGAGCAATGTTACCATCGCTTTCTCACACAAAATCCATCAGGGCAATGTTATTGATTCCGTTCTCAAACAAGATCCATCTGGGCAATGTTACCATCGCTTTCTCACACAAAATCCATCAGGGCAATGTTACCATCACTTTCTCACACAAATCCATCAGGGCAATGTTACCATCGCTTTCTCACCCAAAATCCATCAGGGCAATGTTATCGATCCCTTTCTCACACAAAATCTATCAGGGCTATGTTATCGATCTCTTTCTCACACAAAATCATTCAGGATAATGTTATTGAACCATTTCTCACACAAAATCTATCAGGGCAATGTTACCATCGCTTTCTCTTACAAAATCCATCAGTGGAATGTTAGCATCGCTTTCTCAAACAAAATGCATCAGGGCAATGTTACCATCGTTTTCTCAGACAAAATCCATTAGGATAATGTTATCGAACCCTTTCTCACAAAAGATCTATCAGAGCAACGTTACCATCGCTTTTTCAAACAAAATAGATTAGGGTAATGTTACCATCGCTTTCTCACACAAAATCCATCAGGACAATGTTACCATCACTTTCTCACACAAATCCATCACGGCAATGTTACCATCACTTTCTCACACAAACACCATCAGGGCATTGTTTTCGATCGCTTTCTCACACAAAATCCATCGGGGCAAGGTTATCAATCCCTTTCTCACACAAAATCTATCAGGGCAATGTTACCATCGCTTTCTCTTAGAAAATCCATCAGGACAATGTTAACGATCGCATTCTCACATAAAATCCATCAGGGCAATGTTATCGATCACTTTCTCACACAAAATCCATCAGGGCAATGCTATCGCTCGCTTTCTCACACAATATCCATCAGGACAATGTTACCATCACTTTCTCACACAAACACCATCAGGGCATTGGTTTCGATCGCTTTCTCACACAAAATCCATCGGGGCAAGGTTATCGATCCCTTTCTCACACAAAATCTATCAGGGCAATGTTACCATCGCTTTCTCTTAGAAAATCCATCAGGACAATGTTATCGATCGCATTCTCACACAAAATCCATCAGGGCAATGTTATCGATCACTTTCTCACACAAAATCCATCAGGGCAATGTTATCGTTTGCTTTCTCACACAAAATCCATGCAGGGCAATGTTATCGATCACTTTCTCACACAAAATCCACCAGGGCAATATTACCATCACTATCTGATACAAAATCCATCAGGGCATCGTTACCATCGCTTTCTCACACATAACCCGTCAGGGCAATGTTAACGATCCCTTTCTCACACCAAATGCATCAGGGTAATGTTATCGAACACATTCTGACACAAAATCCATCAGGGAAATGTTACCATCGCTTTCACACACAAAATCCATCAAGGCAATGTTCTCGATCCCTTTCTCACACAAGATCCATCAGGGCAATGTTATCGATCCCTTTCTCACGCAAAATCCATCAGGGTAATGTTATCGAACACTTTCTCACACAAAGTCCATCAGGGTAATGTTATCGATCCCATTCTCACACAAAATCTATCAGGGCAATGTTACCATCGCTTTCTCTTACAAATTCCATTAGGGGAGTGTTAGCATAGCTTTCTAAAACAAAATGCATCAGGGCAATGTTACCATCGTTTTCTCACACAAAATCCATTAGGGCAATGTTATCGATCTCTTTCTCACACAAAATGCACCAGGGCAATATTACCATCGCTTTCTCTAACAAAATCCATCAGGGCAAAGTTATCGATCACTTTCTCATACAAAATCCACCAGGGCAATATTATCATCGCTATCTCACACAAAATCCATAAGGGCAATGTTACCATCGCTTTCTCACATAAAATCCATCAGGGCAATGTTACCTAACCCTTTCTCACAAAAAAACTATCAGGGCAATATTATCGATCCCTTTTTAACACAAAATCCATCAGGGCAATGTTATCGATCCCTTTCTCACACAAAATACATCAGGGCAATGTTATCGATCCCTTTCTCACACAAAATCATTCAGGATAATGTTATCGAACCGTTTCTGACACAAAATCTATCAGGGCAATGTTACCATCGCTTTCTCTTACAAAATCCATCAGTGGAATGTTAGCAACGCTTTCTCAAACAAAATGCATCAGGGTAATGTTACCATCGTTTTCTCAGACAAAATCCATTAGGGTAATGTTATCGATCCTTTTCTCACAAAAAATCTATCAGAGCAATGTTACCATCGCTTTCTCTAACAAAATCCATCATGACAATGTTACCATCGCTTTTTCACACAAAATACATGAGGGCAATGTCATTGATACTTTTCTGAAACAAAATTCATCAGGTCAATGTTACCATCGCTTTCTCACACAAAATGCATCAGGGCAATGTTACCATCACTTTCTCACACAAATCCATTAGGGCAATGTTACCAACACTTTCACACACAAACACCATCAGGGCAATGTTTTCGATCGCTTTCTCACACAAAATCCATCGGGGCAAGGTTATCGATCCCTTTCTCACACAAAATCCATCAGGGCAATGTTATCGATCCCTTTCTCACACAAAATCTATCAGAGCAATGTTACCATCGCTTTCTCACACAAAATCCATCTGGACAATGTTACCATCACTTTCTCACACAAATCCATCAGGGCAATGTTATCGATAGCTTGCTCACACAAAATCCATCAGGGAAATTTTATCGATCTCTTTCTCACACAAAATCTAACA
The DNA here is from genome assembly GCF_030028105.1 of Mobula birostris. Classification (NCBI taxonomy): domain Eukaryota; kingdom Metazoa; phylum Chordata; class Chondrichthyes; order Myliobatiformes; family Myliobatidae; genus Mobula; species Mobula birostris. The sequence goes on from NC_092379.1 coordinate 32,952,192, forward strand.
GGGCAATGTTACCATCACATTCTCACACAAAATCCAGCAGGGCAATGTTATCGATTGCTTTCTCACACTAAAAACATCAGAGCAATGTAATCGATTGCTTTCTCACACAAAATCTGTCAGGGCAATGTTATCGATCCCTTTCTCACACAAAATCCATCAGGGCAATGTTACCATCGCTTTATCAGTCAAAATCGATCAGGGCAATGTTATCGATCCCTCTCTCACACAAAATCCATCAGGGCAATGTTATCGATCCCTGTCTCACACAAATTCTATCAGGGCAATGTTACCATCGCTTTCTCACACAGAATCCATCAGGGCAATGTTACTGATCCCTTTCTCACACAAAATCGATCAGTGCAGTGTTATCGATCGCTTTCTCTCACAACGTCCATCAGCGCAATGTTACCATCGCTTTCTCACACAATATCCATCATGGCAATGTTATCGATCACTTTTTGACACAAAATCCATTAGGGTAATGTTAACATCGCTTTCTCACACAAAATCCATCATGGCAATGTTACCGATCACTTTCTCACAATAAATCCATCAGGGTAATTTTTATCGATCGCTTTTGTACACAAAATCCATCAGGGCAATGTTATCAATTGCCTTCTCATACAAAATCCATCAGGGCAATGTTACCATCCCTTTCTCACACAAAATCCATCAGGGTAATGTTATCGATCCCATTCTCACACAAAATCTATCAGTACAATGTTACCATCGCTTTCTCTTACAAAATCCATCAGGGGAATGTTAGCATCGCTTTCTCAAACAAAATGCATCAGGGCAATGTTACCATCGTTTTCTCACACAAAATCGATTAGGGCAATGTTATCGAACCCTTTCTCACACAAAATCTAACAGAGCAATGTTGCCATCGCTTTCTCACACAAAATCCATCAGGGCAATGTTATTGATCCCGTTCTCAAACA